>NC_137634.1:4513751-5068751 GCF_963383615.2 Lipophrys pholis | reverse complement strand
AAAAATGTAAAATGCATCAGGACGTCCTGCATTCACCCCCAAGAAAACCCTTGACTCTGAGTGTGTCTGAGCCTGCCTGGCGGTGGCGTTTGCCCCGTGTAGCTGCAGCCTTGTGAAGGAGGCTGCTGACGACCGTCGCTGGTCTTCCTACCTTCAGGGGAACCTTGTTCAGCTCCCTGCGCCGGCGCTGAGCCGTCTTCACCACGCCGAACAGCACGTCGGTGTGCACGGTGCGCTCGTGGGCCTCGTCCAGCACCACCACGGTGTAGCGCAGCAGCAGGGGGTCTCCGATGGCCTCTCGCAGCAGCATGCCGTCCGTCATGAACTTCAGCTTGGTCTCGGAGGAGGTGACGTCCTCGAACCGCACCGTGTAGCCCACCTTCAAAGAGTGTTTGTGTTTATGGTGAGAGGAGATGGACGAGTGGCGGAAACTTCCACTCAAGCAGGAAAAATTTTTTTTAATTAAAAAGGGAGCACAATTCTTTATCTCAGATTATATAAAGATTCTTCTTCTTGGACTTAAATTCACTAGGTGGCGCTATCGTAAATATCACAGTGTGCAAACACGTGTGAGACGTCCTCGCCGTTACCAGCTTGCCGAGTTGTGTCCTCTTCTCCTCGGCCACCCGTCCAGCCAACGAGATGGCGGCGACTCGCCGCGGCTGAGTGATGGCGATCATGCCCTGCCGTCCGATGCCGGCTTCGTACAGGTACTGGGGGATCTGAGTGGTCTTCCCCGAGCCGGTCTCCCCTGATGGATGATCGAGAAACAACATTTATCACTTTAAATCAGCAGAACAGAATACACGGAGAATAAAACTCACATATTGAGGTGTAATATGATGGCCGGGGAGCGTTTATTGGAATTACGTCACACAACTTGGGTCTAATTAATTTATATATTTCAGTAAGAGGAGCAGACAAAACGATGAGATATGAAGTGACGGATCAGTGATGCAGCATGGAGGCCATACTGTGCTAGAGGTTTGCTGAAGGCTGCAGATTTTTGACTGAAGTCCTTAAAATATTCAGTTTGTTCATTTTTGGTTAAAAAATGTATTTATTCATGCATTAAAAAAAAAAGAGGTAAACATTTAGAGGTGTCCAAAATGTTAAGTCACAGGAGATTATGCTCTATTTTGTTGGTCTAAACTGGAGTGTGTTCGGCTGCTGGACTGAAACGAGAAGACACAACCTCTAATCATAGTATATTTGCATAAATAACGTAATAACGCAGCTGTCAGAGGATTAAAAGAGGAGTTCCAGGATGAACATCTTCCAATAGAAGTGACTGCATTTGACAATTTGTGTGCATTTTAGTGTTTAATAAGAGTCACAGACATTCAACACAGAGGCCTGAGCTTAGCGATGCAGAAATAAAAGATCTTATTGAAAATCTGGGATTTCATTTGTAAACTGCAAATTTATAGAATAGGCATAAATAATCTGTTGAATTACGACCAGAAATAAACCATTCATTCATTCATGGCGGCAAAATGCCACAATTAATTGTGACATTTTAATATATTTTACGCAATTAAATTGAATTAAAAATGGCATAATATTGAAGTTGCACTCAGTTTTCTGAGAGAATATCATCTTGTTCAGTCTCTGCAAAGAGAAAATACGTTAAATGAAAACTCTTTCGTTTTACATGAGAACTTGGATTCATCCAAAAATGTGTATTTAAAGGTTGTCACGCTGTTTCTTTACTGATCCTTCCCTTCAATGTAGAATCAAATGTGAATTTTAAAGTTGTAACTTTAAAGTTGTTTTTGTTTTCTATTCTGACTCAGTTCTCCAACATCCAAACCAAGAGAAAGTTCAATCTGTCTGGAGTTAGTAACCATCAGTTGATGCCGATCCGTGTGGAGCTGCTGACAGATGTGAAGTTTCCCTGCCAGCACCACCACCACCACCAGCACCACCAGAACCAGCACCATCAGCACCACCAGCAGCTAACGGTTTAGCACCGCAGCTCCTCACCGATGAGGATGGCTCCGTGCAGCTGCCTCAGCTGGGTCAGCAGCTGGGCTTTGGCCTGGTAGATGGGGAGCTGCTTCCTCTGGACTTCTATCGGAGTGGTGGCATTCCCCTTTCTGGGCAGCAGCATTCCAGGTCTGGTCTTATCGAGGCGGAAGAAAACGGAGCCCGGCTTGAACTTTTTAGCCGGAGGAGGGTCGGGGTCGTGGGGCATGGTCCGGGAGCAGGTGTCCGGCGGGAGCAGAGACCTCCGCGGATTCCTCCCTGGCGAGCTCCGGGGTCAGAGAGAAAGACGGAAAAGTTTTTTCATGCTCGCTGTCAGAGGAGAGAGAGCGTCACTGCGGATGTTTTGCTGGCTCTGCAAGTGCCTGCCCACGTGGTCCTGCGCGGCGCGGACGTGTGACGTCAAGTGTGATCAGGCGAAAAAAGCCCTGAGTGCGGACTGTCAGGCACATAGCCCTATATATTAAAGGGCTTTATTATGTATGTCTGAGGTCAGGATCAGGCACAGCAAGGGAGTAACGAAGAGGGCTTTATTACTACACAAGCGGCAAATCCTATGAAGAAACCAGCTCAAACCATCAAATAAAATTAAAAAAAAAGTAACAACACATTCAATAAAACACATTTAAAACAATTTTGTGAAAGTCTTGTCCACATTAATATTTGATAAAAGTACATATATCTGTGGGATTTAAAAAAGAAAACGCATCAACATCAGAACCAATAGTCAGTTTGATGTCTTCTATTTTATTATTTTTTTTACTATGTTTAGTGGTTGTTTTTTTAAGTCCTTTTTTGTTCGTTTGGTTTGTTTTGTTTTTCTAAATAAAAAAACAAAAAAAAACAGATGCACTCATCCTGCATGTGTAAAAAGTTGCTTCCACCTATGGTGGCCGATTTAAAAACTATAGGCCTCTGCCAGTGTTCCAACTGTAGGACTCGTTGCATGAGATTGTCTTTCCCTGATTCTTTTTGCGAAATGAGACGACAATGAGCTTCTCCATCAGGGTGTCCAACATATGTCCCATCATGGACGGACACCTGCCCACCAGAAGGTTCAAACTGGCCAGGCTAACCACTTCACCACTGTGCAGTTCTCAAAACAAATCCCTCAAACTGCAAAACGCTATACAAATCTTCACATTTTCTTCCCTCAATGTGGTCTGTCACGCATGCATACAAATCTACACAGCTTCATGAAAAGGCTTGTTTATTATTATTATTTATCATTATTATTATTGTTATTAAACAATTGTTCAGTAGAGTTATTTTATTACACTATAATAACACTACCAATCATCTTCCATAAAACATGGCGTTGAATTATCAAGTTGTCCAGCAGGGGACAATATAGATCAGTCCATTAAAATGACTGTGAATCATTTCCCCTGTTGCAGTGAAAGTGTACTAATGATTAACAGCCCAATCACAGGCTGTTGTTGTGACCTTGCATGAAGCAAATCATCACCCACAAGTACAGACACACTGATGTTTTAATCATGGTTTTGGTATGTCCCAGCAGGAGGAGACAACATTAGAACAAAACTTCATTCCAGTCAAATGACTCAAGGTTTGACGTTACATGTGACTGATCTTTAAAGGTGCACCGTATAAAATCTGAAAACCTAAAACCTCCCGATAACATCGGACACCCTGTACTGACCGGACAAACTGACGCGCACAGACAGTTTTTTAACCGTTAACACACCTAAGCGAGCAGACAACACGCCAAACGTGGACAGCACAGAGGTTTTCCTGGCAAATTTCAAGCTGGGCAGAGACTGAAACGGCCAAAATACTACAAGTTCCAATGTCTGTCTTCTCGATGTCCGCCATCTTGGATTTCTCTGCCTAGCAGGCAAGTGCATGCAGAGAGTGAATTCTTTTTTTGTTTTTTTTTTAATTGTTGTTGTTGCTCATAAATAAAGATTATTATGCATATAGAAAGTGCTGAATCCAACCACAGCACATTGTTGTTGTCGTTTTGGCGGCAAAATACAGTCTGGAGGAGATCACTTTAAATTCCCTCACTGAGATTCTCCCAATCAACCTTTATTAAATTATACTGGGGCTAATATGACTTAATACCATGATAACTTTGTTTATGTGGAAAAGCATTTTAAGCTGGTTGACAGATGTTTTACTGCATTCAATGGTAAACACATGGTAAACGATTGGTTGTCACAAATGAATTTCTGTACATATATATATATATATATATATATATATATATATATATATATATATATATATATATATATATATATATATATATATATTATATATAAATGTTTAAAGGAGTCATCGCCTGGTATTCTCTATACTCACATGGAAGAAAAAAAGATTGTAGAGTCGTCCACAAACATTTATGCATACCATGGAGATTTTAAAATGAAATATATACACACAGTATACATATATATATATATATACACCATACATACACACAGTATATACAGTATATATATATGCATACACACAGTATATACAGTATATATATACTACATATTACACGGTTGATTGATTATATTCAACATACTTTGATCTTAATTTAGACAAAATAAAACTTGAATTCCTTTGTGAGCGTTTTGAAAAGAAACGTCGCCACTTCAGGGACTGTTAATCAGCTTTGGAAAGCTGCGTTTCTACTTAAAATGTGTGTGTGTGTGTGTGTGTGTGTGTGTGTGTGTGTGTGTGTGTGTGTGTGCGTGTGTGTGTGTGTGTGTGTGTGTGTGTGTGTGTGGTTTTTTTAATACAGTGATTGTAATAATCCTGTTGATGTCGGATTCAGTGGGCTGCTCAGCAAAGCCACAGAACTGAGAGGAAATAAGTAACTGAGATTTAATATTTCAAGCTTGTGAGTTTCCACATTTGGAATGTGAAACGACGCTCTCGTGTTCCTCTTTAATTAATCACAATTAGACATGCTATTATCACCCTCTGCTGCCCCGGGGTCACTGTGCCAACACTTGTGATTCTAAGCAGCCGTATTTAACCCCCGAAGGGAAGGAAAGTGCGCCTGAACAGCTCTTTATTTACCCTCCTCCCTCACGGTGTGACGTTCGAAGACCAGTTCGGACCGCGTTTGTCACTAATCGGTTCAAGTAGCAGCACGTCCTCGTGAAGGTGGAGGTTCCAAAGAAATATAAAGTAAATTGTGCAACACATTCTTTCACTGTTGTTCACACGCATGACATTTCTCCAGAGCAGTTTGACGGCTGCCAGAGACTTGATCCATCGCGAATGCAGCGCTTGGGGTTTGTCATTGGCACAAGATCTCCTCGTAAACTGTCAATCACAAGCTTTCTTTCATAACCTAGAGGCCACTGAAGGTTTGGCACAAGAAAAGGGGTCAGAGGGGTCAGAGGGCAGATATCCTGAACCTTCTGCCACCTTTTCACAACACACAGACACACACATATATATATATTTTTTTTAAATGAAATCAGTGAGCGCCATTGACGAGCTAATTTCTTTGATTTTCTGTTTCCGTCATGAGAACCTGTCCACTCCCCGCCTGTCTGTCTCGTCCATGGTGTCGCAGATTGTCCTTCCTATATTGTTTCTGTCACCTGTTCCTGTTTCTGGTGGCTGTTCTCTTTTATTTTAACCTCTTTTTTGTTCCCCTTCACTCAGTTGCTTTAGGGTTCACGTCATTCCAATGCTTGAACCTGCATCAGCTTTTTTTATTTTATTTTTTTCACACCTCAATAACATATGGAAGAGTAAAGATAATCTCAGACCCAGACTGTCAATACTGTAATTCCATCCTCTGACCACACGGGCTGGAGGCTGAGCCTGCACTGACAGCTCCACACAGCAGAGCTGCAGAGTGTTTGGGTGTTGATAAGCAAAAAGTACCTGAATCTTTAACTTGATGGGAAGAAAATCAAAGTTTCTACTGCAGACATCACATCCACTCTGATCTGTTAAAGCTTTGTACTCATGGAAACACGTGAAAGCTCATCTACTAACCAAGGATCATATTGTTTTCAGATTCTATTGTCAGGAGTCTACAACCTGCAGCTCTGGAGCCACACGGAGCTCTTCATCCTCTCCGTAGTGGCTCCTGGAAGCTTTCATGAAATTCTATTTAAATGAACATTTTATTTACACATCAGGGTCATTTTCAAATGGACTCGTATCTCTTGGCTTAAAAAGCCTTTGTCACTAAAGCAGCAGCACGTCCTCGTGAGGGTGGAGGTTACAAAGAAATTTAGAGGAAATGGTGCAACACATTCTTACACTGTTGTGCAAATGCATGAATTTTCAACAACTAAAATGGGGGAAAATTGCTAAAAACACAAGAAATTAGGAAAGACTGCTTAAAAGAACCCATAAAATGATTTCTAAAAGAAGAAAACTTCAAATGGAAAAAAAAAAAAAAAGGCTTAAAAAAAGAGTCAAAACTAGTGAAAACAGTTAAAATGGCAAAATCGTCTCAAAATGTTAAAATGTAAAATCAGGTGCTAAAACAGCTGACAAAATTATGAAATATTTACCATCCTAAACTGCAATTTACACTCCATTCAGCAGCAATGTACAAAGAGTTTTTGTACATAAAGCAAAACTATATAGGAAAATCTACGAGCTGTGTATAGAGCCATTTTGGATAAACATGTTAAATTTGATTTGGTTGCAAGTCACAAAAATATCTTTTAGCTCATAAAGGCTGCAGACCTCTGCTCTTGACCGAACTAAGAATTTTAATTTTTTGACGAATCACCTCCCATGTTGTGTTGTTGTTTTTTTGTTGTTGTTTTTTTTGGGAGGGGGGAACAAAATTCTAATTTATTTGCTGTAACGCTCTGATAAATGTAATGAATTCCTCCAATAACACGTCCAAATCCACGTTTCTGTTCTTCTGGGGGCTCAGCCGTCCGTCCAAACACTCCGTGGCGGCAGCAAGCAATTAAAACACTGGAAGCATTACTATTTCCAGCAGATTGTTCTTGTTTAATCAGCATGCAGCACACATGGAGTTATTCGGAGTGAATCACGTGCAAAACACACACAAAAAGTGAAAGCTTAACCTATTTTGTGAACGCGCAAATCAGCACCGCTTATCGGGGATCTTTATTTATTATCATTTCATCAGGGACAGTTGTTTCTAAAGTGTAGAGAGGAAACGATCGACACAGGGAAGGCTCGTCTCAGCATTGATGTGTGCTCAGTTAGAGCAGGAGTGTAAAATATCTGTTTTAAAAAAATACATGCATTCTTTGAATTTTTTTACAATTTGCTTGTTGGTTTGTTCGGTTGTATTGGAGCCGAATGTTTGATAGCCCATGGAAATAAGTGTAGAGGTAACGCTATTAAATATTCCATCATGACATTTATTTTCAGGACTGAATTCAACTTCAATAGAGACTAATTGAATCGGCAAAATAAACTTTATTGTAGTACCAAGAGTGTCAGTAGAAGAGCTATATCCTTTCTATGGCCTTTTTATACCATGATTAATATATAATAAGATGGGAAACTTATTCACGAAAATGTACTACTTTGAGTGTGACGAAGCGTGTGCAGTATAACAGTTGTTACTTGAGGTCGTTCAAGTTCAGGACATCAGGATTTGCATATAAAAAAGAAAAATACAAAATTAAAACAACAGATGGCTTTTCTACCTACATCAACTTAGTTTCATGTGCACTCAAGTGCAACATTTTAAATTTTGACCGAAGAATGTTATATTAGTGTAATGAAGAAATCTTGGTGAGTTGGACATTAATATAGTGAAATATTACGGATGGTAAACATAATAAAAATATTATTTGTAAAAGGTGGGAGATTTTCTGAACTCCTCTAACAGGTCAGCTGACCGTCTGCTTCCTCAAGAGAAAATCCACAATGTGTACTTATTAGAAGTGCTGCACTCCAGCTTCAACATCTGTGAGTTTAACTATTTTAAAAGAGAGACTTGTACTACGAATGTCACTAAAGTGATACGCAAGCAACATTACGCGCCTTTAATTTAGATTGAAGTGTCAAACTGAACAAAACATCACCTATTTCATGGTTTTGACTTTAAAAAGTTTTCTAAACAGGATTATGTCTCACTGTATTTCTGGAAGAGGCTATCAAATCGTTCGGAAACGTATCTTACATTATTATTACCATGAAGAAATGTGATATTTGCAAAAAGAAAAGGTCGATAAAACTTGTCCTGAAAAATGTCTATAGTTACTTTCTTACAGGTACTGCGTTTAAATGTGACGGGACAATTGTCTTATCTTATCTGATTAATCGAGAGTAAGACAAGTTTTTCTGAAGCAAAGGAACAGAAGCAACCATTCATATCAATATATTAGGTGATTAAAGTGTCTTTCTTTATTCTTCATCAACCAAATTCTAAAAGTCCTACATGAGCAGCACTTATCTTAATGTTTCTCCCAACTATTGTTTGCATGTATTCTGTTGTTCTCATCGTTAGTTTGGAAGAAACATAAAACAACGTGGAATAATGACATTTGAAATACATATAGGAAGATGTTTCATTTAATATTGTGAGATTGATTCCCGGGTCACAGATATTGTGTTAAAAAAAACACATGGATGCCGTGAAATATTTTGGTTTTCTAAAAATATACACAGTTCATCACATGTACTCACTTAAAAAAAAGCAAAACATTACAGGTTAAATTCAAAAGTTATCATGGCACTATTTTACCCATCTGGCTCAGTCAAGATGACCAAAGGTCCAAAGTCCACAGCATTTAAACTCCTGTCAGAAAACAAACATCTGCATTGTTTCTTGAATTTTGCAATAAAGAAAATCTGACTGTTTGTGATTTCACATCCCGTCTCTCTTGTTTCCCAGTCATCCAGGGGCCGACGTCCCATTAAAAACAGCAGCTTATTCCATTTGGCACATTGCATTGTTTCCCTCACAGTATTTAGGTTATTATTCTGTCCCACAGCCCTCATGTAAAATCCTTTACAATCTGATCCGATCCCCACAATCCCACCAAAATTCTCAGCGTGGCTGTTTTGTGGGAATTTTTTTGAACATATGTCGACGTGTCTTTTGGAACAGGATTTTCCCAGATTTAGATTTGGATTTTTCAACATGATTCCAGAATAAGATGTCCCATTCGCTAATCTCCGGAGATTAGAAAGCACAGCACACAAGTGAGGGAGGTAGTTTTTTTTTTTGTTCTGTTGTTTTTTTTTCTCTGACCTTTTATATAATTTTTCTCTTAATGTCAACTTCTCCTCGACGAAACCGAAACTTCGAGTTTATTTACAGGTTTTGTTTGGCTTCCTCTACGAGCGTGGATTAGGAGCGAGCGCCACACCTCCCGGCATGTGATAGGAGCAGGATGTCTGCCTGCCCTCCCAACCCCCCCTTCCTGAAAACCATGATAAAACATAAGACGGCTTACTGTCTGACAAACGGTGACACGAGTGTAGGCAAACAAGCTTGAACTGTGAAATGCACACTGTGTGGGTGTGTGTGTGTGTGTGTGTGTGTGTGTGTGTGTGTGTGTGTGCGTTTTGTATCTCTGCCCAGCATGCAGGAAGAAAGTGTCAGTGGCGACGATAAGGTCTGATTGCACAGAGGGAGCAGAGGAGGAGAAGGAGGAAGAAGAGGAGGTCCACTGCTTGTTTGGCAACTGTTGGGTTATTTAAACTTGCAACCAAGTTGAGACACAGTTCCTGTGAATGGCTGTTGTGCAGAGTGAGATGCAATGAAAAGCCAAGAGATGAAGCCGCGAGGTCAATGGGAGGATGCAGAAATGTGACTGGCTGGGGAGAGGGCGAGAGAGAGAGAGAGAGAGAGAGAGAGAGAGAGAGAGAGAGAGAGAGGGAGAGGGAGGGAGGAAGTCCTACACTTCAGGACTTCTCGCGAAGCGTGTCAGACGTGACTTATGAGAAGCAGGCAGAGGACCCTCGCTGCCACTGAGGGACGAAGGCAGAGACCAGGAGAAGGGAGGAGGAGGAGGGGGGGGGGGGTCAGTGTTGGATTTCTCTGGTGCTTTTATATGCGAGTGAGGTGAAAGGCAGGGACCCTCCTCCATGTGGGTCAGCCGGTGTCAGAAGATGAAGAGCCAGATCACCAGCGCCCTCTCCGACTTCTTCTTTGAGTACGAAACCCCCCGCCAGGTGCTGGTGAGGAACCGGAGGGTGGGAGTGGTGTGCCGGCTGATCCAGCTCGGAGTGCTGGCTTACATCATTGGGTAAGACTCTCTCACACCCTCCACCTCCCCACTCCTTTCATTTTCCCCTCAGACTGAATGGAATGCCGCTCTGCGCGTCTCATCTTGTTTGGAATGACCTCTCAGAGTGACCCTGGAACTTTGCCCACACCCCCCCCCCCCAGCTCGTGTTGTGTCTGCGTCCCGTTGCAGGAATGAACCGAGGCTGTCAGGCTTGTGCCGGGAGCCACTGTGGCTCAGGTGCCGCAGGTGAGCAGCGAGGGGCGCAGTGACTGACACGCCGGCCGATGGCACAAATGGGCGAGAGCAGCCGTTAAATAAAGGGCAGATTTTATCAAAACTTTTCAAGTCCAGGCAGAAAAATAAAGAAAACAGAAGGCGTGCTTGTCGGGTTAACCACCCACTATCTCACTATCTCACCACACTTGCTTTGACATGTTGGAGTCATTTATGCCGGAGAAACAAGTCTAATTGTGTGTATCTAAAAAAAAAAGGAAAGGGAAAATCTGACTTCACATGACAGCACCCAGGTTTCTGCTTTTGTTGGTTGGAGATTACTCATGCGCTGTGTGTGTGTGTGTGTGTGTGTGTGTGTGTGTGTGTGTGTGTGTGTGTGTGTGTGTGTGTGTGTGTGTGTGTGTGTGTGAGTGCACAGTTTCTTCCCCTCCATGCACCTCTGAGCAGCACAACCTGAGGAGCTGTGCGTGTGTGATGAACACGCTGAGGCATATGCTCGCACAGATAACAATCAACCGCTGTCCAATTCGCTGCCAAACAGCGGGCAGACGTGTTACCTTCTGCTGGTGATGCGTTGACCAAAAATGGAAGCAGGGGCTCAGACGTTCAAGAAGATCCTCTCACGCTGTGGGCAAGGTTTTTTAAAAAAAAAAAAAAATTCTTTGAAAGTGAGCTGATTTGAGTCGACACAAGAGGTTTTAATTACAATAATCTCCACTGCCAGAAAAAAAAGTTGATGAAAATTGTTCCTCTCAGGCCACATCCTGAAAATGCTGAGATGGAGCTTTGGCTTGAGCTGATAAGCAGAAGAAGAAGAAGAAAAAAGAGCAGTCGCTGCAATATTTGGGATCTGATTTACTGAGATCCTATATGGAGCTGCTAAATTTCATGAACTTTAACTTAAAATCTCTATGTATCAACTAAGAATAATACCAAGGAGTGACATCACATGCAGGAGCATTCGAATGAAGCTTTTGTCTCACTTAAACCAAATTTACATGAAAATTCAATCCAGTTGAATTTTATTTGTAAAGTGCCAAATAGGTTTCGTTCATTTCAAAAGCCCTTTTACAGAGAAAAAAACTGAAAATTCCACACGAGCGAGCATAATAGACATTAGAAAGGGAAAAACTCACCTTTAACAAGAAGAATCCTGCAGAAACTCAGAGGCGGCGACTTTATGATAGGAGGAGAATAACAGATAGGACAGAAATTCCAGAACCGCTGGAACTTGAATTTTCTCTGTTCGGCACTATTTTCAAGTGAAACTGCAAAACTTTCATTGCGTTTTAGGCGTCCGTTTACACAACAATGGTGCTCGGAGCCACTACAAAAGGTTTTTTGCTCCGTGTATTCGCCATTGATAATGTTTATAGCATATTGTTCTCTGTGCGCCTCTGTTTTTGTTTCCGTTAAAAAATACAACCAACAGCACCAACTTGTGGCCCTACAGGCTAACTGCATCGTTTTCAGTGTTCCTGCTCATTATGTGGAAGCGGACATCGTTTTTCAAAATGTTGGCGTAAAGGCGAAATTTTTCTGAAGCGAAAACACAAATATTTTGCACTTTGACTTTGTGTAAAAACGTGACGTTTCACTGCGTTCGCCAGGACGAGCCCCCGCAAAATGAAGTGGAGGAAAAAAAGGACAAAGCAGGAACAAAATGTTATATAGGAGATTATCTGTCTTAAAGACAAAGCTGTCGCAAACAGAATATATTCAGAAAGAATTGCAAGACCTTAAAAGGAACAGAATCTCATAAAAAGTCAGCAAATAAAAGCCGTGGGGAGCCAGCTGGCGAGATTAATCTGATTACAAAACTGTAAATTAATCAATCAGCATGTCCTCCTCCCAGCGTTTGGAACAAATTTGTCACAATATTTATGAAGACAGACACACTACGAAACGTTGCAGCTGTTTCTATACATGACTTTAGTAGATGGAGCCCTTTGTCTTCTAATATGAAGGCTCTCCCTCGTCTGCGTCCTCCCCCACTCTGACACATGCCTTTCCGAAGCCATCGGGGCACATCAAGGTTGGTGGGTGATGTGGATGAGAGGAGATGTGATTATTAAGCTGTCCAGATTCTTCTCTTCACGAGTCAAGGAGGCAGGCAGACGCGTCTGAGCAGCAGTCAGGCCGCGTCTTTCAGGGACCGAGCAGCGGACCGGTGAACCTCAGAGTGTCTCGTCAGCAGCGTCCATCTCCACGGCCTGGCGCTGGAGGTGGACTTCCAGCCGGCAGCGATGGAGGGGAATGTCTTGTTCTTCTGGTTTCTCTGTTGTATGGATGGACTCGCCGTGAATTCATTAGGCCTCCCTCAGGCAGCACCACTTCAGCCATCTGCATAAGTCTCAAAAATAAATCCCACATGAAGGGGTTTGGTTGGGAAGTCCTGGAAACAAAACAAAAAATCCATAGGGCAATTTTTTTTTTTAAATGATATTTTGAAGTGCGGGGCAGTTATTGGGGTTTGATCTCCGCCTATAAGTTAAAAACGTGAGTCCTCATGAGGCTTCTTCTGCTCACTCTACTCACTTTTGAGTTGATGCCGTTTCATTGTTTGCTTTTTTCTTCTCATTCCAATCTGTGTTTGTCACAAAATGAGGCCTAATCTGGGTGCTGCAGCATGGTGGGACGAAAAGCCCCTCCGTACATGAAGGAGGCTCCTCGCTGCCTCCCCGTTCTCCTTCTGTCGCAGCAGATACAGATCTCACTTAGACTGCTGTTTTGGAAGATCCTCCCATTATTTCCACGCTCATCGCTTTCTTTATTCCATTAATGTGCTCCATTTTTTTTCTTCCTCCACTTCCCCTCCAATGTAAGCTCGGACTTACATAATTTGATTTGCCTCGCCGATAGAAAAAAAAAAAGCATCTTTTGTGCATATACCTTCTTTCGCTCTGCCGCTCTGAAGATGTCTCTGTTGCTGTGAGGCGCCTTCATTGTCCAAAGACAAATGATTTAGCGTGTACTGCAACACACGTTACACTGAAGGGCTCCTTGCCAGGGGGTGATTGATTTTCACAACTTATATGAAATAGCAGTGTGTGTGTGTGTGTGTGTGTGTGTGTGTGTGTGTGTGTGTGTGTGTGTGTGTGTGTGTACATACAGTATCTTCTCAGTGCACACCAGCTGTTGCCTGCACCCCCAGGCTGCACATACAGATACAGAAACACAATGACGAGCTTCAGTTTGAGGAAATTGAATGCAAAGGAAGTCATATTGTGAGAAAGGATTCAGGCAGTTGTTTTTGTGTGTGTGTGACCCTGATAGTTTTTTTTAACTTGGGAAATATTTAAACATTGAATTCTTTGCGGACTCGGCAAAGAATTGTGTCGTGTAGTGACGAGCAAAGTATTTCATGTCACCAAAAGCAAAAAGAGGTCGAGAGCAATTTTTATATCAGAAATGCATAATATCGGATGCTTTTTTATTATTTCTGAAGTTATTAGGTGTAAGTAGTCTGTAAGCGGCAATTAGAACCCTCGAGCTAAGAGGGAGTTCACGCTCTGTTTTTATTTTTGCTCATATTTACTTTGTTTGTCTTCAAGCCTCAATTTGCATCTGTGTGAGCAGCTGCCATTCAACTAGATTAATGACATTTTAATTTAATTTCAGGACATCTTGCAAAGACCGTGAGGCACTTTTGTCGTTTGGTTTCATTTAGAGCTGCAGTTGTCTTCCTAATGGAGGATATATTGGAGTTTATTAATCAAGGTGATGCTCCCACTTAAGTCTTTTTCATTCAACCAACTGTCAAGATTTGAAATGCAAAAAAAAACAACAAGAAAAAAACAAAGATTTTTTTGACAAAGCAGATAATCTTTTAAAAATAATCTGCACATATTTTTTAATCCACCTGACAATTGATGAAAGGTAAGATACATTCAGGACAGATCATGAGACAACCAGCAAATATGAATATATGTTTACACACCTACAATCAATTTAAACACACAAATAGAAACTGACACGAGTCTTTTACATTGTGGAGAGGTCAAAGACAAACCTCCGGCATTCACAGGGAGATTTAACGTGTCCTTGATGAAGGGACTGAACTCCAACAGTGATGCCCCAGCACCGTGCACATCATAAATCACCATTGGTTTTTGTGTGAGTACGTGGAAACGATGGGTCAGTGAATATTGAGACAGCCCTGGTAAACCAGCACTGGTTATTTAAACTACTCTCACATGAACTGTTTCTGTCTCCACTGCCTCAATCACACCTCCCCATTTCTCCTGGAGTCGGTCATTGTGAGACGTTTCCGTATAAATGAACTTGTGTGACAGTCAAGCTCACGTCAAACATTTTCACACAATACTGGCTGAGCCTATAAATATAATGTAAATGAAAATATTCCTCAGCAAAGAACATTCAAGTAGTCTGCCGTGACTTCTGCCAGTGCCTGATTACCCAGCGATTACCTGTATTGTAGTTTGAACTGGGATGATAAGAATGAATTGTGCAGCTCGTCCAGGTTTGATGAACTGGAATGGATGAGGTTTTAATAGTGAAACGAGTCACATGGTGGGCGTGATGTTCTGACCAGGTTATGATTAATGTTAATCAACAGTGAATCACGCTGAATCCTCGTAAAATGTGTTTTTGGTTGAACTGCTAAAACCTTGATTGATTCGGTTTGGGATTATTGTATTAGGTAAGTTACCTTCCATAACTTACTGTCAAAATCAAATGACGTTCTCCACCTGCATTATCAGCAGGCAGACTTTCTTAACAATTTGCAGGCAACAATCAGCCCCATAGAGGCTTGACCCGCTTTCACTCTCCTCACACTTTGCTGCAGCTGTCCTCTGATCCTCCCCAATATGTATTGGAGCTATCAAATGTCTTTCCTCTGAGATTTAACATGTCAGATCTGTCAGAACGGTGGCAAAAGAACAAGAGGAAACCACTGTGACATTGCACGACCACCATCTCGTGCACACGTGTCCCTGTTAGGTGTGCCGCCGGCTGGAGAGAATGTCACGTCACTGTCACCGGTAGCCGTGCCCTTGCCCGTGGGTTCGGGCGTTCGAGAGTGGGAGTCGCAGGTGCCGACGGGACTGACCAGGTGTTTTCTGTGTCTCCCACAGGTGGGTGTTCATCTACGAGAAAGGCTACCAGTCCACCGACACAGCGGTCAGCTCCGTCTTCACCAAAATGAAGGGCATCGGCTACACCAACGGGAGCGGAATCGAAAGAGTCTGGGATGTGGCCGACTACGTCTTCCCTCCGCAGGTCAGTCACCGGTCAGCTGAGAGCCTTTCATCGTGCCCATCACATGATTAACCGGTACAAGTCAGTGACCATTGGACGGATTGAAGTAAATCCGGGTCAGAGTCAGATGTCACCAAGTCAACGGCCACAGTCCGTGAATCAAACTGTCAGAGTGAATTAACGTTCGGGTGAGTCAGACGAGCCGCGTCAAAACTGCCCGATCCTCCAGGAAAACCCGGCCAACAGTCAGATTGTGACAAATCTGAAAACATCCGTGTTGGCTTGATTTTCTGCCAGATCCGATCAGATGATGACAGTTGTGTGAATCCTGCACAGGTCCGTAAACTTCACCCTGGCAGTAATTCGGCTTTATCAACACGGAGGTGTCTCGGTGCTTTCCAATAAAAACATTACGTGCTAGAGTTAAGCAAACAGCTTTTAGGAAGAGCACACAGCTCGTATACATTCCTTTGTTTACCTAAAATGCCCTGTTATTGCTGGGAAAGAACTAAAGAAGACACTAAGAGGGCTGCAGTGTTTGCTGTGAGGTATGGGTGTGGACTTTGTTTGATCCAGGGCTGGGTTAGCGCATGTGGTACAGTGTGATAAACACCACCAGCGAGATGAAAAGGCCTCTTTTCTTCATCACATACTTTGATCAAGCGGGTATCTCCCACTCACTTTAGTCCCAAATCCACCTCTTTCTGTGATTCTTCCCAAGGATAGACATTGTTTTACTATCGGAGCTCATCACGGTAATGTGTGTGACGAGAAACTTCAAAAAGGCCACAGTTGTTGATTTGACAATGGAGCTAATGCTTCAACAATACCTGTGACGGGAAGACAAAACCCCAGAAAACCTGCTTCATGTCACGACTTCAGCGTGGCAGCAAGCCCGGCTCCGTCCCACGGTAACGCCATACACTGAACACACGATTATTAAACTTCCTGCAACGCAACACTGGCATGTTCTACCTGTGCTCTGATGGTGACCTACGGGAGCAGCACCGATACTGTCTGTCTCTGTTTGTTCAGGCTTTACTGGATCGACTCTGTTTGCTTCAGGAAGAGTTCAACATTGTGGTTCAATAAAGAACAAACTTCAGCATCACAGTGTTGGACTGTGTCAGGAAAGGTCATGCATTGACCATGTTGACAGTTTTACATACAGATAAACAACCGCTTCCTTGTTAAAATCCTGTGTTGTGTCAACGTGACCGGCACCTTATATGGACTTGTGGCTCTTTAACCCTTTATCACAGGCAAGTCACAATTATTGGTCTTTTCCTGCATTTTCTTTTTCTAATCATCTATGAAAAGTAAAATACTTTTCAAGGATTTGCAGCCTCTGAATCAGTGAAAGCGACATATGTGTTTTTGGGCCGCTTTATACTGCTTGAACTTTGCAATTATTATTCAGGAATTTATGGGAGTTTTTTTTCTTCAAAGGCTTAAAGGCATCCAGCATAGTGAATTATCTTTTGCGAATCTCCAAGATACAACTTTTAGATATCAGACATGAAATATGTAATTTTGGTAAAATTTTTAAACTCAAAAACAAATGACATATATTTATGTTTATGGAAAAAAACTAATTAAAAGTCCATTAATTTTCTACAATAAATTGAATGCCTTATAAAGGTTGAAGCATTTGTTGTTGTCAAGTTCTTAAAAGAACAATCTGGATTAAAATAGGAGGGACTGTTTGCAGTATTTATTGTTTTTGAAGTTTTGAAGAGAATCAGTAACAGAAAGTACATTAGGGCTATCTATGAATTTAAGGGAATTTTTTACTGCCAAACATCCATGTGTATTAGAAAACTGTTTTTAATTAACTTGACTCCACTGCAAACTGTATTTTTTTAAATTGTAAATAGAAACTTAAAGAGTTGTGGGTTTATTTGACTTTGAAAAGGCAAATTACATGTTAATCATGAGAAAAGGATGATAGTTGAAAATATCCAGGACAAGATAAGAATGAAGTGTGACAGGAACAATCCCAAAAATTCAAAAACAATCGAATAATTTAGCAATTATTTATTGTTTAAATTCCTGAAATGAGGGTTAGCTCAGCGCACATTCAACAGATACTCATGTTATCTTCAATAAAAGAATATAAGTGACTTTATTCATAATTTTTGAAACATTTCTCTATTAAAAATGGATTTACTGAGACTGCTCGTGGCCCACATGCTGAGGAGATTGTTTGTCATCATTCCTGTTATTTCTGTGTAAATGTCTTTTATGTACTTAAAAAAAACTCAACAAGGATTCAACGACTTTCTGGTGTTTAAAAGGTGTTGGTAACTTCAGCACGCTGCAACTAAGTAATGTTTGACAGGCATTATTAAGTCCGGCACGTTACACAATGGCTCCTCCACAATCACAAGGGATTTTATGGCACAATAAAACTAAACTAACTGCTATTCTTTTGATCCAAAACTTTAGGGAGACTCATCTTTTGTCGTGATGACAAACTACATCATAACTGAAGGTCAGAAGATGGGAACGTGTCCAGAGGTATGTGAGAAGGCCCCCGCTTGTTTTTCCTCCCCTCTGCCTCTCACTTATACGCTACCTTACATAGTAAAACAAAACGGAAATTGCATCTCATTCCAAGACTGTTTCAGTAATTGGGTAATTGTGTTGTTGTTGTTGTATAGAAACAAAGTCACACACACACAGTTTCCTGTTTGGATTCTCCTGGTTTGGTCATGTAAACTGGGCCCAGTGGATGCGCGCGCACACACACACACACACACACACACACACACACACACACACACACACACACACACACACACACACACACACACACACACACACACACACACACACACACACACACACACACACACACACACACACACACACACACACACACACACACACACACACACACCAACTCTGCTTTTGTCGTCTCTAACAGCTTAAGGGCAAGCACAGCTGCAAGTCGGACTCGGACTGTGAAGAAGGGACTCTCAAACGTAAAGGACACGGTAAATCCAGTCGGACCCGACCTTGTGTGACCTCTGCCGTCCTCACCGAGCATCCGTCTGCTCCAAACCTCCCGTCAGCGCAAATCGTTGGTGTCTTGAAGACTTAATTTGTCACAGATAAAAGCCTTACTGCCACTTACAGGAGCCGGTGTTTGTACTGGATGGTGCCTTTGGAGAGGATCACATCAGCTTATGAAGGAAGTTATTTGACAAATGGGCCGTGGCCCCTGAGAACTGCTATAAGACATTAGACTCTAAAACACACCAGGTCTGATCCGTCACTTGAAGGGTAAACATTGAGACTCAATTCATAGACGGGTTTTGTCCAACACCGACGAAGGGGGAAAAAAAAGAATTAGAATCAACAACCTCGTCTTAGCAACCAAATATTTGGTTCGTGGCTGGAGATCTCTGAAACAAGCAAGTAAAGCCCTTCCTTAAGCAAGCAGGCATGTATACATGAGCTCGCTCACACGTTGTAATAACTCGCATGACAAGCACACACAGACATTGAAAAACAAATAACCGGATCTTTAATAGGTCTGCGCATATAGTGTGTTTAGCAAGTTCAAAGAACCTTTCTGTCGTCCATCTGTCCCGGGGATAGAATCTGAGCCTTTCAAGTCCTCTGTGTCTCACTTCGACTCCAATAAACCCCATGTTAGCTAGAGCTTTGCATCTGTCCGTTCCAGACCGCTCACATTCACCTTGAGGTGCCGGCGTCCCTTTAGAGGCGGCGTTCTGTCATTACGCTCGCAGACAAGCAAACACGCCGATCTCGGGCCGAGCCTGGAGCCAACCAGGCGGCCGCGCTCCAGCGAAAGGTCAAGGAAGCGGAGCCGGGCGGCCGAACGCCTGCCGGAGAACTGTCTGTGAACTCCTCGGGCACACGATGAGCGAGGCCGATAGCAGCGGAGCTAATCACATGCAGAGAAAAACGATACCAGATAAAGAAAAGAACCGCCTCAGCGCTTGCTTTGCCTCACTTTTATATCTCGCTGCGTGCCGCTGTCGATTCCAACATGAGATAAGACGCAGAGAGGAGGCAGAAAATATTTCAATTTGCTTTAATGTTGCGCCTCTCGCCCGTTACGTCTCCCTTCAGCCCTCTCTGCATGCTGTGTTCTCTCAGTTTGAAGTTTGGTCCGTCATGCTGAACTCTTCCAATATTTCCCTTCCAAGGACAAATGACTGGTGTCTGCATGAATACCACCAAGACCTGCGAGGTGCTGACCTGGTGTCCCATTGAGGACGATCACTACATACCTGAGTGAGTGGACGGCTTGAGTCATTCAGTATGCAAGCAGATTATCGAATTAGTGACGCTTCAATGACACTTTCCTCATTACGCAATCGTCTGAATGTGACATACATCATCTGTGATGATTCATGAAGCCACGTATGGCGACAGCTGACCGTCCTCTCTCCTCCTCCTCTTCCTCTCCAGCCCTCCTCTGTTGATGTCTGCAGAGAACTACACGCTCTTCATCAAAAACTCTGTCACTTTCCCCTTATTTGGCGTCACAAGGTGAAGGACCTCATTCATGCAAATTCAAATTAGCCCAGCAGATGCTATAGTTGGGATAATGTCTGGACTAATCAGTGCAAGAAAGGGATTATTATAGATTTTATAACAATGCAATAAGAATAATGCTGCGGGTTCCTGCAGTTTTACCATGATTTTACCATTATTGCAGAAATTTCAACCATATTTAAAAAATACTTGGACGTTTTCTTTAATAAGTGGTGTTCAGAGGAGGGGTAGCTTGCAGGATCTAGTGCTGTGGATGTATTGCCTGCAGCAGATGAGGGTCGGCATGTCCTCAGCTTGAAGAAGCAAACAGCTGTACTGACACAGAAACTAAACAATGATAAGCATTTAACAAAACATGGTGGTCTCTGTAATGGCGTGACTCCGAGTCCGTATTCTAGTTTTAAAGGTTTTTTTCACCACGAAAAGCATCCAATTCCTCATCTGTCGTTACAAAAGTCGGGAACGCTCCATATTGTTAACCTACTGTATATAGCGTATTGTTCTCTGCACACATGTATGTGTAGTTTCATTACTAAAACAAGCAACAACGCCCTCCCGTGGCCCAGAATGCTCACTACATCATTGTCAGTGTATCTGCCACTGTCGTGTAAACGCAGCACTTTTCTTTAATGAACAAAGTGCAGTCACTTCGAATGTTAATCTGTTTACACAACAACATCTCAAGCGAAAACAGACACAGAAACACTGAAAAATGATGTAGCTTTCCTGTAGTGCCACTAGTGGGTGCTGTTGTTATGCTACAAACACGAACATTAGTGAGAACACGGACATTCACATGGACAAAGGACAAAGTTGGATTGGTATCAGTGGTGACTGTCGACATATAAAACTACCAAGTCCCAGGAGAATATGGATTGGGAGTCATGACACTCTGAAGGCCACCATTGTTGTTATTGTTCATCTTCTCGCACAAGTGCGAAACTTTTATTTACTCCGGATGTGGAGTGCATGTTTCCGTTGTCCTTACAGAGACTGGGCCTGAGCATTTTCAAAAAGTTGCGTTTTTCACAGTTTGAGAATCTGAGAATCTAAAAAAAACAACAAAAAACGTTCTCAAGAAGCTGTGTTTTCATTGGCTCCAAGGACCATTGTTGCGTAAACCCACACCAAAAACGTGACTAAAGTTTTTTTGTTTTCACAATTTACTGCAGACACCTTGTTTTTGGACGAAATATGACAAAATCCAACATAAACCCAATTAACTAAATGATTTTCCGAGGGTATAATTCAACCCTTCATCAATCACTCATTGGAGTATTTGGGAAAAATGTTGAAGCATATTTAAAATTTTGAGACCGTATATGTTGTTTATATATAATATAACTTGCTAAAGAGTAAAAGTGACCAACATCAAATATATTTCAAGTCTTCTTGGATAAAAATGGGATGATTTCCTCACTCGATTTCTTTGAAAGTTCGTTCAGAGATTATTAAGTCCAACTAACCTACATTATATTGTATAATTTGGAGGAAATGAAGATTATGATCCTGGTTCTTTTGTTAACTTCCTACATTAATGTTTCAGTATTATTGAAGCTGCCTTCTTCCTCAAGCTGACAAAGCCTCATCTACTCAATATATTGAATATACAGTATATATCAATAGATACTTAATACAGTAAAAGCCATACATAACAGTCAATGCAAATTTTGTCACAGAAAACTCCAGCTCATCAATAGAACAGTAAAAACCAGTGTCAGGATATAAATGTATGTGATGACTGTTTTTCACGACTGATTGTGTTTGCAGGAGTAACCTGGTGGAGGGTGTAGATGCCAACTATATCTCCAAATGTCTTCACGACCCGGTGAAAGCACCTCTTTGTCCAATATTCAGACTGGGAGACATTGTCAGGCTGTCGGGCTTCAGCTTCGAGACAATAGCCAAAGTGGTGAGTTTTTATGGGCGGGAGTAACTGATGTCTGCTGCGTGATGGTGCAGCTCAATTGGCCTAACCTCTGTGTGTGTGTGTGTGTGTGTGTGTGTGTGTGTGTGTGTGTGTGTGTGTGTGTGTGTGTGTGTGTGTGTGTGTGTGTGTGTGTGTGTGTGTGTGTGTGTGTGTGTGTCCTGACAGGGAGGAGCCATTGGGATTGTTGTGGACTGGACATGTAACTTTGACAAGGATATAAGGAACTGTAAACCAAAGTACAACTTTCACGGGCTGTATGGGAACCCCGCTGAGACAGACGAAGTCAGAGCGTCTGTGGGCTACAACTTCAGGTGTGTGTGTGTGTGTGTGTGTGCGCATATGTATATATACATACAGCACGTCTCCACAGTTCATTGTTGGCCCTATGCAAAAAGCACCAGCTGACTGCACAGTATTGCTTTTGATTTGTTGGTTAAACTTCAGTATTTAAAATATCTCTTTTTCCACATTGTGTGTATTTGCACGCTCAGCTAAACTAGAAAGAGCTAAAGTCGAGCTTCCTTTGTCCAGAAAGCCTTTTTTTCCATAACATCATTAAGTTAAAACTGATAATTTTGTTAACATTCAAATTCATAAATTTCCTCATAACTTGCAACATAAGTGCTTGTTATTTGACACCTGCATCTTGCCAGCTGCCGCCATGCCTTGATCCGTGCTTTATACTGCATGATACATCAGGAAATCCACAATGAGCTGATGTCAAATTGCTTGAACTGAAGTTTTCAGAACAGTTGGAAGTTATTATCTCAATACTCCTTGTCACACAAGTACCTGTAGTCTGACACCAGCATCGCACCACTTTTCTTGAGCATATCAAAGAACCACAATGAAAGTTTTATACAATATGCACTTGAATATATATATATATATATATATATGTATTTTTTTTTTTTGTTTGTTTGTTTTTAAACTGGGGTGAACGCCAGAGAGGAAATGTCCCAAATTGGTGTGTATATTTCTCAATAACCGATGATTCAAAGGTTTATTGCCGGTTTTTACTATTTCAAGATGCAATCACAGCCTGAGGTGTTGATACACTGTCACCACATTCATCCCTCACTATTCTCAGTCTTTCTGCCTCCCATGGTGTGGCCGCTCTCAGTATTTGCTCCCGATATTGCTGCTCTGCTCGACGTCTGTTGAGCCGCCTGAAGTTTATGAATGTTTACCCGCACTCGTTCGCCACAGCTCAACGCAGCTCTCCCAGATTTGTCTCACTTGGTTATAGCTCAATGAGCTCCGGCCAGCTCTCCAATGCTGCACACGGGCCCGGCTATTATTTAGATAGCGCTAATTGGCTTTCAGGGGTGCTGATTATACAGTAATTGCATGTGTCGCCAGCCATACTTTCATATTAGGAGCAGTGAATTAGAACAGAGTCGCTGTGTGATATGGTTCTATTAGGAGGGAGGGAAGCTTTTATTAGGTGGTTATGAAATAAAGCAGCACAGATGCTTAATATATTGCATGCAACATATTGTGATGGCTGTCTGCAGGTACGCAAAGCATTACATGGTGAACGCAACTGAGACAAGGACCCTTCTCAAGGTTTTCGGCATCAGGTTTGATATCATTGTACAGTCACTGGTGAGCACTACATTTCTTTTTTAATCATTTTGCAGCACGTGCCACATAAGAAACAACTCTATGACAGCGTGTATCAATTAATATCTTCACAGGCACGAAAGTTTGATATCATCCCGACGCTGACAGCGATAGGCTCTGGAGTTGGGATTTTTGGAGTCGTATGTTGGAACTCAATTTAATTCGAAAAAAGATTTTTTCTTAAATTCTCCGCAAAGCAAAATCGGGTCACTATTTTCTTCTCGTTTCAGGCAACTGTAGTGTGTGACTTGGTGCTGCTGTATTTGCTACCAAAAAGAGAATTTTACAAGAACATGAAATTCAAATACACGGACACGCAGGCACAGGTAAGCTGACGGAGACCTTTGTTTGTTTACGTGCAGCAGCAGATGGCAGCAGAGGCATTTCACAGCAGTGCAGACAGGAGCCCTCACCATTATCAATATTATTAAGCACGAATTAAAGATGCATTTCACGTGACTGCCCCTGCAACAAACCCCCACCCTCAGATACAGAGGAGCTGTAACTTCCACTGACAATCACATGAATGCAGTTTGTTCCCATCATGCAGGGCCTCATGTGCTCGCTGCAAGTACAGTCAGTTACACTTCATTAAAGATTAAATCTGCTGCCTGTCACCACTCGGACAGCTGAAATTCTTTAACCGAATCAGGCAAAAAACATTTTGTATTTACAGCAGGACACCGAGTCGCTCGGTTTAGACTCAAGCGTCTATTACACCATTGAAGCAAATGCAAGACAAGCCCAAGGCACTGGCCAGTCCAACGTGAGTGCTCCATGAAGTCCAGGCCCTAGAGTAGGCTCTCTGTAACGTATTCTCATGTCATGATGAGGCGTGTGGGTTGGCACGTGGCCTTAGGGGTTCTAACGGATCCTGTCCTGTGGCTTCTGTCCTGCAGGATCCGGATTCAGAGGCAGGCAGCATAGAAACTGAGATATCTAAAGTAAGGGATTTACAACGTTGTGCAAAAAACATTCAAACCACCAAGTGCTTGTCGTTTGTTATCCCTGACATATTTTCTTGATTCTTCCTCTCTGCAGAAGTGAACTGGGATCAAACAAGCCAACAGCCACGCGACTTTGAAAGGTTATGCGGATCCACAGCACACGTCTGCACATGGGACTCCTAAAATGGGAAAAAGGACACAGTTGACGGCACCGCTCCCCGTGTTCTGTATCTCTTCAACTGCATCCTCCCATCCTGAGTGACTGTGACTCTTTGCTGTAGTGTGTAGAGCCGCAGGTGGCCTAGCTCAGCTCTGTGTGTGTACTTTACTGGGTGTAAGCTTAGTTTACTTTAGTTCATACTCTCGGGTGTAACCTCCACATCTTCCAACCGTCTCCGCCGGGGCCCACAGGTGAGAGAAAAACTCTGTGGCGCTCGAGTGCTCCCGTGTGTGCACAAGTCGTCCGCTCCCTTTTCCACGCTTGTTGTCTTTTGTCAAAGCGAGAGAACTCACGGCCATAAACGTGTGGCGGGACGTCCCACTGTCAAGAGTGATCCCTCCCTCCTGTGCACCTTGTGATCAACAGTTCAACTCAATTAAACCATGTTCAGTCACACGGCTGCTTGTAGAGTTTCTCAAAATACAAACGTACAAAAAATAAAATCAGTTGGATTGAGTGTTTTTTTTTTGTTTTTTTTATTGTCTTCGATTACATTGGTGTACAAAAAGCATGCAAAAAATAGCTTATTTATATGTATTGGTACATATTTACATTGTAACGAATGCATTCCATATAGGGATGTGCCATGCTCCTGCGACTTGACACAGGCGAGTGATTACATTCAGAGAAACACAAGACAAGACACAACCTCTCTCACACACACTTTCACGTAACACAGCAGTGATCCGAGTCCCTGACTTAAGAACACACACAAACACACACACACGCTCACAACCTTCCTCTTTTGGGTATAAATATGACCTGAAATCCTAATAAAATCACTCCTATCATTCATTTCCCGTGCACCCATCGATGTCGAGTGTCACCGCAGGGCCAAACTTCAGAGGATTTATCGAGAAAGGAAAAACCTTTTGATGCGTCGCGATCAGCCGCCGACAGTGATGGAGGATCACCCACAAAACCCCGCCAGCATTAAAGACGCTTTCAAAGACAAACTGATCCGAGTCCAAACTCTGAGCTGTACAAGATAAATGAGCATGAGTGTTATGATCATTCAATAGTGAAAAGTGGCAGAAATAAACCACGTGGATGAAATAATACTGTAGAATACAAGATGGAGAATCGGAAGAAATAAATAAATTGTGCCATTTACTGAACCTGGAGAAGGACGGAAAAAAGGCTCAACATGAAGATAAACACCTCCATAAATTGCCGAGTTTGTTTGAAACTGTCAACCAATACATAAACAAGGACTAATATGATCAGACGTATGTATACTCCATCATTAATAATTGATCCGGTCTAGAAACTATTATTACACACTAGTTCAAATAATGAAACATTTTGAGGTTCCAATTTCGGTGCACATAATTCTAAAGTTTTTAATAAAAAAGAGGGGGTAATATTCTGATATAGCGAGCTGAAAGGTTTTTCAAAACTTGAATTCAATCCAAGAACATATTTTCTGATGCAGGGGTGTCAAACACATTTTAGTTCAGGAGCCATACAGCCCAAGTTCATCTTGAGTGGGTGGGACTAGTAAAATAGGGTCATAATAACCTTTAAATTTAACCTTTAATATTGCTTTTTTTTGTGGTGGCAAAGAGTATACGTGGATGGAAAGGTCTATATTTTCACAATAACAGAAAATGACTACAATGTCAACATTAAGCCAATTTTAATGAAACTTTCTGGTACAAAAAACTGTGAAACGTCTAAAATTCTATTGCAATACATGTCTTTACAAACTCGCCCTGACAGCATGGCTTTGAGGTTAATGCTAGTTTGCTTGAAATTATTTCAGGGTCTCAGTGTTGTATTGTGTCTGCTACTACTACAAAATGTTAAAAAAAAAAAAAAGATTAATTTGAAATATTTTACAATTTGCTTGGCGCTTTGGTGGCCCAGACTGGAGCCTCTTGCGGGCCTTCACACAGTGCTGCGTATATAAACATGTGGTGATCGTCCAACACTGCATTTTTTGAGAAGATAGAAAACAAAAAGCTGCCTTCTTTTTAAAAATCAACTTCATACCAGCAGTTGAATTTCTCCGTTAAAGGCCACTCTGCCCACGCGCACGCACACACACACACGCACGCACGCACACACGCGCGCACACGCGCACACACACACACACACACACACACACACACACACACACACACACACACACACACACACACACACATCAAATCTTCTGAACCAACTTCTGCAGCCGATTCAAGAGACGTCAACCTCTCAGCGAGTCGGAAGTCGAAGCAGCAGTGCTGCGACATGCAGATCCATAGCAAAGAGTAACGCATCAGAAAGCACAGTAACTATGGTCTTTTACAGGTGAAGCGCACAGTTTAGCTCGTTTTTCAGAAACTGTACATTGTTTTCATGGCTGTGTAATGCAACCGCCGTGACTTCAAAGAATGGTCAAAGTGCAACTGTAGAAATGTAAGCAGTCTGGAAGTACAGAGAGAGTGAGGGGAAAGACGACGAGAAGATTGAACCGGTGACACTTACATAATGTTCACACAAACATGCAAACGACAGGAAACAACCCGACCGTGAGGGTCGGGTATAAAGCAGATAAATACGGCACATTGAGACACACGCGTCAGACTTTTTGGTTGTAGGAGGCCTTCACTGAAGACCAGCCAACTCGGATTACTCCGTCTCCCGTCATTCCGACCTAAAAATGACCAAAGATTCTCGGGTAGGCTCAATATTAAAAAAAACACAGCCGACTCTAATGTCAACAACATTCCTGACAGAAATCCCTTAAACACAGTGCCTGAACAACCTCCTGTGAAGTGCTTCTCTGTTCAGTCCTCTGCACTTCATGTGGCATCCTTCACTGAAGGACGCCGAGAGCCAGACTAATCGACGAAGCGCCCCGCGCGCTTCCAATCAGCCGCACTGAAGAGGATGGGGAAGTGATGTTGTTGTTGACATCACTTGAAGCGGGGGCCTAATCACGACATTGAAATGCTGCTTTTAGAGCAATCGCGGCACTTCTTCTCCTCACAGTGGCAAAACGCCCGGAAAATGAAGAATCAAAATGGGAGTGAAAACATTATAACTAAGTCTAGTTTGACTCAGCGGGAACCAAGAATTCAGCAGACTGATGTGAATGACAGCAGATCTGCTCAGATTAGTCATTTCAGATGGTTGGCATATAAGGCGAAATTACACCTTTCTTCATGCTACTTTCAAGTAGTCTCTGGACTCTGAATTCCTAACTTGAATTGACGCACCTTCTATAGAATAAGTGTGTGGGGAAGTGTTATTACGAGTCATTAAAATGGCTGTAAAACAAAAAACTCGACTCGGAGGCAAAAAAAGTTTGAAACATTTCATCTAAAATATATGAAAGTTTCACAGTTTAAATTTGAGGGGAAAACAAATCTGCTTTTCCGCTTTATTCAATTTCATTTCAGTTGCATCTGTAAATAAACATATAAATAAATCATTGTGTTTGATGACTTGTTGCCTTAAAAAGCTTTATTTGCAACCAACCAATGTAAATTTAGAATTCCATGCTTCATTTCGTGACGCTCTGTACAATTTACAGTGATGGAACTTGTTAGTAAATGAGTGACATTCATCAAATGTTTAAAAAAGATAAAAATGTTATTCGCATTTAAAAAAAAATGCAGCAGTGAAAGAGAAAACTTTTCCATTACTATGTCAAAGTTCACTTATAAGACTCGCTGTTGACATTAAAATCATCCAACTGTGATCGGAGTCCTGAATAAATAAAATAAAAGAGGATCCCTTTCAGTTACTGTCAACATAAATATAAAAAACTAGAACTTTCTGCGGGATCGTGTGTGTGTGTGTACCCCCTCATCTCTGCGATTTCTAGGAGATGATTCGATTTCTTCTGCGAGAGTTGTGCTTTCGATCAGCTCAGGAATACTGCATAATAAAGAAGCTCTAAATTAGGATGTATATGCAATGTTTTTCTCCCGTATAGCACTTCTGCCTGTCCTCATTTCCGACACATTGAGTTCACATCAAATCTACGTGAAGAAAAACAACAGGACTCCACACACAGCGACACATGACGACGGAGGGGCGACAAACGGCCACGAAAACGCTAAAATAATTCTACACAGCACGATCGAGCAAAGTGCTTTCTCACTCTGCTGGTGGAGGTCAGTGATGGCAGCACGGGAGGGGGTGTGGAGATTCCACCTTTCCTGCTAAAATAAAAACCATCAATGGCACACGAGACGCCTCGAGACACTTTCTGTACAATATTAAAAGGATGGATATGAAATTCGACGGCCTGACGAGACGATGCACTGCAGTTTACATGCTGGAGTCTGTGACGAGAGTTTCTTCTCTTCGGCTGATAGCAACAGGTGGAGACTCAGGCTGAAGACGAGGCCTGATTACTCAACATGCACATAAACACGATCCAGTAACGGTAAAGTGGAGTAATGATCTCCTCTGGAGCTGCTGGAGTTGGAGTTGGCGTTGGAGGAGAAGCCGGCAGTTCAGAGGAAAAGCTGATCGGAGGTGGAATGAGAGGCGTGACGGCCGGTGAGAGATCTCAGGACGAAGGCTCGTCTTCATGCAAGTCCTCCAACTCTCCTTCTCTGGGTCCGTCTCCTGTGCTCCCCTTTCTGAATGAGAGACGGGGGGGGGGGGGGGGGGGGGGGGGGGGGGGGGGGACAGAATCAGTTTCATCATTTCTCCCTCCGAGCTCTTCTCCTTGCACCGTCACAGGATAGATGTGAAAAACACACAAAGCTTCGTCAGAGGGAATCGGCGTTCTGATGACAGCGGCGGCAGCGGGGACGAGACGGGAAGCGACAAAACATCTCAGAGATGCTCATGATGGGGGGGTTAAGCCGAGAGCTGGGGGGGTGAGGCGGTGGGGTCTATGATGATGGTTGGATGTACGGACAGGACAGCGTGCCGCACGGCTTGGCGCGGAGTGTTACCTGAGTGAGGGGTGGAGTTTTAAAGAGGGCCGGAGGGGCCACGAGTCCCTGCAGCACAGTGGGGAGAAAAGATGGAGAAGTCACAGGTGGAGGGGTGTGTGTGTGTGTGTGGGTGGGGAGGGAACATGCTGGACCACTTCCTCAATCAGAAACCATCAGTTCTAACGCCGTCTGATCCCTTCATCAACGCCTCCGCCTTCCACAGTCGAACCAAAAACCTTCACCGGCTGAGTTCATGAACTCTGCGCATGCGTCACGTTAAAGGTTCAGTCCGACGACACAGTTATGACACTTTGGAAGTCGTGTACGTCATGAGAGGACCAACACCACACAGTATTGACACAGATATTCTTCTGGGTCAGAAGAGTCACATTCATTTTAGTTCAGGGGCAGTCTAATTTCTTGAGGCAGACAAACTGGTAAAATATTGCCACGATAACCTTTAAATCCAAGTGATGAAAATATCTATATTTACACAAAACCAAAGAATTAGTACAGAAACTGACTACAATCTCAACATATCATATCTCAGTGTCGTGTTGTGTCTACTGCTGTATGAAGAAATCTGTGAGTTATCTGAATTATTTATAATTTGCTTGCTTGTATCTTAAGTTGATTGGAGCCTCTTGCAGGCCGGTTTCGACCCACAGGCCTTATGTTTGACACCCCTGATCCAGAATCATTATAAATCAACCTTGTGTGTCATTCACACATGATAAAGGATACTAACTTTTGTCAGTCTATAGCTAACAATTTCTCGCTTCAAAAGTCTCTAAATTGGATGTTTCTCACTGGAGCGTCTGCACAAACTTGGTTGCTTGCACTTCGTACTCTACCAGTCAAACGTTTTAGAACACCTCAATTTGTCCAGTTATTTTTAATTGACGATTTCTCATTTTAATGTCTCATCGCACTCTGAAATCAAAGCACAGAACAAATATACGCTTTATAAACCCAGCTGGATTCTAAACTTTGGAATCAAAGTTTCCACTTTTGGCAGAAATAACAGCTGAACACACTTTTTTTTTCCCCAAAACATTCTTCAGAAAGTTCTTCATATCTCGGTTGCAGAAGTTCAGTCCAGTTCATCTAAAAACCAGCTCAGGTTCGTGTCTGCAGACTGGACACTTACCAGCTCGATCTTTTTTTCCTTATGTCGTTCTGGCAGAGATTTGACTTAAGTCTTGGGTTATTATCTTGCAGTCAGACGAATCCCTGACAAACTGGGCTCATACCAGAATGCTGTGGCAGCCATTTTGGTTCAGGCCATTTGGCTCATTCTGTACGAGTCACCGACCCTGGATCCAGCAAAATGGCCCCAGACCTTCGCATTTCCTCCTCCATCTAGCCTCTCCAGCATCTCGAGTGATCTAATGGTGTTTGTGATGAGATTTGTCAGAAAATGTACATGAAGTTTAATCATTGTGCCTTTATTCTGTGCTTCAGGTCATTCAGACCAATGCTTCCCAACCTGGGATTCGGGGGTCAAGCGGGGCGGCCAGAGATCACAAGGTGGGCGTGAGGATTCATCTCATTAGAAATTTTTAAAACACATTTTGAAGGCTCCTGCATGAATGACTGTGTGGAAATTTCAAGGATCGATATAAAGACATCAGGCACAGGACTAATTCAATCCGAATATTAGAGTGATCATGGCTTTTTGTGACACTCACTGGAGCGTTCCTTTAAATCCACCAGCAGGGGGCAGTATTGTCCCACACTGCTCATGTCTTCTGAAACACCTTCACCTCAGATGACAGCTCTGTGATGGCCTGAAGCCTAACAGGGAAACCTCGGCGTAGGCTGAGGAGATGTCCTCTAATAAAGCCTCACAATGGGAGGATTACAGTCTGCCCCATCTTTCTGACAAACTCAGCTGGAGGCATGTTACAGAACGTCGTCCCCCGGGGGGGGAAACCTGCAAGGAACTCTGTAGCTGCTTTAATCTGCCCTCCGCTGCACGGGTTAAAACTGAGATGAGATGTTCTCTTCTTTCAAAACATGTCCAAGGTCAGCCCGAGGCATCATGCCTCTGTATCACTCTCACTCACTCTCAGCCGTCCCTGCCTTGAAAGCTAAAAGCAACACAAAAAGAAACATTTATAAAGGCTGTAAGCACCGACGCATACAATGAAAGAATGAATTATGGTGCTATGGCAACACAAAGCAGCGGCAGCAGCTGCTGCCGCTGTGAGAATGCAGCGCCAGTTAACCTGATACAGCACGAAGAGGAGACAGGTGTGAAGCACCGGCTCGCGTCAGGGTCTGAGGCGGCGTCTTGGCGTGTGGGAGGGGGGGCTCGTCCTCATGGGTGAGGCGTGTGAGTGGGCATGTGGAGGTGAGAAGGTCAGCGAGCCGGACTCAGTGTGTGTGTGTGTTTGTGCTTACATGAGCAGGCTGCCAGGTGCAGACATGGAGCGCTCCTCCCGCCTGCTCGGACACTCGAACGGGTTGCCGAAGGAGCGCTTCCTCAGCATGGCCTTCACCAGGATCTGAAAACACCGGCACACACATCCGTTTATCGTATCCAGTGAAAACAGCCACGGGAAAAAAAAAAGGCGTCAAGGTGGACGAATTCACACGGCACCACAGCTCCTCTGGGAGCTGAATGACGAGAGGGCGTCGAGTCTCACCACTGCGGAGAGGCTGGGGACGAACTTGACAGAGTTCTGGATGTCCTCCTCGGTCACCTCCACCGCAGAGCAGTGCTCCTCCTCCAGAGGCAGCGGGTCGGTGCCTCCCTGGGTCACCCACTGGTCCATCTGAACACAGCACAGTGTGAAAACATGGCAGCCTCTCCGAGGCGCTGTGGAAACAGTCTAACAGCTCCGTGGGTCACAAGAGTAACGCTCGCCCTCACAGGCCAGCCGTAACCTCCAGCCTGCTGACGGATGAACGTTCACTGGAATCGCAAATGTTTAAGACATTTACTTAAGTCGTCGCACATTTTTTAAATTGTTTGGCTGCTCATGCGACCAATATGTCAAAATATATCCGTCCATACCATCATCGACCACTAGATGTCACTGGATGACAGCTGAAAGCTGCTACTGTACCACAGAAAAACTTCCATTAGTACTGTATTTCTCTTACAATGCAAGCACAATGTCACCAAAATGAACAAAAAAAAAACACTTCACAGCAGAATTTTAACCAATAATTATATGAAAAAAGGGACTTTTAAAATATCAGAACACCCTTTACCTAATTAGAAACTTAGTCAATTGTGTCGTCTTTCCATATTACTGCGAAGTGGACTCAAGTGGAATGGCATCTGAAATTGGCACTTGTTATACGATAAATTGGGTATATAATAGAATTAAGAAATTATTTTTAAAAAGTTATTTGCATGTATTCTTGTAAAATGAACGGCGGAAAAATAAACATATGAATAATGCATTTTTTTGTCAGGTGCGACTTATAGTCCAGATAATACAGTAAGTACCTTTTTGGATAAACTGGATTTGTGCGAGTCGTTCTGACAGCAACATTATTTTCACAGTTACTTTTAAGATCAATAAGTGAGTTTTACTCAGTCACTTCAGGCACTGTTTGTGCAATAACACGTATCAAACCTCCTGGTGTGCGGTCGGTGTTACCTTGATCTCCGGGATGTTGATCCTCGTGTCTGGATCCTTATCCAGCATCCGCAGGATGAGGGTCCGCAGCTCTTCACTGATCTTTGGTCTGTTGAAAAAAAAAAAACCAAGACTGTAAGTTAGTGAAAGCTTTTGCAGACCTCGTCGGTTTACTCATACACACCCTCCGGAGAAAACGGACGCAAAAGCAAACAAAAGCAAACAGTTTTACGGTAGAACTGCCGAGCATGGCCGAGATCTGAGATCTAAGTTCAGTTCCGCTCAATAAAAATGGATTTATTTACAGGTCATTTAGGCCAGAGGTCTGCAACCTTTATGATCAAAACAGCAGGTTTTGTGATTTCCCACCACATCCAATTTAACTGGAGCCGCAAAAGACGTTTAAACCTCTAAAATAAGGCTAACAGAGCTTTTAAAGTTTCATATACGTACAGAAACTGTCTCTTACTTTGCCTTTATGAAGTGTCAGTTAAAATGTAGAATTGTAAACATTTAGGCTCTTTTTACTATTTTAACTTTAAAGCAGTTTCGCATCTTTTTTTCCCATTTTAAGCTTTTTGTTTTGAAAATGTCATTTTAGTTTTCCCCAATTGTAGTTTTAGAAATGTTTCACATTTTAGTTTGTTCTTTTTTTTTTTTTTAAGGCTTTTTAAACAAGATATAACATTTCCTGATGTGTAAATAAAATAAAGATAAAATGTTTATTTACCTAGGATTTAGTGAAAGTTTCAAGGAACCACAACAGAGAGCCTCAGGTTGGCTCCTGATTGAGGCAGTAAAAATTTCCTGGTGCGTTATATAAAGATAATAAAGTCTTTCTATTTCTATCTCGACTTCGATGGCCACGTCTTGGTAAAAACTGCATTAATCTTTTTATGAGCCCACAGGTCTGCAAAGTAAAACAACATGCTCAAAGTTTATGCACTGAAACAAATTAAGCAGAAATCATATAAAAAGCAAAGTACTGCATGCATCATGTACACCGATTTCTTTTTGATTCAGTATTTCTTATTGGCGTCACGTAGGACGATGACGGTCTGCATGTGGCTCAGATCTGCTCTGTTTGAACCAGGCTGCTGGATCTTCTCCATCAACTGATTATTTTGCACATTAAAGATGTTGACTGCAGGCCAGCGGGTTACGAAATGAGGACATGTTCATAAAAAAGTTTGACCATCAACACTAGTGTCAGTTTGCTCATAAGGTTTCAAACGTCTCTCTGGTCCACAGCAGCAGACATCGTCTCGCCTCCTAATCCAGCCATCAGAAGTAAACAACCAAAAACTAGGCAAAGCAAACTGAAACGTCTAATCCTGAACCCTACTCACGAAATATGAGAAGAATGAGTCTCTGCTGAAGCAGACGTGAAGACAGGAGGTCTCTGAAGAAAGCGTGTAGTGTTTTATAAATCTGTTTTGAGTCCTCACTCGTCAGCCTTCATGCCAAGAGGCTCAGACGCTGATATCATTATTCCACGCAACATAAAGCTTCACAATAACTCAAATCTACGTGATGAGACAGGAATTCACGCTGTCCAACTCCGAATTTCCATAAAGCTGCGTTGTTGTGAATCTTTCTTGAATATTTTCTTTAAGTGCATCCCACTCTATGTAAAAAGACCAAACCAGTTCCCTCGCTGTGTATTTCAGTATTTTTAAACCAGGATTATCTGACTGCTCAGAAACAAGACAGATATTTACCAGAACACTTCTATTCAATACGAAATGGAATCTCGACTCAAGATATATTCATTGATTTTTCATATTGTTAAATTAAACTTTGAGTGCTTTGAAATATTGAGCTTTTTAATATAAAGCTATTGAGGAAGATCCACATGGAAAAGTATCCTTGAGCCAGTGCCGTTTAATTTATCAGCTGAAATGAAGTAAGCAGCATTTCTGCTCCTTTTTGTGAAAGTGAAAGCTTAATTTTCTTATGTTGGAGCTGAAGCAAGTCATTTTCTCAACGCGCGTCTCTTTTCACCGGAACCAAGGACAAAAACAATGATTTATGGATCATCGAGCTCCGAATGTGACATCAACAAACTCCAGAAATAATCAGAAAAATAACAGAATTTGCATAAAGGAGGAAACAGTTTTCATCCATGAGTGCTTTTAAATTCAGGGCATTTCAGTAATGATTATAAAACATGAGCTGTAAATCAACACACACACACGCATGCATGCATGCGTAAGTGTATTCGATTACTTTGCTTAACTATTAGAACTGAGGAAGATAACAGTTGACTTCAATAGATAATATAGGATGACCACAGAAGAAAAGATGCACGGTCAAGCCTTGAGATACTTAAATGATACAAATATTAATACACTAGGATAAATTGTACTACTACTACTAGTAATAATAATAATAATAATAATAATAATAATAATAATAAATACAATTACATAAAAACATTCAGTTATATGACAAAATAATATCTCTCTGTAGCTAAAGACACAAATTCCGATGCTTAAAAATTTCCCAAAAATTATTGGTATAACAAATGATGCCTTGTCTGTATTGAAAATGTAAATATAACGACATAATAGCTCTTCTCAAGTGAGCAATGCGCTCCACCCCTCACTATCCCAGCCTGTAGAGTAAATGGAGATTTCTTTCACCACATGCAGCCAGATACTGCAGTACGATGCGTAAAGCTCATATCAAGTTAAATACGTGCATGATAGTCTGAAACAAAGTTTCACAAAATATAATACTGCATTCTGTTAGAATAGAAATACTTTAGTCGTCACTGGGGTGAAATTCTTTTCACGCAAACTTTAGTGTCTAATCGTTGAGGAAAATGTCACACTCAAAGGGGAAAATATTACAAATTTTGTTGAAAAAAGGTGTGTTCAGAAGCTTTTGTTCAGTTTGTGTCCGAGCGGAGAGTTTGTGTGAAAACACACATGGCCGACACTCGGAGATGTCCTTGAACACCTCGCACGTTTCTCTCTCTCTTTTTTTTTTTTTTTAAGCGAACAGCTTTTACAAAAGGAAAGCAACAAAGTACTTTCTCATATTACCAAATAACAGGGAAGTTTCTGCTCCCATATAAAGCTATGTTCCTACGCTATCAGACAGTATAAGATGAACAAATTAGCGAAATGCTCAAAAAGTAATAGGTTTTCTTTGTAAATTGCGTTAGGAATTCAGTGTTATTAAAGATTTAGAGCAACAGATGAATCCATGAATTAGCTCCATGAACAATCGCAGTCCTTTGAGGCGGCTGTGGAAAGACCCTCATCATGAACAATACGACATCGTCTGACGAACACTCCAGCTGCCACTCAAAACCCCTCCACCCCCACCCCCACCTACTCCACCAGGTCTACCATCCCTCTGTCTTCTTGGTTTTTCATTGCTTTGTTTTGATCGCACACAGGTGACATTTGCAGTCTGCAGACACTGACTACTGAGCCAGGTTTGTCATGAAATAAACTAACAAAAGAGGAAAATGAGATGCAGACAGTCAATGTTGAAGGCTTCAGCTTCAGGATGCAGGAACAACTCCTTTTTTTTTTCTTCTTCATAAAGCAGGAATGATGCACTCACGTCTCAGGGAAATCCACAGGCCGGGTCCGTATCTTATTGTGCAAAGCCAATATGTACTCGTCAATAAACGGGCACTGCAGAGGGGGAAAAAAAAAAAAAAAGAAAAGAGGGAAACTCATCAGGAAGATGCACAAAACAACCAGCTACGATGACCAGAAATCAGGTCAGAGGATTTGGAAAACGGGCGTCTAACGAGTGAGAGGAAACCGTTATGTCAGCGGTATTACGACATACAATCGATAAAAAGGGAGCTTGCATTTCTTTTAGCATTTCTGATTTGCAATCAATCCATTTCTTCCTAATCGAACACAATTTGCTGTCCTGAATCCTCAGCGAGAAAGTTACTTCTTCAATTTGAACACATCCTTTTTTTCCTGCTAAATGCTATGAAAATTACAACTTGAACATTCATTTATTAAATTAAGTACAATAATAATGTTGTTCTTGGCTAATGCATTCACCTGAGTTTAGAAAATCCAAGTTGAAATGAATTTATATGTTAGACTAGCCTGAACTGAGAATCCCCACCCCTGCAGAGAGTCTCCACCTCGGAGTTTTGGTTTTTCTCTGTAAAAGTGCCTTGAAATGACCGTGTTGTATTTTGTGCTCCAGAAATAAAACTGAATTAATAAATTCATAAGTGGGAGCCTTTAAAGACAGAACATGATTCTTTCCAGGTGAGGACAGTTCCAGAAGGTAGAAACACAATAAATAATCCCCCCCCTAGTGCAGTCGCGCTTTTATTTCTTTATTTTTATTGATATGAAGCCTTGGAAAGTGTTGAGGGATTCCATTAAAAATGATTAATAACCTGAAGAAGCAGGAGGAGTCAACAAGCTGTAAACCGAGCATGTGAAGAGAGAGGAAGTTCACACTTGCCTTCCCGAAGACGAAGCAGTACAGGGTGACTCCCATGGCCCAAACATCCAGAGCCTTCAAAGAAGGCAGAAAGAGTGATGTTAAAAAAAATAAAAACGTGATTTTCTTTTCACCTTGAAGATGAATTTGATCAGATAACAGAGGCTCTTTGCCTTCAGCCTGATCTCTCTCTACTGGAAATCCATTTTCTCATCCTTCATGGCTACGAGATGATTAAACTCCCCTTCTGTTGTTATCAGACGCGCCATGAACTCCACCGACAGCCGAGTGGGCCACGGTGACATACGAGTGTCGGATATTGAGGTTCGCGCCGCTGATTCACTTGCTCCTTGGAACGCGGGTTAAGCAAATCCATGTCCGGGAGACTAATCAGGGCGAGTCGGGCACTCGTGCTGCGTGCGTTTGTTGAAAAGCCTGAAGAACGGCGGGCCAAAGCACTCGGGGCGCTCTTAGAGCTTCAAGAGCTTTTTGTCTGCAATCAAATGTTCTATTCTGGCCCCTCGTTCACCGACATGTTGTGGAAAGCCACCTCTGCTTATGGATCTCCGGGTCAGAGAGCCAGGATTTTTTTCAATATTCGTGAAATGAGCCTTTTCTGAACCTGCCTGAAGCGTGTCGGTGCCACATTTTGAACGTACGAGCTCCAAACGGTGGAAAGAAAGAAGTGAATAAAGGTTTGGGTTGTAAATTATTGAAAGAAAAAAATAGTACAGTCCAGTTTTGATACCAAACAACATCAAAACCTCTGCACTTGCTCATATTTTCATGAAATCTGATTCACATGTGTCTGAATATGAAGGCGGAAAATGTTTATTCATTTATGTACACTTTGAGAAACTAATTTCAGTTGTGAAAGTTCATGTCAACAGACGTAATTAACCATTTTTTACTTCCTGAATCATTTACATTTGCTTAAAGTGTCTCTTAATTGCTTTTAAAATATGTAACAATGTTGAATGATGCGACTGTGATAGGTAACGTATAATACACAACAAGACCAGATAAAATAAATTTATCCTTTTTTTTGCCCCACATGGAGAAATCTGCATTGTTAGAGGGGCAAGTGGACAGTAATAAAAGAGCAGCAAAACAGTGTAAAATATAAAAATAAGTATTTAAAAACAACAATACTAATATAAAAACAAGATAGTCGTGATCATGTTTTACACTCTTGAAATAATGTTGATAGTAAAAGAAACTTTCATGAGGTCATGTTATTCTTTCACAGTATAAATGAATAATAATACTGGGATTGTTTTTTTTTTTGGGGGGGGGTAATGTCAAATTAATGGACTTCAGTAGTTTGTCGCTTGACGTTTTATTTTGTACTTCATTGTTCAGTTTCACACTCTAAAGCTCATTACGAAGGACTTGAGCAAAATTTTTTCCATTTCTATTAAATGTCAAAAAACAAACCAGTATTTCAGAAAGTATCCTGTAAAGGGTTAAAGTTTAAGACAGTAAAGACAGAATATTTCTGTAAATTTTTTTTTTTTAAACATACCAATATGTAATATTTAGTTTAAAAAATGCTTCTTTAAGATTCATGAGTTTGAGCTTGAGGCTCTTCCTCTATTTTCCCAAAACACTCTTCCTAAGATTGGCCAACCTGATTCGGCTGAAGTATGAGGGGCTTGTAATTTGACACCAGCCTCACAAGCGTTTGAACACATGAAGCAAATGTTGCTGCTCAAAACCAGTTTATCTTTTTAAAGCAGTCAGGAGCCTCAGAAATGAGTTTATTGCTGAGTGACACATTGGCCACGTTTATTGTGGAGCATTATTCTTATATATATATATATATATATATATCACCTGACAAACACAGAAATACAGCAGTCACACATTCAAAGCCACTAATTAAACTTCAATGCAACTTATTAGACAGAAAAGAAAAAAAAAGAGCTGGACGCTCAGAGAGAACATGCAGAAAGGCCTCAAACCCAACTTGAATGTCCACCACTAAACTTCCATTTGGACTTAATGTACATTAATAATGTACATTTATTATTATGAAAATGCTCATTAAATATCTACTATATCTATTTGTAAAGGCAATTGTTAAGAATAAAGTCCCTTTAATGGAGATGGAGGCTGATTTCTGCAGTATTTCATTTTTCCTCGGCTCTGGTAATATTCATGAGAGCCACCGAGGTCCGCCATGTGATCACAGTTTAATCGTTCTCATTGTGGAGTCATCGGGTTGAGGCCGGCGCTTCCAGCTCGTACGGCTTCACGCCCACTCAGAGCTCCAAACCGCCTCCTGCGTTCTCATCCACACATTTCACTCACTTTTCCGCTGAAGCTCTTGCGTTTATCCGACAGAGTCTCTGGAGCCATGAAGGCCGGGGTCCCGGCGGTGCCGGACAGCAGGGCGTCGTTCCCCTCGAACTGGTTGCTGACCCCGAAATCCGCGATCTTCACATGACCGTCGTCCCCCAGCAACAGGTTGGAGGGTTTAATGTCCCGGTGGACGATCTTCTGGTAATGCACTGAGGACACCAAAGATGAATTTCCTTTAGTATCTGGTGCTACGACAGCAGACAAATATCCAAATGAGGAATAAATGGAAGTATAAATCTAAGCGGTGCCCCTCGGGGTGACGGAGAAGCTATAAAATGAAATAAAAAAAATAAAAAAGAAGATGTGAATGAATGTAGTAAATCTAATGGCAATCTGCTACAGCAAATAAATTGGCCTGGAATTCCTTCTCCTTCCCAGACGTCTTCTGAGAGCCATGTATTATTGAGATACTTCATCATGGAGCAGCGCGGTGCCAGACAGCAGGTTAAAGGCCGATTTAATATTGAGAAATATGAACACCCAAAGCCAAAAGTGAGGTTAATCTGACTGCATTTTACAAGCGACGGTTTATTAGATTGTTTAAATGCAGGAAAGGAAACAAGGAGCAGCTGCTTTAAAACACACAGGATTATTTCCCCCCTAAAAGTCGTCTGGATCTCGGGTTTAGTCAAAGTAACACGACGGCAGTTGAGATTCTCTGTGGAAACGTCGTTGGTTTCATCTCGTATAAGAAGACTGAACTGAAGGTCATGAAAGTTAAGTACATTTCTGAGCAGCTTCTGTGATTGGATGAATTCTGACATAAGAGTTTGGGAAGAGTTTGTAATTCATGGTTCATGATCTATTTATCCATTTTGTCATGACGCTTCTCGTGATAACATTTGTGAAATAATTTCAGAAATCTATACAACTCACTTCTATTTGGTTGAATTTAATTTCATATTTTAGTGTTTTATGGTCAGTTTGTATTCTGCCATTACAGCTACTCCAGGTTTCACCACCACCATGACTTCTGAAGAGCTTTTTTCAGACGTTTATGAGGCAATGTAAGATCGACTTCACGCCCGATGCACACATAAAAGGTGATACTGACACCGAGTCATAGATTCCCATGCGACGTATATAGATTTTTAGGTTCAATGTGATCATTTAACTGGACAGCGCCACAACTAGCAGCCAGTTTGATTTTTTGCAGTCAGGCATCAGCAAAGGCACCTGCAATCTCCATATCGCCATGGTAACCGGTTTATTTGCTTCCAGCTCAAACAGGGCAACAAATTATTCCAAAATAAGCCAATTCATATTTGATCTTTTTTGTATATACGTAAAGGCATTGAATCCCTTTATTCTTTAAGCCAGTAGTGCATCAGAGCTTCATCTGTCGAGACTGAAATCACTTTAAAAAGTGACGTTTCAATTAATTCTGTGAGGAGAAAAGACACGAGTGCCATGCATGTGTGTCTTTAATGAGTCTCCGTCGTGTCACTTCCCGGATCAGCTCAGAAAGAGGCAGCATTGATCCCCGATCATTCAGCCCATCGCCTGCCGGAATTGATCTACTACAGCAAATGAGAAAACAGTTCCACTAAACAGCAGGTCAATACTGATGAGAAGAACAGCACGGCTACAACCCGGCCCCGCGGGGCACGGCGGAGGCAGAGGGTCACAAAATGGCCAAACAACGTTATTACTGAGAAGGAGGACACACGGCTTGTTTCATGTGTAAGTGTGTGTGTGTTACTCACAGTACTCTATGCCGAGGATGATGTCTCTGAAGTACAAGCGCGCCTGCTCTTCTGAAAAAGGCTCGTCTGTGGGCACTTCCATCACCGGACTGGACATTCATCCATTCAGGCAGCATGAGAGAACAAGCACACACACACACACACACACACAGAACTTTGACTTCAAATACGATATGGGGGCATTTTCAGAAAAGGATTCAGTCAGCCTCATTAAAACAGGCCGATGCCCGGCGGCTCTGTGTAAAGCCCACCAGCAGCACCCACAGCTCACGGGGTGACGGCAGCGTCGCTCACAGGACAGAAACTATGTTACATGTAAACATCGACACACTGCCACAAGGCATAAAAAATGCTGTACATGCTCAGATTCGTGTTGACAGTAGAACCACAGGGCATATTCACTGTTGAGGAATCCTTTGTGGTACATTTTAAGAGCATGTAAATAAAGACTATGTGGGTATTGACACACTGGGAAACTAAGATGAATTATAAGAAGTGAAAAGGGTCAAAAATGGAATAAAAAAAAAAAAAAAAGTTGTTTTTGTCACTCATGTTTATTTCTGCATTTTAAAAAGCAATTAATCATTTTTAATTAAGAAAGCTTTTGGCTAAATGAATTTTCCACTTTTGCTATGTATTTTATGAAATTCTTATGTTTTGTTTATATTGCTCCCACTTTATGTACAGCTCTTTGTGATTTTTATCTGTGAAAAGCAGTTTACAAATAAACTTTACTTACTTGCTTTGATTCCATGTGCAGAAGAATAAACATCGAAGCAGTATTTGATTTATGATTGTCATTTAATGTCATTTCATGCTTTACCAGCATATTTTGTCACTAATCAGTACTGTTTTTGTTTTGTTTTTTTAAATCCAAACAGTGAACACCTCTTCACTCAGAAACACAGATTCTCTAAACAAATTCTGTCTTAAGACATGCAAACCTGGAAGCATTAAAATATGTGAACACATCTTTTTCCCCCCAACAATTAGTTTCTGCCAGGCTCATCTTTCTGGTCAGCTACACAGTTTTTAGTCGATGGGTTTATTAATGCTTCAGCACATCTGACGTGTTACTGAGCTGCTTGTTGTCTTCATGATGACATATGTAAAGTGTGTCGGCGCAGAGAAAAACATCTGAATCCATACTGGGCTTCAAATGCATGGAAGTATAACGTGATGTGAAAGATGTAGGGTTCAATAACAACAGGAGTGATGATTATGACTTTTATGGAGGTGAAGAACCTCATTACATATTGGAATAAATATGATGGAATGATGTAGACAAATTAAGGGAAATGTTTTATAAGCATAGACAGGTTGTAGTGAAATAAGGCCCCTGCTTTCTCCCATAAGAATGAGAAGAAAGTTGATCGTAAGTCATGGAAATCGAAAATACAGGGTGGCCAAAATCGCATTATGAATACAGGAATATTTAAGCAAAAAACAAATAGATATTAACAGAGTAAAAAGTGATCACATTACAAGTACTTGTGACGTCTCTACTACTGAACCAATTTACAAGCAAGTGTACTGACATCATATTAGTGGCAACAGAAGCAGCGGCTCTTTTAGCTGCACGTCATGTGTAGAGCAGATAAAAAGCTTATTTCAATAGTGGTAATGGCCGTATTAATCAGCTCAACTGACTGTCATCTTTCCTGCCAGAGGCAACAACAGGCTCTCTGTAAAAACTAAACAGAGCCCAGATCCTCAAGGAGAGAGAGGGAGAATGACTTCCGCATGCACACACATGCTGCTTTCCAACCTCCACTCTCTTTTTAATGACCAAAGGTCTCATGTCATTAGATCGTCTTCATGCGAACATTTTAAACTAAGAAGACAAATAACCCCAGATGAGTGGAAGGAAGGGACGGAGGAGGTGAAAACATGCAAAGCTTGCGTGGTCGACTCACCCTTTACGCATCAGCTCGAAGACTGTTGGAGAAAAGAGGAGAAAGAAGAAGGAAATGAGACCGACGGTGACCTGCCGACGGGAGGTTTCTGCATAATGTGCGAGCCCCGAGGTGGAGGGGAAACCGGCCTCCACCGGAATTCTGAATTAATGATGGGAAACTTGTGGGTGACATATGTGCCGGGAGCCAGAGGCTCGACGAAAGGCAGAGAGGGTGAAAAAACATGGAGCACGTACCCATGTGAAGGTTGTCTTCTGATGGATCGTCCAGCACCTGCAAAATTAACAAAATCACTATTAAGAAGGAACACAAAGAAGAAAGTGTGAAAAAACATGTTTCTGTGCTGGAGAAGGATTTATATCCAGATGAAGACTTTTATTAATCTCCACAATAAAAAAAACTGGCGATTTCGTAACAGCATGCATATAAAACTGTTCAGATTCATCTAAATCCTGCGATTGTTTCCTTTTGTACAAGAACATCATGAAAGGTTTGACATCAAGTAAATATATATATATATATTTTTTACAAAACATTACGAAGTCAACATTTTTAAAGAAATTCAAACTTAGTCTGCTGGACGATATGAAGTCATTCCTCCTCCACTACTTCTTTTCAGGGTGCAGCAACTTGTTTCCATAAACTCACTGCCACAACATATTGCTTCGGCAGATACTATTTGTATTGTTGTTTACATTATTTAAAATGCCGAACAGAGGACAGAGGCGGCAGTAGACGGTTCATCTCTGAACAAACTTAAAACTAATCCAGAAAACAGAAAAATAAACGTTTGTCCAGATACGAGTCAATACGGCCGTCCTCCAGGACCTCCGACACACAACCGCCCAATCACAGACGAGACTCATCAGCATGTCGCATATACAGTTAAAAACTGAAAATAAAAGTCAGGTCTGGAACAAACAAGGAAATGTGAGCGTTTCTTCAGCGTTTTATGCAGTAAATTATCTCAAATAAAACAGCAACAAACCAGCAGAGCAAACGGCTATTTTCTTTTAAGAGTTGATGTTGATGTACAATCTGGGGTATTCTTACATCGTTAAAAAAAAAGAAAAGAAAAAGCTGAGTGTGAAGCTGCAGTGCTTCAACCACCAGAACTGAAAATATTGTAAAACCACATGGGCTCTTGGTTGGTAACAGTTTCTTGTTTCAGTTTTACCGAGCTACATGTAGTTACTTTATTATTTCCACTGACAGACGGTGGAAAACAACCGCATGCCAGTGGAACTCTCCTGTCCAGTTGGAAGCTGCTATTTAAGTTTGGCTGTTGGTGAATAAACAGATTCAAATGGAAAAAAATTTAATCTGAGCAAGAACCAAATATTTGATGGGATTTGTCACACTGAGCTGACAAGCTGGACTTTTACAAATGTGGATTAAAAAAAAGAAGAAGAGGGTTTGCATGTAAAAGAGAGAAGAAAAACAAACCCAGTGGCTGCAAACGGAATTAACTTTGAAAAGTTTAGAAATGAGAAAGTAACATTATCTTTAACTTCATGTATTCACTGGGAATCGCACTGTTTTCATCAGAGTAGTGGACATCAGACAGCTTCATTAACAGTGAAAGCTTCATCTCATTTCAAGCAAAGAAGCATGAGCATCAAAGCCAAACTGCGGGGGGATTTTGGGGAAGTCGGCACACTGAAAGCGGCAGAAATAAGTGTCCTGAGAAAACGAGTGTGAAGACATGCACTGTGGCAGATAAGATTTGAGATCAGTGGACAGAATTTGAGAGAATAAAATGGAAAATTTATAAGATAAAATACAGACTACAGCTACATTTGCTGTTTTGGGGGCTTAAAAAAATCAAAAATCTAAAATAAATATATATATATGCACAATGCATAAGGAAACATGGAAACTACATATGTAAAACTTATTAAAAAATGTAAACGTCATCATCCTCAAGCCTTTTAAATGTCAATGGTGTTCCACTATCTAAATAAACAATGATTCTGCTGATGACACTGTTGTATTTGGTTTCGTTCACACTGTGTTTTGAGGCATTACATTTCGCATTTGATGTCATCCAGTCACAGCTGGAAAAGCTCATGATTATTTTAACCGTACAAAAAACTACATTTCTGCAATAAAAAGAAAGCCCCTGTATCCTGACTTCAGAAGCTTCCTCCATTGACCTTTTGTCCTCTTACTGATATGATTGACCTTTTGAGCTCATGTTGATAATCTCCGAAGAAGCTGAGGCTGAAATTAGACTTCCTTCTTAGAAATCATGTTTTTTCTTCCATCGCTAGGAAACGGCTTGTTGCTGCCACCTTCCTTCCTCTTCAGGACTATACTGATATTTTACATACAAATGTCCCAGCACATTTTTATTTTTTTCCCAATTATGTTCAGCTTTACACGGAGTCAGAAGATTTATAACTGAATATTAACAACTTAACTATCATTTCACCTTCTATTCAACAGTCAACTGGCTGTTTATGAATACTTCTACATTAGAACAACCACCATCTATAAATCCACTCTTGGTATGCTGCCCTCATATTCATCCACCTACATGTTGATTAAACATACCGCTCACAGAATTTGGTTTTCAGCTCCGGGGCCGCACACACCCGGATTTCATCTCAAGTGGGCCGGACCGGGAATATAATGACATAATAATCTTGAATTTAAACTTGGCACAAAAGATACACGAGGAAAATGTATTACTACAGAAAATGAATACAATCACAACATGAAGCCAATTTTGTAGATACTTTCTGGTGCAAAATACAGTGAAATGTCCGATATACTTCTCTTATAGCTGTTGCATGATATGTTTTTACTAACTCACCCTGACAGCACGGCTCTGAGGATAATGCTTGTTTGATACCTTCCCTGCCAGCATCACTGAGGTCTCAGCTCAGGTCTCAGTGTTGTGTGTTAAGAAATTCGTTCAAAAATCATTGTTTTCTCCTAAATATTTTGCAATTTTCTAGGTGATTTAATCGACCGGATTGGAGCCTCTTGCAGACAGATTTTGTTTGACAACCCTGATGCAAGATGTTTTAACATGCGTCTCTGTTTTCAACAAGATGACTTGTATAAATAAAGGTGAAATAAAATGAAATAAAACATTTCCGCCTTTTCATGTCGTTCTTGTACCTCATTATACTAAAACTAAGGAAAACATTCACTGTTATTTTTCATTCATAAGTTATTATATTATAGTTGTACAGGTCCAGTCCAGCTAAATTCAAATTGGGCTGTGATAAAAGAGTTGGATGAAGGTGTTGCCCATAAATTATTTCAAGAGCTGAATTTCAGACGCGTCATAACAACAAACAGACCCACAGTTTCTTTCCCAGGAGCCCCAGAGGCACAAACATCCAGCAGGCAGAGAAATAAACTTCTCCAGATTGATGAAACAAAGGTCAGCATCCATGAAAATGATTGAAAGAAGAAATGGGAAGGAAAAAAGGGAGCTGCTCAATGAGTCAAACCCCACCTCATCTGTCCAACACGGTGGTGCTTCTGTTATTTTCTGACATGTGTGGCTGCCAATAAACCTGGCACGCCGGCAATTATTGATGATTTCACTGCTGACGGAGGCAGCGGGGTAAATGCAGACGGATTCTGGAACACACTGTGCTCGGACTCGGCCAAAACTCACACAGGATGACATTTTATTATTCAACAGGACCACAATGCTAAATATACAGCGGAAGCCACCAAAGAGCTCACCGGGGTGAAGAGGTGAAACATCCCACACGGTCTGCATCCAAATGAGCTGCTTCGGACCGGATGACGACCAGAATGAGAGCAGAGAGACTCAAAACAAAGATGTGCTGGAGGTGTGTGTGTGTGTGTGTGTGTGTGTGTGTGTGTGTGTGTGTGTGTGTGTGTGTGTGTGTGTGTGTGTGTGTGTGTGTGTGTGTGTGTGCGCAGGGAGCACCCGGGAGGAGAACATCCTCTGGGAATACAGGCCATCCCCCTGACAGCCAAATATTTTCCACAAATAATTAAAGACCCCCTCCAGACACGCTGGAAGATGTTGACACTGCACTCTGCTCTGAATACAGATGTGGGTCTGATTTTTACCTCAGTGTCATTTTAAGGATGTTCACAAAGTAACTCCTCACTTTTTCTGAGGGGAGATCGTGTGAATAAACGAATGTATTTCCCGATTTTTGAATGTAACTGCTGAGAAGCTGTCAAGTTCATACTCAGACCTTGTTTACACAACAACGTTTTCAAGTGAAAATGGAAAACTTTCGTTATGTTTTGGGGGTCTGCCTACAAAACGACGAGCCACTGAAAACACAAGTTTTTGAAAACATTTTCCCAGGATAAAAACGCTCCAACTCCCTGTAAACGGAGAAAAAGCCACTTTTGGAAAAACGCTGCGACTCCATCTCCAGTGAAACGGAGGTAAACACAACCTGATGATTGTTGAAAACACTCGGACTCTATGCAAATAGGGGGAAATGCAACTTTTTGAAAATACTCCAACTCAGGGTGGGTTTTGGCACACAAGCCAAAACAATCTTTTTTATCTCCATTTCACAGCATCAGTGCAGGAAAGATCTGCGACCAAGGTACCATGAAAACGATTCAAAAGGATGTAGTACATATGCCAAGCCTGTAGGTGGCATTGTAACTGCTACAGAAATCCACCAAAACTGGAGATTAAGACAGCGATGACATCACATCAGAAAATGTGCGTCTTGCCCGTCCAGTTGTCGACTTTGAGGCGTCGTTTTAAATTTCTTCACTCTGGAACCCGTTCTCAAAGCCACTCTGTTTTCAGGCTCCTAAAACGCAGCGCAATGTGGATCATCGGTCAAAAATTATGCGGTTACGTGAAACTGCAATGTTGTGTGGACATGGTTTCTAAAGGTGGGACTTTTTGAAAACGCACAGACTCCATGTAAACGGGGGGAAAACGTAACTTTTTGGCAAAGCTCTGTCAGATTTAAAAGGTCTAAATTTACTCCTGTTTCAGTGTTCCAGTGAGTCAATGTAGTTAACTGAATAAAAGCGGTCCTTCCCAATGACATGCAAAGCCGTCGTTTGACTGAGAAAACCGTCAGCAGTCACTTTACAGAAGCAAACATGCGGGTGAATTTAAATATCTCCTGTCTGCTGAAGGAAGAGCTCTGATTTAAAGCAACAACAACACTGTTTACTGATGTCAGCATGAAAATGTTCTGAGACATCCAGTCGTTTTTAAACACATCTGAAATAAATGCTTTTATACAGAAAGTCTTTGTACTTGGTACAGAACAGTCAAGCCATTAAATTAGAAGAGGTCGAGTAGTATAAATGCAGTGACTGAAATGCATTAAAAAGTTATCTTTAATGACAGAAATTGGGTTTATGATTTTAATAAAAGTGTCTGCTCTTACAAGAGCTTAGCGCCTCTGTGAGAATGAGGCCGGCTCCCAACCATCTGTGACAAATGACCATATCACTTTCATCGCTTTTAATCTGCTCCACTCGGCGTGGGCTTTAATGTTTGAAAACGAAGAGAAAAAAGTCTTTTCATGAGTCGACGATGGACAGCTCTCTCACGGGAATCAGTTGGACGGCTCTAATGAATGTGATCCAGGCCCGGGCTACCGAGCACATTTAAAAGGAGGAGGGAGAGACGAGGGGGACAGCAGGTCTTCCTCCTGCCCACATATGCCCATTATAAGAGTGAGAGTGATGGCGGAAGAGGGAAGAGATGAGAGTGTGTATATGTGTGTGTGTGTGCGTCTTCTCTGCTGGAGCGAGCACAGGCACTCCAGTTTTCCTCCACCCCAAAAAAAAAAGAAAATCTATATTTCTGGCGCAGGCAAGCCAGACTGCTTTCCTGCTGACTGACTGCTGGAGCTTAGCTCCCGAGCATGGTGGAGGTTACCCCCCGCCATCTGGCCCAGATCGAATAAACACTCTGATGATATCGCGGGGGAGCGGCGAGCTCCTCGAGTCACGCCGTCACAATCGGCCATCATCTGCCTCTGCAGGAAATAAAAGTCTGCTCACGCTCAGAAGTTACCGACTCTGTTCCAAATGTTGCACACACAAGAATTCATTTGAAGGGGAATTTTCGCAGAGAGATATCACTACAGCGTGATAAATGTGCTGGAGGGTGAGCCCGTCTCACACCGCGCCTGGTTTATCCACCATGGGGGGGTTTCCCCCCGTAACATGAATACAAAGTAAGAGAGATGATCTGAAGACAGAGCGGTGACAAATAATCCTGAACGCAGGATTTCCAACCTGCTGTCTACGTCCTAATATCACGAAAATAACTCAAACATAAATCTGAATAAAATAAAGAGGACGTGTTTGCTTCTCCATCTAAAGACCTCCACAAAATTGAGTACTTTCAGGTTCATCCCCGAAAACAATGTCAAGTATGTGATGTCTCCTCCTGCGCTCGAGGCGAGGGAACTTTGATACCGCACGTTTCAGCAACAATTCAGTTGGCAGAAGCAAGAGTATTGAGAAAGTTGGAAAAAAAAAAAACACCGACACATTCAAATGAAATAGAAAGCAATTAAAGACCAAAAGCATTAAAAAATAACAACTAAAAAGTACAGTAGTTAAAAATACAGTGCAACACAGAATATTGAAAGGCACCAGCAAAGAGAAAGGTTTTCAGCTTTGTTTAAGTAGTTTGTTCCAAATATTTGCTGCATAAAAACGGAAAGCTGCTTTTTTTGCGCGTCTGGTTTTGACCCAGGAACCGAGAGTAAGGCTGATCCAGGTGACCTGAGGGGTCTGGAAGGACCGTAACATTGATCCAAGGCTCAGTTTACAAGAAAACATTTCAAGTAAAAACAAATTAATTTCATTTCTGAAAGATTTTGCAGCATTATTGAAAACGATGTCCATTTATATGGAAATGGCAGAGATGATCAAAACGATGTCGTTGGCATGCCAGGCCACAAGTCGGCGCTGTTGGTTGTTTTTGTGATGAAACCAAACACACATGCAAAGAGAGAAATACACTGTAAACATTAACAATGGTGAGTACAGGGACATTTGTATGGGCAGACGATGAAGTTGGATTGTTATCACGGTGACTCTCTCTGGCTGGGAGCCATGACATTCTGGAGGCTGCCATTGTTGGCAATGTCCATCTACTCGTGCGTGTGTAGAAGAATTGTTTACTACGGCCGTGGTACACATACGGAGTCGCAGCATCTCAGAAAAGTTGTGTCCCCCCCCCCCGTTTCCACGGAGACAGAGCCTTTTCAGAAATTTGCATTTTCAGTGGCGCCGAGCACCGTTTTCATGTAAACACTAGACACCCAAAGTGCAACGAAAGTTTTCCATTTTCGCTTGCAAACGTTGTTGCGTCTGACAGGATTAATACTTGTGTTGGTTTCTGAATGCAAGCAGCAAAAGGCTCAAGTTTTTGAGAAGAAGAGAAACGCTCACCTCCACCAGCTTGACAATGTTGATGTGGTCCAGTTTCTTGAGGATGGCTATCTCCTGGTACACTCTTTCCAGGGGGCCTAAGATTTTGGGCTGCTCTCCTTGGGCTGCCTTCGGTCCCCTCGGAGGCGGACGACCTGCAGGCCGCCACACAAACAAGAAGTGAGACAGGATTTCATCACGACCCGTTTCCCCAAATCCCTTCAGGTCAGAGAGTTTCCTGATCAAAGCTGAATTTTCTTCAAAAATGTCTGTTACTTCAACGTTATGGTTGTGATTTATTTCCCCCCTTACGTCAGAAACCGTTCAGTTTTCCACCTGCAGACACGGGATGCTCTGGAGAGCCACACATCCATGTGCCGATGATCTGACCTCCTCAGAAGCACTTAGCCTAACATGGCGCACCTTCACGCTGCTATTTAGAATTGAGATTATAGGTCAACGTCCTCCGTAAACACGAGCTCGTGTGAGTTTGAGCCGATGGCGTGGCTCGTTCGTCTTCACTCTCTGGGGAGTTTGCGTTGCTGGAATTTGATGACAGATGGGCCGAGGACTACAGAGAACGTAGATTGACCTCTGGATTACTTTCTTCATCTGTGGCCTGCTTCTCCTTCGTTTGCAGCATTTATTCAAATCTGGTTTAAATCTTTTAAAGTACTGTTCAATCTGCTTCTTCTGTTCAACTGTATTAAGACGGGACTTACGGGGAAAGCCACACTGCTTCATTAACCTCTTCTTAGACACCAGCTTCATGGCCTAGAAAAAGAAAATAAGATATAGATTAGATGGGATTAATCATTTATGAAAATGAAAGAAAGAATATAAGAAATACATGCCAGGAGGTACATCAATAAAAGACAATTAAATGTAATAAAAATGTATGCATAATATATAATCTGAATTCAGAACATGTAAGGGTATTCAACTAAACTCTGGGAATATTCAACTAGAGATGTTACAGCTGATGCAACCTTCAGCACCAGCGTGAATCAAAGCCTGATACATGAAAGTTTCAGTGCAGCAGCATTTATTATCCATGTTATTCTCCTCTGTGAAAGGTCAGCAGAAGATCTGAACAGATAAGTCGGAGGCCACTGAATCTTTCATTACGAACGGCATCGGCTAGTTCCTCAAGGACAAATCTGTGCGTGAGCACGAGGCCTGGCTTTCCTCTCCTGGTGGGGGCAAAAAGGTGAGGACACGCAGCTTTGATCGGAGCCAAATACCATGTTGGGCCGACATTCTAGGGTTTTGTATTGAAGAATTGACATGTGGTTCCAGGACTGAGGTGAGGATGTGGTTTTAGATTAAAAATAATGACATTTAAAGCCTGTTTTTGCATTTTCATCTCAGAAAGGTTTTGGATTTACAAGGAAACATTCTGTAAACTACAGTGGCACCGTTGTGTAAATGGAGAGCCACAACATAACAAGTTTGGTGAAACCATTGCTGTGAAAATGGGCCTTCAGTCAAGGTTAAGACACTATTTAAGAGTTTCAAAGAACAGAAACACATAGACTCCTTTAAGTAAAGACGTTTCAATCCCTTTATTTTTCAAGAGCTGCAGTGCATCTTAATTTACTGCGAAGCAGCGATTGGTTATGCTATGACGTTGTGCTTTCTCATGCACCAGAAGGATTTGCATCTCTGAGAGTTGGACAATCAACCTGACATCCACGTCCTTGGATTGTTCGAGTAAACTGGAGAAAACTTCAACGCGCAAAGGGAGAACATGCAATCTGCACATCGAAAGAAAACCTAGATCTTCCACCAGTGACACCAAAATATTGATCCCTACGCTGCTATTTGGCTCAGAAAGTATTCACAGTTTTTCACAATTTGTCATTCCACAATGGATGAAACTCATTTTTGTTTTGCTCAAAATGATGCACGCAATATTTCTGTATCTCACGTTTGAAATCCTTTCTTTGTTATATAGTGCATTTTCAGCCACCTCAAAACACTTTACACGGTCACGATCACACACACACACACACCAGTGGCGGCAGTTGTGATACCAGATGTCAGATCTCCAACGGGAGCAGTCAACATGAACAAGGAAAGATGGAAAATGACTTTAGCAACTGTGCCCCAATAGGAACAAACTCAAAGTAATAAAGACACAATGACGACGCAAAGTGGAGAGCGCATGCATTGTTTGCTGTAAGTGATGTACTTCTCGCTCACACTGTGATAACACCAATTGTGAGGCTGACTCAGACCAAGGTGGAACATTTTCTACTATTTCAGCTTCACTGACTGAGTTGCTGAGCTACAGCTCTGTATTTTTTTTTTAATTCAAACTGTGCTCACAATGGCTATGACTGTGCAGAAACTGGGTTTTGCAAGAAAAGAGAAACAGGTCCTCCCCCGAGCACAGTTTCCATGGTGTGTGTGTGAGTGTGAGTGTGTGTGTGTGTGTGTGCGTGTGTGAGTGTGTGTGTGGTTAATGTGAGGAAATAAAGCATCTCTCAGAGACGCCGTCTGCAAACAGGTGAAACTGTTTAGCGATCTTGGAGCCGCTTTTGGCTGCAGAGCTCACGTCGTTATCGAGGCACCGAGAGGTATTAATAATCGTGACCACACTCCGATCAGAGGCCATTACCAGGACAATCGATGCGCCGGTAAATAGCTTCTTTCTCTAAATTCTCACTCTGCAGGTAGGCGGGAAGTGCGTCATCCAAGATTCAATCAGTACCTTCATTTTACCCCCCCAAAAAATAAAAAAAAATAAAAAAAATGTTTTTGTGCATCGTGTAAAGAATAAACACAGAAGAAGATGTCATGGGCTCAGTCCTTCATGTGCTGAGGAGGTAATGTGGGCTGTGCAGATCAAAGCACAACAGCAGTCAGTAGATTCTGTACGGAGGTGGAAGATAAGAAGGTGCGGGTAAGATTTGTCGTCATGTTGCTCCCTCACTGCGCCACTGAACCCTTTGTGAAGGCTTCATCACTCTTATCTGTGGACTAGCAGGGCCTGGCAAGGAAACAAAACTCCAACGCAGCACCTTGCAGTGAGATGAAATTCAAACTGTGACAATGAATAAAGGTTGAATAAGGTAAGAAATCACAGTGTCAGTGCTGAGTTAAGCTCAAGGGCAACAATAAACCGTAGGTAACCCCCCCATTGATAATCCTTCTTTACATCCCTGCAACAAGGACAGGATTTCTTTTTCAGTTGATATGAAGCAGAACAAAGACACTCCGCTATTGCATTAATAAGAAATGTACTCGCATAACGATTCTAAATTACATCATTTGAAGCATTAAAATCTAAAGATTGTAAAAATCAGACTGAACATGCTGGAGTCATTTGTAAGTTATAAAACTGGACATTTAAGCTGTTCAATGCTCGAGCGTCCACGATACTTGTCTCAATTTGACTATATTGTCTGTTGTTTAATGTCCATCTATATACTGTAACACTTTATCTAATTTTTACCTCGTGGGGAACTCGAGCTGATGTCAGGATTCACACTGAACAGGTTTACCAGTCCATCAGGACAATCACACCTTCATACTTTAGAGTCACTGATTAACCTCGAATTCATGTTTTTGGACCGAGGGAGGAAACCAAAGTACACAAATACACAAAGAGGGAAAACACTGCAAATTCTACACAGGAAGTTGGCGATAATGTCCCGTAATGCGGGTTGACGAGCGCCATTTTACACCACAGAAGAAGACCTGTAAAGTTTGTTTAGATATGCTAATTCAGCCTGGTGAAACGCAGGAACGACGCGATACCTATCTCTGAGTGTGGCTTCTCGGCTCTGGTTCAGCTGAAGACAAAAGACAGAAATGGACTGGATATTGAGCGTGACAGAGTAGCTTCGTCTACGAGAACTCTCGACTTTGAGACTCTTGTCAGGAGCAAATCATATCCCCAGTTCTCCCAATAATTCCTCCAAATTCAGTTTTGTGTGTCAGTGTGTAATGCTTGAATAAGTGACTGAATGGTTTTAACAGTACACCGTTATTTCTTCAATGAGTGATTACTTGACGTTATATATTTTCAGCCTTTTTTTAAATTACTTCTCAGTAGTTTGGCTTTTTTTATTTCATGCCTGTGAATGAAAGCTCTGTTGAGTCTCTTAAAAAAAGGCTGAAGTTACTGAAGTAAAAAGTTTTGGTTTCAATTAAAGCGCAGCTAATTCAGCATAACAGAGAATATTTCCTTATCTAGCATTGCCACTTGATAGTTGCGTTCATTTATCATGAAACTTGGTTTTTTCTTCCCTCCGCAGGTTGCACACATGAGAGATATTTTGCTCAGTCAGAGGAGTTGGGAAGATTTGAAGACGAGGGAGGAAAACAAGAGGCTGCTAATATCCCAGTGAGATTTGGTGTGTTTGTTTCATGGTCGCAGTTTTTTTCCTCTGGGCTTTATTACTTTTATTAGAAAAGATGATTCGAGTTGTTTTATTTTAGTCTGCCATTAGTCCGGTCTCTGAAATTAGTTTTTAGATGACGGATTGCTGGGTTACCCCCCTTTTTATCCAGTACGCCATTATTCGAGTTGGTTTTCCAATTACTTATTTTCAATGCAATAAATCTTTTTGGATTTTAAGTGAAAAGACCAGAAGAAGAAATCAATCTCATCTCTTACTGGGGAAGGCATTTGAAGAATATCTCAAAAAAAAGAATGCAAATCCTTCTTTGGGGGTCTTTAATGAACTCATGTATCCAATAAATCCTTTAAAATATGAACAATATCAGCAGGTTAGTTATCTGCAAAAGTTATAATTTATGAGGACATCGGTTCTGACCACCAGCAGTGAAACCGTTGCTCATCACAAAGCACATAAACACTTAGACCACCAAAGTTTGATTTGATGAAAACAGTGATTACAAGTCTTAGGTCTTGTTTGACGTTTTTAGTGGCGCTTATTGCCAAACAGAAACGCAATTAGCAATTACCACAATGTGATAATCAGGGAGTAAAATGATTCAGAGTCAGAAAAACAGGATTTTTTTGACTGTAATTTAGACTTTATGTTCAATTTTTTCACTGGGATTCACAGCACTTGAAGACAGGCACTCAATAAGCAAATGTCAAAGATGTAAACACTCAAATACATGTGAATAAAATTGGTTGCTTATTTAATCTAAAAGGAGTTCAGTGAGAGTTAAGCTCTCTTCAGCCCCATGAGGACGATAAAGTCCATCATCACGATTGGATGTCTGCCAAAATTACAAAGGATCCAACAACCTTTGGTAATAAGATGCATCCTCAGACACTCACTGGGCAGGATTTCATGTTAAAACAGAAATTCTAAATCACTCAAAGCAACGACAGCTGCTCCTTTAAACTTCTTGAGATTTGGTTCTTTGAAAGCTGATGTTGAGAACTGAAACTAATCCAGAAGCTTTTCATCAGACAAACAAAGTACAGTCGAGCCTTCCAAATTAGCGTATCGTTTAGATATTTCTCTTCCCGTGTTCTGACGTGTGCGATTTACATGAGATCGCATTGCTCCAAGCTCGCCTGTGCAAACACACGGCCATTAAATTCATGTTAAGCTAATCCTGAAAGATCAGGAAGTAAAATCTCCCATCATCTGCTGTCGTTACACATCCCCTCCTCCTCTGATTCCCGGCAGTGTCATTTCAGAGGCGTCTGTTTTATTGAAGGCAGAACACGACCCGGAAGGTAAGATGGTGTCAAACACGAGGACAGTGAAGATGAAAGATTTCTTAATATGTACAGATAAATAGGTGGTGTAGTGGTTAATACTTTCACCTCACAGCGAGGATATCCCCACTTCAATTTTAGGATACTTGCATAGAGGATTTTTACTCCAGTTTCCTACGCACGTTCCAAAAACCTGTATTTTAGGTGTATTTATGTCTCTGCTGTGGGCGTGAATGTGTGTTTTCGCATCTCGATGTCAACTGTGATCCAGCACACCGTGACCATGAGGGACAAGAGAGATGGATGGATATATGAGACAAGGTTAAAAGAACAAAAATATCTTCAGTCACTTTTCACCGTCAAGAATCTGACGAGCGAATCAAACGCCTCTTTACACAACATATTCAAGCGTCTTCTTGGAGAGAGAGTTCTACTCCATTCGTGTAAAAAAGAAAAAATCACCCTGCTGCTACGATTAATCTAGACGAGCTTTAGCTGTACTGCGGACATTAATCCGTTGCAGAAATACCTTTTAATCTACGATGGCTTTAACTTTTGATCTTCATTGCACATGTGGAAAGTATGCGAGATAACTTCACAGATTTACCTCTGAACTGAGACGGCACTGGTGATATAATCTGTATAAATCTTAACATGCACAGTTTCGTATGATATATGTGTAATAGTTGCATTAATTAAAAAATTGGATTTATTTACTTTTAAAATCACAATAAGCCCAGTTAAGTATGTGATATCTTTCATTATTTTTGATCTCTTTTCTACTTTCTCTATGTACCTGCATGTTCTTGTTTTATTTGGACCTGTGCCAGCAACGAAATTGGCTTCATGTTGAGATTGTAGTCATTTTCAATACTCTTTTTTTTTTTTTTTGATTTTGTGAAAACAGACATTTTCATCATGTATACTCCCAACAAAGACAAAATTTTAAGTTAATTTTAAAGGTTATCACGGCACTATTTTACCGGTCCGACTTGCTCAAGATGAAATGTGGCTGCATGTGTGGCCCCTAAAATAAAATGCATTTGACAACCGCCATTATAAACATTCAAATATTAGAAAAGTAAAAACTTTCAGAATCTTGTCAGCAGGGAAGTTGTAATTGGATGAGAAACAAATTAGCATGTTGGAAACATTTTAATAATTTCTAGACACATGCCAAAGGTTTTTTTTGCTTTCAGGTGTCCCATGAAGATAAAATGGAAATTAATCCAATTTCAATTATGTCCTTGTTATATCCACTTCCAATCTGTAACACGGGGGTTTGACTCTTGTTCATGTTTGGCCGATAATGAAAAGGTTTCTTCCACCCTGCAGCTCACTGCTGCACTCTTCAAAAATGCTCTTTGTCTGCAGGGCATTTTCTCATACATTTTTAAACAGGCCACTGTTTACCTTCTCTTGACGAAAGCCCTCTGCGGATCTCACAGTTTTCTGCAATGTAAGAAGTTTTTCTTTTCGAAAAGAAAACCCTGACCTGATCGGACTAGGCTTTTGACTTATCGAATGCCACTGTACCACCCGGCACATTTGAGGTGTCCTGGTTTAAAGTATAGCCTTCACACAGATAACAACAACAAACACTCCTTTCTTTTGGAATGCTGTGGCGTACCTCAGGGGTTTATTCTAGGCCCGTTTATTGTCACAGCTCCATCTTAACTGCACAATTGAAGAAAATCTGCAGTTTGTTTCAATATGCTGATGATTATATTACTTACAATAAAAGTGAAATAAAGTGAGTATTTGAGTTTTAGTGAAAAAGACAGATGTTTCCAGAAGGATGCTGGAGGCGTCCTCGTGAACGCTCACTGACAGTTGTCAAGGGAGATCAAATTAGAACAAATTTAATAACCTACAAATAGACTGAGTTTAGTAAAAGCATACAATAGCAAAAAGCATATTTTTGTAGTTTAGGACATTTTTATACGTATATAGACGTTTGATGCAAAGTACCTACAAGAAATCCTGCATGTGCTTCTATGGCTTCTGACGGATGCAACTTATTCCCAGGCCTGATATATATTTTGGGGGGGGGAAATTGTATATATAAAGAGAGATGACACAGAGACAAGATATCAAAACTCAAAGAAAGACAAATGAATATACACTTTATGGATCCAGGAGGATTGGAGCCTCCTGCCGACCAGATTTGCCCCACAGGCCTTTCGTTTGACACCCTGATCTACAATATGGTATAATATAGTAGAATAATGTTATAAATTCTGTGCAAATATTTTCCTACCCTCATACATATACTAAGGTTTCATCATTATGAGTCAGTAGTATTTAAATGTGCTTCCTCCTGCTGCATGACAGAGCAGCTTTAAAGGTCACCAGTGTTTAAAGCTGAACGTTAATAACTCCACTCCAGAGACAAAGTTTATGTAAGCCCCCTCTTGTAATATTTCACTCTTTGTGTGTAAAGCTCCTTAGCGGCCTTACATCAACATCCCTCTGTTTGCCATTCCGCATTTGTACATTCAGGAGCTCCTGTTTTGATATTGGTTCAAAAGTATATCTTAAACCCAGAGTTGGCAGCTCGAGTCGATCTGACTCATTCAAAGTGTCTCTCTGTCGGTGCTGCATAGGGCAGCTTTAGTTTCACAAAGCCATGGAACAGCTTACAATTTGGAGGTTCCTTTTTCTTTAAAGTGAGTAGAGATGGTAAAGCCTGAGATGACCCAGTGTCTGTCTCTCTCATACGGAAAGTGCCCATTGTGAACCTCTGATACACAGAGCGACGGCGGCGGGGCTTTGAGGACAGATAAAAAGAATCTGCATGCACTTTAAATGGCACCAGAAACCTCTCTCATTCCCAAGTTTCTTCCAAGGCAACTGATGCAATTTGAGGGGATGAAACTCACAGCTAGGCAACAAGAGGAGAGAGAGAGAGAGAAAAAAGAAAAATCAATAGCACTGGTCCTCTGTCTAGACTGCTGAGGGTGAGAGGCTTGATGAATGCTCAGAGGACGAGTGTGACGCGACGGGGAGGCGTTTCGGCTGCTAAATGACCGGGCTCCACTTACGTAATGTTTGTCATCGTCCTCGTTGTAGGCGAGCTTCACCACGCCGTAAGAGCCCTGCAATGACACAACAACACAGGGAAAATATTCATGTATCGTGTCATGTTACAAATATGGTGGTTCACTTTAAAAACAAAGACATCGATGAGTGATTGAACAGACGGGTGCAGGATGCAGGCAGAATGTCTTTGCCGAGTCCATTCAAAAACAACATTTCTATGCTTTGGCAGCAAAGAACAACACAGAAAACTACACAGAATTCTGACCGAATGTTTAAAAGAAATGAAGTTATATAAACTGTGAAGGATGAGAGATCCAAGAGTGCCCCATTTATTGACTCGTTTATTCGTCATGGAAAGTTTCTTTTTAAAAGTGTTGTAAGAGCCACTCCAAGATCTTTTACCTTGAAAGTCTCTCTGATGGCAAATACTAATATCTGGCAACTAAATATATAAAGGTTTTTCCTTTTCCATCCATGTATCTATCAATTGGGATAAGTTGGTTCGCTCTCGTTTATCTTAAAATAGTTTCTTTTGAAAACAGCTGACCCTGTTGCATACACTTACATCTTACTTATGATTCGTCAGTTTTGTCATTGTATAGCCGCTCTGAAGCTTTCAAAATAGATTTATTTTATATGTGATTATCACAAAACGTCGTTACCTCTTCGCAAAGTCAAATCATGTCTTTATACATCGGCGAGGAAAGACCTGATTAGTTCCTGCGTGCTCAGATTCACAAAAAACGACATATACAGTATGATATAAAAACATCCCTCTGCTTGTAGCGTGTGTGAATAATATATATGACAGATAATCAGAATCAGACGTACTCACTTTTCCGATCTCACTCTTTAGCTTGTACTGGTTCAACTGGATGCAGTCCTGTGAGACGGAAGACAAAAAGACGGGAAATTGACCATTGACTTGAGCACAATAAGCAGCAGAGCTTACAACCTAGGGGACACAAAGCAAAAGAGACACAGGCCTGCCTGCGGCGTCGGGTTGAAACGTACTGCCGCCTGCACTCAGAGTCGTTTATTTGCGAGATGTAAGCAACGATGCAGTTTGGAGTTTCTGTTGACTGTCTGCACATCCATTAGAGTGCTGCCGCTTAAACGGCTGATTTGCAGCTCCATAGCAACCGCCGCTTCGGCACAGAGTCAGCCAGGGGCACCGCGGCGAGGACGGTAGGGCGGAGGAGGGGGGGAGGAAAAAGGTGTGAGAGTTTGTGTGGCCGGGCTTCTCAAAGCAGGTGGGACGGGGACGCTGGGACGGGGAAGCCAACGGGCGGAAAAGTGAGCAGGCGGTGTGGAAAATGGATTGAAAGTGCTTCTCTGATTAAAGCTGGGGGAGGCAGAGCAGCGGCCGAGGCCCGATACTCCGAGGCGTGTTCACGCGAAGCACAACCGAGAGCGCGGGCATAGTGTAGGACGCCACACAAAACATTTGAGGTATTTTAGAAAATTCGCCATGATATGGCGCGCGTTGCGTAACGTCGCCGGCGGTGGATTTTACTGCAGACGTGAGGGTTGTGCACTGGAGGGCATGGCGGTGTGAAACACTGTGGGCAGGGATCAGAACACAGAGATGGAGGGGAAAAAAAGAGAAAGATGGGGAGCTTTGGAAGGGAAGAGCAACTTGGGAAAAAAAAAAAAAAAGGATTGCTTTGATTGGCTGAAGAGAGATGAAAAGAGTGAACAAAATGGGCCGGTGAAGGATAAAGGGAAATGAAGAGGATTCTTTTTTTTTTAAAGAGCAGCAGCAGAAGAGATCATTCAGAGTTTTATTGGGTTCACGGTTTGAGGAAAAAAAATAAATACTCAGTGGACACGGTGCTGTAGTTATTGCCCCGTCAGGGCTGATGGATAAACACATGTGACATATATGCACAAATACATCAAACACAAGTGCTTGGAGGGCCTTTTTGCCGTCGCTTTACAATAACAGCCCCGCTCCAGTAGAGGTTCAGAACTCACTTTGTCCCACTGCTGTATCTGATCTGCACCAATCTCTCCAGCCGTCACTCAACAGCCGATCAATATCAGCACATAATGAATAGATCACTGCCCCAGAGCCATTCACGGTCAATGACTGAGCATTATGACAAAACAACAAGCAGCCGGGAGTCAAATTTAGAAAATATTTGGCGAGAAACAGGAGAAAATTCATTTTAAGGGAAAATTGAGTGTTATTTAATTTTCCAACTGTAATTTAAGGTACTTCCTTAGCTCAAATCTTATCAATGGTTAATTTTATTATAATCTTCAATGGAGATTAAAAGTCCCTTTAAACGTGGGTGGAAACTGTGCTGATATTTAAATTCCTTAAACACACAAAGGGTATCAACTCCAACTTTTTTCTGCTTAAACCAATAACACTTAACATAAACACAATTAATTAATGATCCACTCATTTGAGTGGCCTGATGAAGAAGTGGAGCGTCTGCTTTTGGTCTCACTGGATTATAAAAGCAACAGATTACAAGAGATTGTGAACATTTTGTTCTAAAAGCCAAAACGAGCTCTGCACACACTGCACTGCTCCATTGTTTTCCCGGTGGTTGTCATGGTGTTTCAGCATTTTACGGTTTTCACCATGAAAACGGAGATGCTGAACGAGCACGTTCAAATGTATTCACTCTGTAAACCCAATTCATCACACTATACAACAGTAGGATTTGTTAGTACATGTCAGGGAGGTCAAACCCACAAGTCAGAGAGTCCAATCCGCCTGCGAGATTAGATTTTCAGCTGTGAGAAATTATGCCTTTCACTGCAATGTACTTATCTGACCACCAGGGGCGCATTTTACTCTACATCATGAGGTTAATCAGTTCAGGTGACCAGGATTAATGCACAGATGTAGAAATGTGTCTACAATTAAGATCATTGACAAGTTATACTGATCATTATATAAACTAGCCTACTGTAAGTTTGAGTTCCAGCTATATGGAACACCAGCTAAATGTTTTACACCTTCAAAGATATAAACGGTGTAATAAAAATGTACTGTGATCTATAAGTTGTGAAGCACGTTGTGAACCGGCGCAAAATAATGTTGAAATTGCAGTTCTTTGATTCACATTTCAGGTTTGTTAAAGTGTGTTCATTAAATGAAAACTTCGTAACGATATATTAATACTTAATTGCACTGAAACAAAGAGATTTAGAGTTGTAGTTACTAGAATTCTATTATTTACTGCTCTGACCCACTTGAAATCATTTTACACCACATACAGTGCAATTTGATCTCGACACCCCTGGTATATAGAGTTTGACAACCGGCCAGCTAAAGAGTTTCCTGAAATGAATTGACAAATAATATCCCATCTGGTGAGTGGTAATGATATAAATCTGATTTTGCAGTTTCACACAATACAATAGGTTGCATAACAAATAAATGCCATAGAATTGTTTTTAATCAAGACTGACTTGAAAAATCACATAAAAACTAAGCGTGGAGACATCATTTAGTACCATCCTCTGCTGGATGTGTATAATTTGCACCTATTCCAATGAGTGTTTTGGTACTCCTCCCTTAATCTCAACTTCTCAACACAAATCAGACGTCACTGTGTTGAAATCCGTCCACATTCTCACGGTTAGGGGGGAAATTATGTAAACACAATGTGTACAAAACAGAGTGAAAAGCAGCGGCAGATGGAATGGAAGTCGGGAGTGAGATTACGTAAGATAAACACACAACATTTCCAGGTTTGGCTTAAAGCAGCTTTTGTGTTTAATGATGTTGGAGATGAAAACCTGCAGGTGTAAGTCACTCTTATTAATTTTACATCTCTGCTCCTGCTCTCATGTTACATAAGAGCGAAATACATGAAGTTCAGCGTGTACCTGCTCTGACTGCCGAGTGAGAAACCCTAACACGACGAAGACAAGCCAAGAAAATAGAAAAAGAAAAAAAGAGAAATGTTCACTGTGTTGTAGATAGTCTTCTCAGGCTACTAAAAATGTCACTCATAAGTGATGTTTGCGCTTGGAAGAGATGTTCCTCTGTGTGTGTGTGTGTGTGTGTGTGTGTGTGTGTGTGTGTGTGTGTGTGTGTGTGTGTGTGTGTGTGTGTGTGTGTGTGTGTGTGTGTGCCGTGTCAGACTGTAGACGGAGTCGTAGCGGGGGAATACAAGCAACTCTGGTCCTTTTTATGGTTCAGTGCGAGAGCTAAGACTCCATTTTCAGATAGGAAAGGACACAATGACAGGTCTGTGAGTCGATGGCGGCAGTCTGTTAAATTCAGCTTCCATGAATTTTTAATGCACTCTCTGAATTGGGAGGGGAAAAAAAAAAAAAAAAGGCAAGAGGAAAATGTAGATTCAGGAGTCACCCACATCTACATGAAACTCCTACTAGTTTTAATAAGCGAGCACAGACAGGAGAGTGATATCGAAAAAAAGTTTCGAGACTTATTCACATTGTCAAAATGCTACATAGCTTTGTTGAGAATAGTTATCAGTTTGACATATCAAGTTGGACATTTTTGAAAAAAAAAAAAAAAACCCTGCTGGCTTCGCTTGACAGAGCAAGAAGAAAATAAAGTATATCACTGTTCTGATCAAAGTCAGATTGTGACTAAAGCCTCAAAGCATCAGTTTATAAGAGTCTTATTCTATAATCAATTTATATAATTCCTGTAGCAGTGTTGCTAATTGAGAAGAGAAGCTATTGGCTGTGCTAAGAATTGCTTTTAAAATTGTCACATAGTTTGCGTGATTGATTGCTTGCATGTAAGTGTAACCAACGAGACCAAAAAGTAAACTTTATTTACACAACATTTTCAAGAGAAAACAAAACTTTCCTCGAGTGTTTGGTGTCCCTTTACATGACAACGGTGCTCAGAGCCACACGGTTCCAAGGTGGAACTTTTTGAAAACGTTCCCATTTGTGTAAAACTTTCTGGAAACGTTCGGGCTCCGACTTTTTTCCCAACGTTTTACAAATAACACCAAGGCTGTTACAGCTTATTTTATGAGCTTATTTTAAACCTTTTAAAATATGACAAGTACCTGAAATCATATCACTTTCTTTAAATTGGGGAATTCTTTGACGAAAACAGTAAATCTACTGGAGGAAAGAGTGGACTTGTTAATCTCTCATTTTAGTGCTTTCTGCCACCATATGTTGACCTCTGATTGATCGCACACATTCCACTTGAATCATCCTGCATTCTGCAAGGGAAAATGGTTTTATTTAAGCCTGCTGGCTTGACAAAAGAGCGACACACAATAAAGATATTGTGAACGCCAAGTAAATAAAACCTTAAGGATTTGAAGTCATTTTCTTTTTTTAAAGAGGCGGCCTGATTCTCTAACCAGAACATTACATAAACATCCTATTCCTGCTCAACAATCGTGTGTGCTACGCTAACTACGCTATTGAAGGCAGTGAGGCGATGTATTTGTTTTATACGGGTATGAAAAGGACATAATGAGAGCTTTACCAAAAACTGTGGCCCTTATTCCTTCAGTACAGATACGTGAAGTGGCAGTGAGCATCTAGTTTCAGCACCAAATCCATAAATACTGTCCGCTCTGCTCCGGTGGAAACAACCCGCTGTAGTAGCCGCTACAGGAAGATCATTGGATACGGATAATTCGATAATGACGTTCCTATATTTTCAAGCATCTCCCTCCAGACCAGGTTCAGGACCAAGATCAGATGCAAACTTCAGGAATAATTAACTCAACAATCACGAAGCAAAACAAAACCAGACTCCTGACTTGTGTCACTGCAGCATTTATTCACCAAAATCTGTGTTAGTATTCATGTGTGCATCACTACTCAAAAATAAATATGCTTATTGTGCCCATGATATGTCTTCGAGCACATAAAAAAAAACCACCCCACATGGAGAGAACACTGTTAAATAAATTCATAAGGACTCTTAAAGATGCAACATTAATCCCTCAACAGTAATCAAGCAGCTCTAAAAAGCAACATGATGCAGTGGAGATAATCACTAATTAAATTAACAGTTACAAAATGCATTGAAAGGGATCCAGAGGCTTAAACTATTATTAACAATAAAACGTATGCTAAAGAAGTGGGCTGAAGCCTTGGAATAAGAGGCAGCAGGTAGTTCCACCGCTTCGACATTGTCAATTTCCTGTCCGACTTTGGAGGGAAGAACAGAGACAGAGAGAAATGAAAGGCAGCAAAGCATTTTTTTTTTTTACCCAGCATGTGTAATTCAGCACTGCCGGTCCCCAAAGCTGCATCATGCTGCACATTATTTCAACAAGTAATCGCTCACACTGAGGAAATCGGGCAGAAACGGTTCATGTGATTACCATGACAATCACTGCCACCTCGACCCCTCTCTCTCCCTCCCTCCCTCCCTCCCTCCCTCCTCTGCCGGTACACCCAGCACCGCACTGACAGGCAGAATGCAATCCAAGCCCGCCTCATCAAACAGGACCCAGCTTTTGTCAAAGCCAGAACACCCTGCTCCAACATGTCATTATGACACACATCTGCCCACCGAGCGGTTCTAATTCACTGCACATCCACCGACGGTGGACGACGACAGGTTAACAGGAGATATGACGCTCCTTAATGGAGCTGTGGAGGCGAGTCTCACTCCCCGCTATGGTACCACCTGTGCCATCCCAGCGTGAAACACTCAGGTCCACATTTCCAGATCAGAGGACTGAAAAATGAAGAACTGATTCTAAGGTCTTGTGTGATTCACACATTTTCTACAAGAATTTAAAAAAAAAAAAAAAAAAAAAACGTAATTATGCAGTAAAAGAGAGAAAAAAATTAACTAAAAAAGTAAAACAAATAAGTATAAAAGACAGAGGAAGAGAGAGACAGATCCTGGGGTGGCTTCTTTAACAAATACCGATAGACTCTGGGAAAATAAGTAAGATTAATAGACCGATTTAAACAAAGGATGGGGTTTATGAGAGATATACGCTTGCCACTTTTACCCATATCTCATTGTATTTGTTCTTTTGAAGCTGCAGTGAAAGTGAAAAATCGTTCTATTACATAAATGTCAAAGATTAAATCAGACCAGTCTTCTGTAGGCTGCTCCAAGCTTCAGCCATTCATTGTTGTTAGTGCTTTCCAAGCAGCAACACTTAGTATTTTATCCGTAACTGAAGATTCCTACAAAGAATTGATATACACTGAAGGTCACATTTGTCCCATAGATCTCTTTCTCTCTTAGGCCCCAATTACACGACTTTTCAAAATAAGAGTGCATTGTTTCGGCAACATTGTCCGTTCACACAGAAACGGCAGAAAAGCCAGTAGTTCTCGTGTTGAGCCACTAGTGGGTGTTGTTTGTTTTAGTAATGAAACGCAACAAAGGTTTTGCATTTTCACCTGAAAATGCCGTGGGCTTTCCAATGATACTGCTTTTTTAAAAAGTCAACTTTCATTCACACAATTATCGATTTGTTTTTGTTATTGAATAGAAATAAAAGAAGACGAGGGACAGTCTCACCTGGGCGTCTGATATGGACACACGCTTGCACTCCACCGTGGGCCTGCGGGCCACGCGAGGCGAGATGTGCGTGTAGCCTCCGCCGGGGCCCGACGACAAGTAAGTGCCCCTCTCCTGCAGCGACAGCTTCCTCCCGGTCAGATGAGGCCGACACTGGTGCGTCCTCTTGGCCTGCGCCCCGTCCTTCTGGGCCCCATCTCTCCGCAGGCCGTTGGCGTCCGAGTCCTTCGTCGTCATGGCAGCCATGATGTCCGTGAGACTGCTGGTCTCCACGGACAAGTTGGGGTCCAGCGCCTCACAGCCGGGATCGGTGCTCATGGCCATGGTGGCTGGGGGGGGTGGCAGCGTCGTAGGAGCAGATGGCGGCGGGGGGAGGACCGTGGAGTGGCCACCAGCATCAACGTGAGCAGGGCCAGCCTGCGGGGGCAAAACCCAGGGTCTCGCCAGAGCTGGAAAAACAGACGGGAAGAGGCTGTGAGGGGAGAAAAGCTATACATGCATCTACAGCAGGCCTGCACAAAATCACTGAACTGATAAATCATGGTTCCATTTGCATTCAGTGTCTGCAAAGACAGAATGCTAATTGCAATAAAAATCACAAAAACTGTGATGGACAGCTCAAATAATTTATTATGTTGTGGTATCACAGACATCACAAGCACAAAAATAAAGGTTTACCGTTAAGAAAACAAAAACAAATCAACAGAGTCAAAAAAAAAAACCTCCGCTTCTGAAATGCTGCTGAACAAGAAAAATAGAATTTGTGTTTATCAACTGCAAATTATTTGATAATTTGGCTTCTTTTAAAAATTATTTACTTATTTTTAGTCCTTGCTTTTACAGTATAATCTTATATCTGAATTTAAAAATTTACTTACTGCATGGGCATGTAATTTCACAAGTTTTATGTAATTTTCTTGCTAGATTTAGTGATTATATCTTATGTTTCGGCTACCCTTTTTTACGGTGTTGCAAATGATAGTTATTGCAATATAATATTGTATAACCCTGATCTACAGCAACACAGAATTACTGGCAGCATTTCTTCCTGACGATGTCAAGATTCAGTGGAGTGAAGGAAAAGGAAAGGATCAACAAAGAGAAATAAAATTACTAGACTGTGGTCGTTTGCCTTCAACAAGACAAGCTGCTCTTTAAATGAATGCCTGTCTGCACTCACGGTATATAGAGACTGCTGGGAGGGATTTTAATGGTAGGCTTTACGAATAAATTCTACTTGCAAAACTTGCTGAATAGTGAAGTCACAGTAGAAATTTTAAATGTGCTTCCAACATCAAGGCAACGTCGGAGACGGAGAGAGGCAGAGTGTCCATCCGAACAACAAGATATCGTCACTTTTACGAGTCAGAACTCTTCTTCACTTCAACCAAAAATTTGTAAATTCCAGCAAATCATTGAGGAGACATTATGTTAATGAAGCGGGGATGGATTAATGGACAACCATAAATCATAATTAAATTGGCCTCAAGCTGACAGGAAGACAGATGCATGAAAAATCCATCCTCCATCCACTCTGGCTTCACCGACTCCACTCGGGTCATCCGGAGCCGACAGGCATAAAAAACATGAGGCCAATCCACCTTCACAATGAACAGGAAGACTTTATGATTCTCATTTTGCCGCTCAGTCTCTCCTCATATTGTATGCAGAGTGGCGTTTTCCCTGCAGCAGGAGAACCTGTAGACACAATCCAGGGTACGAAAACACTGCAAACTCATCAGCATGGTGTCCATAAATAAATAATTGGAGTTTGTTATTATTCACCAGCGAGTTTCCAAAAAAGTCAGAATGCAATTGCAGAATTTAGAAAACTATTCCATACAACAAATCTCCAACTGAGTACAGACAAAAATCTATTATTATTATTATGCGGCAAATAATGGTGGATGGGAACTATTATAATGAGGTGGAATTTTAAAAGTAAAACATTTTAAACCATCATCACTAACTGCATTCACAGGCTCACTAGATTTTTTTGTTGGTCAATCTAAGTTAATTCCAATTGAGAGATCAGATTAACTTGTTTACATGAACATGGACTGATGTAATCTGATTGACGGGGTTTGTATGTACCAAGGACCTCATTCTATTCAATGAGTGGATCAATCCCATAATGCTTTGCACCGTTGTTGGCCGCTTTACTCAAAACCATTATCAAATTTAGCAAAACTAGTTAGTTTGTTCTGTTACATTTGAAACCACTGCAAGGAAATGTATTTCCTTTCTTTAGAATGTGACTGGAAAGAGATTGTAGAATGTTTATGAGCAATGCTGCTTCCTGCTTTGACCATTTAAGCTTTGCGATAAAGTTTTTCCATCAGACAGAGACAATCTAATCAGATACAAGTGTTTACATGATGCGATTTTAATCTCGTTTTAATCCGACTACTTCTACAAACACAGCCATTGCTGCACACTCCGTTATAAATACATGCACTCACATATATACAGTCTTACTCCAAGGAGCACTCTTAAATATTGGCTAGATCTGCGTCACTGAACGTTTCTGGTGCAGCTGCGGGTTTATTTCAGTAAAACCGATCAAAACACTCGGGGAGACTGAAGGCTGGAATTTAATCAAGTTGTCAGCTAAAAGAGGGCACGTCATCTTGTTTTGCGTGTGTGGGTGGTCTGGTGGGTCAGGTTACCTACAGTAGACATGTGCTCATAAATCAAAATAAAGGCCCTCGTGATAAAACCCAACCTTTTGGCTTCAAAGGTAATTATGTTGAGTTGCCTGTAACCCCCCCCCCCCCCCCCCCACCCATCCTATCGACTGACACAAAGAAAGACTGAAGGCATTGTGTGCATACAATGTACGCCCAAGTGTGTATACTCGAATATTTAGTGGGATTTGTTTATTGTATTCCTCCTTTCATCTCTAATGAAAATCAAGTCAGTGGCTTATTGCCACTGACGGGGAATATCAAAGCGCTCAACTCCATCTGGTTCAGGGTTTGTTGTGCATGTGGAAGAACACAGAGATGCAAACCAGTCTGGCACAGACATCTGGGGGGGGGGGTAAATACCTAATAAATCCCTCAAAAGGTTTTCAACCTGTTTGTAACAGCAGGAATGAAGGGGGCCTCAGAAAGACCGTCTGAAGAGACACAACGGAGCCAAATGCAGAGTCACTGTGAGGAACTCGGTAAATGGGCCGTGTTATTCTATTCCTGAAGTGTGTCAGGGAAGGTCGAGTTTCAGATTCGAAAATAACACAGTGCTCCACTTTGTCCAGGTGTGTCACACTCATCCGTGCAGCCACGGCTCAATAACGGCCGCTAAATGCCAAACTCATAAAGTTGTGCTCACCGCGTGCCTCTTGGAATGGAAATCTCAGTCCGTCATGGAGTCGGTCCAGGAGACCAGTCCGCACCGTCACTTACGAAACGACAGAGGCGCTCAATCTAATGTCATTGTCTTCGTAAGCTGTATTCAATTTGTTTTCTGGTAGATAAAAATGATCTGATACTGATGCCAGACGAGCCACTTCAGTGTAGAGAATGATCACGGGGGAGGGAAGATGTCTATCATTAACCTGTTGTCTCAGACTAAAGAGTGATAAAACTAGTCCAGTCTTCTCAAATAATTCCAGGAAATGTTTTCTTTATATCCATGTATGTCAAAACTGTGCTTTGATTAGATTTGAATAATGATAACAGCACACAATACATTGCAAATGTATCCCTGTTTTAATATAAACACACTCAATATATAAAAAGACTCACTGAACTGCAGAAGTCAGGAGAAGAAGAATCAAAAGGAAATAATGATAACGATTGGAAATTGCAGACACACATGTAATGGAAAAAACAACCTAGCGTTTGTATTCATTGCAAATCATTCCTTTATCACAATACTTGACATAACCATCACATATAACAAGTTCATTTAACATTGTGCAGCCCAAATAGAAAAGATATGAGCTGTAAAAAGGCCACAGGGATACAGAACTGGACTAAACTTCCTAAAGGAGCAGTGTGCAAAGAGCTCTGTCAAATGAAATAAAAAGGCTCCATAAATTAATAGATTACACAAGAGTCAAAAGTAGTTAAATTGCAAAGGTACAGCTAATCTTCTGCTCATGCCAATATAAAGTCATTATAGTGTCGAGTCATACTGTGTATTGACTATTATGTGTCAGAGCTGTTACACATGGAGAACATGCACACACACACACACACTATAATTTACCCACCTCCATTTGCATATTTCAAGCGACTTTTATTCAAACTACATAGATTGCGCTGGCAGAAAAAACCTTTTTACCGTCAGCGGCGAGGGGGAGAAGCATTGTTTGACTCCTGACTCATTTGAGAAAAACAAAAAGGAACCGTCATATTTTACTAATTCTGATCCCAGCCGGTGATTATGCGTGTCCTGAAACGGGTCGTCTCCAGTGCTGCACCGCTGCCTGTGTGAGCAATATCCTGGCACAAGCGGGAGGCGGAGGAGAAAAGGGCGGTCTGGTTATTAATTTTAGCTGCACTGCGACTTTTATTTGTTTACAGGGGCCGGTAACCACGGTGTTTCCAGCACGCAGGGCCATTTCTCTTTATCGGGTCGGATGCTTCCGTTCGTCTTTGGCCCGTTTTTCCTCTTTGTCAGATGGATGTTTAAGATGAAACGAAGCAGCTGTCACATTCTGTGACTGTCACACTGAAAAGCTGAGGGGAGGTCAACACAAAAGCTCTGTCATTTCTTGTTTTCTAGTTTTTTTGTTTTTACTGTAACTCATGGAGTGCAGAGTAATGCCTGTCAGCCTCAATATGAGGCCCTTTCATTTGAACGTATAACTTGCAGTTGGTGAATCAATTTCCCTCTGACTTGTGAAATGAAAACCACAGTGCTTCATGCCCCAGCTACGTGCTTAAGACTTCAAAGAATATTATAATTAAAAGAGTGATGCAAGATGAATAAAGAGGCAGAAGAGCACTACAGAGGACTGTCGACATAAACCACAAAAGGATGCAAATAACCACAAAACACACAGCTATTGCAAAGAAATACCAAATGTGTAAAGGTAGAAAAGTGCTACAGAGATAAGACTAGAATAAAATGACCAAAAAGAGACAGAAATCTACCAATATAGAGGCAAAACTAATTTGGTAAATGACAAAAACTATATAGTTTATTATATCAATCATATCTATTGTCATGTAAATGTTTTTTTTAATCGCTACTTCCTCCTTTTTCTGTCTCTTGATAAATTTCTTTGTTTATCATGTTTGTTATTGTGAAGCATCTAAAAAGCCCACATGGGCTGAGCACCATGAGGGTGACAGTAAAATAAATCAAACCAGGGCCCCCGAGTGCTAAAAGATGAGCAACATTCCCACGAGATGCTAAATGACCACGGAGGCAGAAAAAAACACAACAAAGATTTTTTTTTTTTTTTTTTTTTTTTTTTTTTTTTTTAAATGAAGGCACTTAGTGGGATACGGTTTGTCTCTGTGGTTTGAATCTGTGGTCTTGCGTTATACAGTGAGAGCGGTTCCTGGACAGGATTTAAGCGCTCCATGGTGCAAGGATATACAATCATCTTGTATTGAGATAGTATAATGATTAAATACCAACACTTACAGATGTCGTTAATGTATCTGTGCTTTGAGAATCGCCCTCCTAAATGACAGTGCTCTTTCTCTTGCCCCTCGTTTACACACACTTCTACTGCGTTTCACCAGAAATACTACTTTCTGAAAACGATCTGACTCCATGTACACAGGGAAAATGCAACTTTTTGAAAACGCTCTGAGCCAGTGTCCATGGAAACTGTGAAAAAGTACATTTTTCTAAAAACATTGCTACTGCGCATGCACACCACCGCGGTAGTGAATAGTTCTTCTGAACATGTGTGAGTAGATCAACAACAGTAGTGGCCTCCAGAGTGTCATGACTCCTGGCATGCCAACGACATCGTTTTCAGTATCAATGCCGTTTCGAACATTGTTTTCAAAACGCTGCCATGTAAACGGGAAAGTCTTCAGAAACGAAAACGCGAGAACGACACAGTTTCACTTGAAACGTTGGCTTGTAAACTGAGCCCACGTCCATTTTCTTCATCTTCCTCCACAACAAAGCTTGTTTCCTGCACTTACCACGACCAATCTTGGTCCACAGGAAGTAGGATAACGTTGATAAAACTCACTGTTATGCCCAAAATAAAATCCATGTGCTAAAAAGAGAGTCTAGACAAGCTTTTACAATGCAAAAACAATTGAGACGGTAAACTATCAAAGACCAAAAAAACCATCTAAGATACAAAAGGACAAAAACATGCTCAATGATCACCAAGTTACACTGAAACAGGCTTACAAATACATGTAGGGTTTGTTTGAAGCAAACAGAAGTACATGTTTTAGGTAAATACTCTGGAACTACATCTGACTGACACCAGATATGGATAAAATGTCTGTTTGCCTTCTTGAAAACCTGTTCAGTGCCTTTCCTCGTCGTTCTCACTTGCTGCTTTTAAATAAACAGCCAACGCGTTCGTCTGAACTTCAGCAAGTCAAACACAGTGTGCACAGTAGGGACGGACATGTGTTCTGTGTCTGGAAACCGAGATGTACGTACAGACAACAGGAAATAAAGTGCTCTTAATGGACGCAATTATAGAGGTTGGTGCTGTTCTGGAAGAACAAAGTGCGCTGCTGCAGAGACTAATTTCAATATTTAAAGCTTCGGCAACCGAACATGATCTTTGTCTAATTAGGTAAACAAACCGAGATAAAAGAAATTGGGCAGATTAATCCAGTAAGAACCTTGAGAGCCACATTGGAATATGAAGTGTTTTCCCTGCCTTCTTTCAAACTCCATTTCGAGGGCGAGAAGCTTCAACAGAGCCAATTACAGTGAGAGGGGAGAGTGGGCTGTAGAGGGCGAACAAATGAATCTATTTGGCTTCCATTAGGAAACCTCTTTCACCCATAACCTGCCTTCAATTCCAGCCCCTCCAACGGGGACATCCAAGGTCCAAAATCTAAAATGATTACTTCATTCACCGGCAAGGAATTACACAGCAAATCTAAAATGACCGAGGTTGTTCATATAGACGCTGCCCTGCATATTTTCCCAATACGTATTCCGGGGGACTCTGACAGAGTGCAAAGAGGAGGCGACGGCACATGTTCCAACAAAGGGCTCGGCTAATACGAGCGCCTCACCTGGCAGACCCACTGCGATTTGTGTTCAATGGAAAATACAGTCTTTATCCGCGTAACTGCAGCATACGAGCCGGGGCGGAGATTAGAGGGCACGGCGGTTCGTCGACAGCATATGTTTGCTCCTCTGGAAGCTCAGCGGCGATGCATTTATTTTTCACTCTCCACCGCAGCCGAGTATTTGTGAAGAGAGCTGCACTGTGTGGCTCAACATGACAGCCTCAAATGCAATCAGCTCTGATTGTTCGCTGATTACCAAGATGTGACTGGAAGACAATCTGCAATGCAATGACCTGAATACATTTTTATTTTTTTAACCCCCCATTTGAATAACCAAAAGAAAGTGTTATTTTATCCGTTTTTTGTTGTGTTTTTTTCTTGGGTGGTCTGTGTTGCCAGACTGCACCCTCATATGGTCTCAACAATGCAGAAGCTCCTCATGTGGAACAAAGCACATATTGACAGACAACATACTGTGGCCACATGCTGACAATGTTTCCCCAGAATGAACAATAGATGGGATCAAACAAGACTCTGTGTTTAAAGATAACAGAGATCGAGTGTTTTATAGGGAGGCGGGGAAAAACTGATCTGCTGATTACTGTTAAACGCTATTGGAGATCAGAGAGGATGAAACTCTTCAATCAAATATTAAGTGATAAGATCAAATTGTGTGGAGGCTCTGGTTGAACAACATTTTCCAAACGAGAACCACAAAACTGAAGCAATGTGACCATGTTTCATGAGGCTCCGATGATTCATAGACGGTGAATCACGAGTGGGAAAAATACCGTAAATATGTTAAAGCTTGGTTAGGTATGGAAACACAATATTACTGAGAAAGTTGTTAAAGACTTTAGCTCAAAAATATTCCTAAGGTCTGGGTAAAAATGGAAAAAGGCTCACAAACCTGAGAGAAACTGCGTCTAAAAATTGTTGAACAATTTCAGAAAAATGTACCTTCCTGTAAAATTGCGATCCAGCGATCAGATGAATTGGACATTTTAGGTTTTGGAACAATGGAATAAAGACGAGAGACATCATCCAGCATGTGTCATTTGGTAAACTGAACTGAGCAAACATAAGCTATGGAATAATATTGTGTTGAATTATTTTTCATAAATTTTAATTTCTCCAGTTTTTCAAGGATTTTTTTCAACCAAAATTGTTCCAGTTCACAACTTGTGAAATAATCCAAATGTTTGGTTTGATTTGAAATGTTTGGTTTGGAGGAAATACGTGACTTTTCGAGTCCAAACAACAGCAGCCACTAGTGGCCAAACATGAAAACAACATATCAGTGTCTCTGCCATTTTTATGTAAACTGACAGAGTTTTCAAAATGTTGCTGTGTAAACGCCAAACTTTTCTGAAACAAAAATTAGAAAATAATAAGTTTTCACTTGAAATGTTGCAGTGTAAATGGCTTCTTAGACCATCTGGATGCACAGGATTCTGTTACCGTTTTATAATAATAGAACCAACAACTCGGCTTCTTGATTCAATCGGCTGACATTTACTACGTCAAATCTCAGAGCAGAAAGGACATCCTGCGTCCATCTTGTACCTCGCAGACGAGTCTCGACTCAGACATTTCCAGTCCCACTCAGTCGTTGGGTTTGTGTGTATGCCGCAGTCTGAGACGCTGCAGGGCGCCCTTTAATATCTCATTCTAATCAAAACTTAACGGCAGCACTAGAAGGACCACCAGGGTCGACTTTTAACGCCCACACTGCGCTGACACGGGCGGGCGTACACCGCTTTATCCCCACTGCTCCCATCGTTAAGAAACCTTTTCAAGCTGATCGGAGAAGAAATGTCAGGAATGACTGGGTGTCTAATTAAAGGCCACAGTAATCAAATCAGCTTCATTTGTGCAATGAAATCTACTAAGTAGACAATTTGAGGGCATTAGCGTAGCAGTTGACCGCCAGTCCAGAAGAAGCTTTTGGTGTAAACATCGAGAGACCTGCTGGGAGACAATATTTTGATCTAAAGCTTGTTGCAGAATAACAAGGACTCACAGCTCTTTCTATTCTATTGGTAATGCTGGCCAGACGTAAACTTCACATGTCCAATAAAGTCATAAAAACATGTTTTTATTGTAATAAGATTCCTGCCTTGTTAAAGATGATGAAAAATGCCTCTCAAAGCAGGTTTTTACAGACTATAGAAACCATCCTTCCGGGCTTTTAGCCGATATTCAATATAAAGCCACTTTCAACTCGGACCAATTCATATAATGCTTCCATATATCAGATAGGAGATCTGATACTAAAGAGATTTCTACAATCTGATGGACCTCAGGTGGCCAGGCCTGCTCCTGCCACGCTTCATCTTGCTCAAAACAGCATCACATTAGAACTGCTTAAGAAAAAAGAAAAATGCAGGAATAACAACTGGCTGTACGCACACATTCACCCCACCAGCCCCCCTCAAACAGGCACAAACCACACACAGAAGATTTGGTTTTTCAGGATAGGATTAAGAGAGACATTTCATCCCATGTACGAACACGTGCACAGTGGAATTAGTTCCTCCTAATGCTTCTCCCGTTTTGGTAACAAACAGTTGGCAGCGATTATGCCTCATCATCGTTGACTGAGTGAGTCTCGTTTATTTGTGCAGCACATCTTCAGGGCCTTCTGAGAAAATCTGCAACAAGTCATCAACCACCATCGAGGGAATCTGTGAACGCTTTTCCGTACAGTTCATGTTAAATGACACTGCAAGTTCCCGGGAGCAATTACAGGAGCAAAATGGCAATGGAGTGCCGACATTCGTCATGTGCTTGCATATAAATGTCACAACAGTCAGTTATACTTATCACACCTGTCGTAACGCTAAGCAAACCCCAAGGGACTGGTCTGATCCGCTCTCAAGTAGACATTTTGAAACCCATGACTATAATAAACCCTGATCAGTCATAACATTATGTTTAATATATTTTGATATAGGAAGCCACAGGAACTTCTGCAGTAGTCTGATCTACAGCGCCTCATCTATTGGATCGGCTACACGGACCAAACCACTACTTCCAATGTGTATCTATAACTCTTAGCCTGGTCACGACCTTATCACTGAATCACTCATTTCCTTCTTTAGATCATTTTGAATCAATACTAACCACAGCTTCACCATCCTAGTGAAAGAATAAGCCACGTGGCCCGTAGATACTGCCGAGTCGTGCACCAAAGGGGGACGTGAAAGAGTGTTTAACCGATGCAGACTCAAAAATAAGTAGGTATATACCGCACTGGTCGCAAACTAAAAATTGTTCACCAGCCTATTTTCAGTGTGCGTCTCAGGCCTTTGACCGACCCAAAGAAAATGTTAACATGAAAATCAGTGTGGCATCATCACACACCTGAACAGCAGGTGGATAGTAAGTTTAGTATGCAAGTTTTTTTCCAAATTCTAATGGAACGTCGCAAAATATTGGCATGATGCTGAACATGAGATACGAATTTCATTATGATGGGGACAAAAGACGACAAAGACATCATCGTAATACAGCAAGACATGGGACATGAAAGGATGACGCCACAACATCTAATTAGAAATCAATTTCATTTGATATTTGCACTTGAAAACACGGTTGAGTCTGTTAAATAAAATGCATCTAGTTGAGCTAAAAAGGAACCATTTCTCTCTCCATATCCTCATTTGCTAGTCATTCTGTCAATAATTTATTTTTGAGAGTGCGTGTATTGGAATACTGTATTATTCGATTCAGCCAAGACAGCTGAAACTGCACCCTATTATAATTGTGTATTGAGTGGTGACCACTGACGTAACCTTCATCACTGAGCACATATTGTTCACTTGCTGCCTGATACATCCTAACCACCAACAAGTGTCAAAGCAAAGAGATAATAATGAGCGTTAATCCTTTCACTTGTCAGTAGCCACAACTGATCAGTTTATAATGAGGAACTGACTTAACCTTTAAGACTGGAAAGACTAAACTGACAAGTGTTAACAAGTGTGATACTAATACTCAACAGTTCAAAAGCAGAACATTTGTCATGAATGTTTGATGCATGAAAACGGTAAACATGGGGACGATATTGTGATTCTGGGATTTGCTTCAACACAGGGGAAAAACAAATATCTCTAAAAGCCTGCTACATGATGTTATGGCGAACTTTGATGGTCAGACAACTTAAGAGATTTTCTGGATCCAAGAAAGATCATGTGTAATTTGAACTGCATGTCAATGGAGCAACAAACACCGTGTTTGTTGCTCCATTGATTATATCGAAAGACTGAATTATGTTGATCCCAAATCTGAAATTAGGCTTTAAAACAGTTTGTCTGAAGGCGCCGTACACAGAGAGTCTGGTTTATTTGTGTCCTTATTAGTTTTATGAGTGGATAGGATTTCTGTCCACACAACGCAGATGTTTTCCAACAGTGAACTGGCAGTGAGAGTGGATAAATCTAAAAATGCTCGCTCAGCATTTTGTTGAAATGCTGAGGTAGAAGCTTTATCTCCCCCTCAACTTGAATGGGGTAGCGCTGCCAAACTACACGGTACTCTTCTGGCCTCGGTTCTGATGGACATCAATAGCACCTCGCTGAACCGGCCACTGTGCCATCAAGTTTCAAACAGGCCACTATCATACCAGTGCCAAAAAGTCCTATAATGAGTCCTATAATGATGAGGTGCCTCGAAAGGCTGACAAAGCACCTCCCTTTCACATTCGACCAGTTCCAGTTTCCTTACTGTCCAAACTCCTCGACAGACCATGCAATTTCATCTCAACTCCACCTGAGCCCTAATCAACCTGGAGAAGAACACTCATCCATCCATCTTCTATCCAGCTTATCTCGCTGTAAGAGCGCTCAAAACTTGGTTCATGTGTGCACCTGTGGTGTGTATTCTCTCTCAAACAGCTATCTCTGAGGCAGTGTTACAGCTCTAATCCAGGCCTGGTATGAGTAATAAAATGTATACAGGGATTTCATGTGGGAGACATAGCTCCTGCTGAGTTATTGTGTATGGAAAACTTTTTATTATAAGTACATGTTTTTCATCTCCATTCAAGGTCATTCTCATTCAATATTGGGATTCTTTAATTTTCCGTTTTGATTTGAGTGACACAGCCCCACTATCTAAGGTGTTTAGACTCCATGTTTATAGGTTTTCAGTTTCATTATCTGCAAGTAATTATTGTAAATTGCCACCCCTAACAATGTTGTGATTTTAAAGTAGATGAGCCATCCTTCATGTCTGCACCGAAAATATAAGACACCCCCAAGCTGACAGACCAGAAGCTTTTGGTCAATCCACAGAACCATTACCAGAAAAGTATTTTTAATATAAAGACAAATATATCCACTGCTCTCTCTGCAGAGGAAGACACTTTCCAATGTTCACCTGTCACAGACTAATCTCTGCAACTCTTTATTTCAATCCACGGGATTATCAGGCAACTGTGTCGCACCCAACTATCTCTTTCCTTAAACCTATTAATTATTCATTGTGCAGCCAATCAATGTGATGTGATGGAGAAAGCTGGCAGCTCTGCTCTCAAGGTTGGACCCTGGACACGGGGTCCACCAGCAGCAATCAATCAAATACAACCCGGAACAATCCCAAACAAAGCCAGGGCCACCCTCTCAGAGGTTGACTGCCTCGGGCAATAATAAGCTCAGGATTACACAGGATGTAAGAGTGCAAACTGGCAACTTGGATGAGCCAATTATTTCTCCCCTACTCACAATGACAATGAGCCTGCAGCTTCCAGGAATCCGAGAAATGTTGCCTGACAAGGGTTCCTCTAACAAGGACAAAACCATGGAGAAACCCACCCATACGCATACACACCTTTACACCAATGCAAACCAATTGCGCACTCCTGTTACTGGGGACTCACTATAATTTCACAAGGGGCGGGACATGATTGCGGCTCCACCCTCTGTCCTAATGACACAGCTCAGTCTGACCGTGGCTGGACCTGCTGCATCATCTATTTTTAGAGGGAGTCGGCGCTCTCAGGGAGTCTGTAGGGGATTGCAAAAGTCAATAAAGAAGAGAAGCTCAATGCAACCAATCTTTCGTTGACCCTCAGACTTCCCTCTTCAGAGCTCTTGCTATCATGACGCTGTAAATCTGTGATGAGCGCCTGCAGAGGATTAATCTGCTGCTGCGGAAAATGAGAAGCCATCTATCTTTTCCCTCTGGAGCGATACTCTAAATCCCTCAGGGAGGCAGAATATCCCAGTGATCTCTATCCCCCTCGGCTCTTACAAACCTGTGGTCAGGTGGCGGGCCGGCTGCCAGGGTCCCTCTTCGTGTACCGAGGCTGCAGCTTACCGTCTTCTGACTTATTCACTATGGAGCATGCTGGGAACTGCTCCAGCCTTCACTATTTATATTGGACTTAATAAAACACTGCATGAGCCTGAGCCGGACTGAAGCTCACAGGTCTATGCAAATTTCAGGGAGGCAAGCTCACACCTATAGGCAACTGTTAGCCAGCAAAACAAACGTAGACACAAAACCTCTGAATGCAGTGTTGTGTCTGGTATTATTCATTAACAGCTTAGGTTTCTTTTATGAACGGCTTCAGTCAGACATATCTTGTGCCCTGTCTTGGAGTTTTTCTTTTACCTGTCCTGGAGTTCCATATTTATTCAATAGTTTTTCTACACCGTATAATTTGTATTGCCTGAGCTTTCCTCAGACAATTGGTACTCTTTCTGGCTATCTTAAATATGAAAAGAGCAACATCGAGTCACAGGAGGTACGGTACCGAAGTACAAGAGAGAAAGTGTGCTCAGTTCATTAGACTATGTTCATTTTGCAAAGTATATAAACATTATTCAGATATCCTGTTCTTTCTAAACTGAAGCCATATTTACACAACAAAGATTTCAAGTGAAAACGCAAAACTTCCATTGTGTTTTGGATGTTTACACGACAACAGTGCTCGGGCTTTATCTCCGTGGAAACACTGGCAGCTTGAGAGGTAGTTTAATAGTCGAGAGTCACCGTAATAGTAATCCAACTTGGTCGTCTGTCCATACCAATGTCCGTAAAAATCCATAAATTAGCTGTGTCATTGTTTAAGCCAGAGGGTTCAAAGCGTGTGACAAAAGCAGCGGCTTATAGTCCGGAAATTATGGTACTGTTGTGTAAACGGGGCTTTATACAAATCTACCCAGGGCCTAAACCTATCAATGACATTTTCTTTAATATCATAGGTGCATACTGTACCTGAATGAACTCAAACATGTGCCTCATGTTAACCAATTTAAGCCTGAATTCAAATGAGAGAACCAAGAGCTGAATACATCAAGGATGGGTCCAATCGTCACCCCTGGACCACACGGCCCAGGATGAGGGGTGGTGGTCCTGACAGCTTCATTTAGAGGTAATGTGGGGGGCTCCAATACAAAAAGGCTGTCTCAGGACAGGAATATAATGTGTTGCTTACACGGTTACAAATGCCAACTAAACCATCTGACAGTCAGACGAGTCATTCTGAAAAAGAAAGATTCTCTTCACCGAATCCATGTTCAACAATGAATATGCTCAAGCAGACTCTGAATACATATTTATTTTTCCTTTTTGCTGAACGCTTGCACCTTTATATGCTTGTGTCAAATCAGATACGTAAATTGACACCACTGCATTACATAGAAACACCTCACACCTTTGTTTATTTAGTTGAAAGGGCTTGACATTCAGGTACGATGATCCCCTGTGGCTCACTAAGTGAACTCAGATGTTCGCCTCAAACACCCACAGATGGTTTATTCCCAGAGTGTCTTTATGTACGCTTTGTCTACCTGCCAGTGTAAGAATGTGTGCGTAAAGCCATGCGGGTGAAGATGATAATAAAAGGTGTCTGAACAGTAACCTGACCAACACCAGCAGTTATAATGATTTAATGAACAATTAAGTGCCTAATTATTCTCACCATATTACATCTAGTTACAGCTGTGTCCTCTTGTGACTTGGCCAGTGGTGTAAGTCACCTGTAATCATCACTGCTTCATCTATCGGTTGAACCGAGCTCCTTTCAGGACTGTATTGCAGTGCAAAGCCAGAGACAAAACCTATTTCTCCAGCTAATCTGTGACTCATAGCCTTTAAAACATCAAAACAAATGTTCCCGTTTCAGAGCTCTTATCTCTTTAGAACAGGTTCCTCAGTGTGCATGTGGTGGTTCACAGAAAGAAAAAGAAAGAACAAGCAAACCTGGAAGCGCGCTCAAGAACAAAATCAGACACGTGGTGCTCTTTGTGTGGGGAAAGGTCACAGGCAGCGGATAACAGAGGGATGGCTATGAGCGAGCTGCTGGTATCAGAGTGAGCAAATGTTTAGCCCAGCAGCATTTCAATAACTCATTTTACAATCTTCCTCCTCAAAGACACACGATTGTTGTTTAAGTTATCGATGCACATCTTTCAAAAATTCTCAACTCCATTTTTTTTGATCAGACAATTTATTTTGAAGCTGTGCATGTGACTGCAGATATCACCGTTTCATTCAAAGTGACTGAAGTCACCAAAAAAAATTAAATAATGAAAACGTTCTTATTTCTACACAATATTGCATAGAGACAAGAAAGTGATTGAGAAATCAAGTATTTATAGTGAGAATTTCCATAATTTTTCCAATTAAAAAAAAAAATAAAAAATGTCCTCTCTCTCCCTGGATTGTTTCAGTTTTTAAAAAGTGTGTTGCTCCAACCAGCGAATCAGAAATCAAACCCTATATAGTGTCATCTGGGGTTTAGCCAATCCCAATCAAGGTAGGCCCTCCCTTTGACCACAATTAGGCAGCTCTGCTCTGGCACATGGCACCACCAGAGGAAGTACTTCCTCCTCTTCCCAAGATGGGCATGTGTGGGCGGAGCCAGTCCAGCTCACACAGACACAGCAGTTTCTGAATGCATTAATCCCTCCATGAACTTCAACTGGTCCAAAACAAAGCTTCTCGCGTCACCTCTAAAACTTTTCCCACCTCGGTCCGCAAACAGCTTCGCTGGCTCTCAATCCATTTTCACATCTACGTTCTAATTATTGCCTCACACCTCCGAAGCCCTCCACGATCTTGCTCTGTCCTTTACGCATTACTGCACTCCTGAAAACATACAGGCCTTTCCACACCCCTCTCTGCTGACCTTCTCTCCATCTGTCCAACATGGGACTGTTGACGTATCTCTGGAACGAACCATCTCAGGACATCAGGACTGTAACTTCTCTACTCACTTTGAAATCACGTCTTAAAACGCGCCTGTTCAGATCGGCCTTCCCATCTTGACAAGTGTTTAATCCACCTGATTTCATTGGATTTGGTCTCATGTGTGTATCCTGATTTATGTCTTCTCTCTGCAGGATCCATTTATGAGCAGTTTAATGAAAAGTGACCCGGAGAGCCTTGAAGGGTACCCATAAATAAAATCGTGATAAATTTGACATGTACGTCATGAGGCCGTCGTGAGACAGTTTAGTTTTACCCTACTGATGATGTGTTGTTGCAATAGTAATCAACCACACACATCGTCTTCACTCACGACACTAATAGGCTCGGTTCGATGAAGTCGAGTTGATTTCTGAATCTCTTTCTCTTATCTGTAGAAAATAACATAGCAGAAGAGTTGCAATTAGACTATTTTATATTTTCCAGAGTGAGATCTTTTGGTTAATTTCTCCATTATAGAAGTTATTTTCATATGCCGACCGCACTTTCAGTCGCAAACGTTCAACAGCCAACGCGCAGCCCTGTTCTTTCTCTTCCTCCATGAAATCTGGTTTATTCTTCAGAAACACAAGAGCTTCAGCCCTCTGATACGCGAGCCTCCTTCTCCTTTCGCCGGCGATGTTCGCAGCGGTATTGAGGAGTCTCTCATCCTCCACCCTGGAGTAAGCTACAAAGAGAAATTTTGATGCAGGAGACCGAAGAGGCGAGGCGAGGCTGGTCGATTCTTCAGAACTGGAAAGGATTTGAGAAGCGGTTTGCTCACAAAAATAGGTTTCTTTCACCAAAGCAGAGCTCCGGTGGTGTCAGCTGCCCTGGGTCAGGTTGTGCTTCTCACTCCTCCAGGCTTTCATCAAAAACAAAAAAAAAAGGACTACCATTTCTGCTCTTTCACGCTATTCCATCATCCACACTGAGATATTTATACAGGGCTACTGCAAGGACACCTGAGCAGAAATGGTGAAAGATGTCACATAGAGGAGCTGAGGAGGAGAGTACTGTCAACACAGATCTTAGCAGAGGTTTAAGCTCCTTCTCCTCAGTGAAATCACAAGGCTGTCGCTGCAGCCACGAGAGCCCATTCCTCCTCCAGCAACGCTGTCACCGCTAAGTAGTAGCAGACAATCTGCCAGAGCCGCCTCCGCCGCTGATGCACACATTTATAGAAACAGAGGAAGCAAGAACGGCATTTTTATATATGTATATTTTGATTTTTATCTTGTGACAGCACACAGGGCGATGAAGAAATATGTTGCTGTCACAGAATAAATTAAAGGCAAGATAAACATGCAAGTGGATTCAAAGAGTTATTACATTTGGTCGTGAGGCGGAGGAATGAAGGTCTCGGCCAATTTTTAATTTTTTTTTATAAGTCAATCCAACAGCCGAGGAGCGTTGTCATTGCAGAACACAAATGGGATTCAAGGAGTGGGTGACACAGCTCTAAATTTAAACAACAATCCTTCACATTTATTTATTTATTTGAATCAACAGAAATCTGGATGAGGACTGCAGACTGCTTTTTTACTGTTGATCTGAATTCCATCTTTTAAGGGTATGCTGTCAAAGAGTCGGCTCATGTTGTGGTTAAATAAAATTCCAACAATTCAATAAAAAAGAAATACCAAAATCAGATCAAACATGAATGGAAAACCTTCACACCCAAAAAGTCAGCTGAAATTCAAGTGTATTTGACACAGAGGCCTTGGAAGAACAACCTGGTATCTGTTGACAAACTCGATGGGATTCCAAAAAGCTGACTTTAGCTTGCTGCTACAAATTACTGCCCCTTTCACAAAAGTGTTACCATTATTTCCATAATATTGGAATCTACACTGTCATTGATTAGAGCAGAGGTGTCAAACTGATTTTAGTTTCGGTACCACATACAGTCTAATTTCATCTTTCATATTGTCAAATAATTTGGTTGCAATTCAATATATAGCAATTCACTGCGACACTGTGAGCTAGGTGACATACTTGTAACTTTAGGAATGGACCCTACTACCAACCATGATTTTGTGATATTTAAATGTATTCATGACAAACAAGAAAAATTACATTAAAGTACTGTACAATATTCCTTTGCTGAAATTTCTTGTGCTCAAGCTGTATTTGCATAATTTTCTCAACTAAAAGCTGAAACTGACGCCTGTTACCACAAAGATAGATTCAATATATCTTGAGTGTGTTTAGGGGAATTTATGAATTTGACTAGTTTTATCACAATTAAACATTAGACATTTGCAGAACATTTCCATACAAATTTGTCACATTATGCACATGATGCATATCGTGAAAGACTGCAATGACATTATGTTTCCTTGCACGCATGCTCTACAAGGGCAAAATCAGAGTTATAAATATGAATTGTATCGATTGCATTTTGTAATGCAATCACGATATTCTGTATCACATGTCCACCTGATATCCTGCAGCCCGAGGGAAAACTAAAGTTGAGTCACACGGTTGATCCAAGCCCAAAACGTGGAGAATCAGTGATAATCACCACCAAAATCCAAAAACAGTGCAACTGCAATACAACAGTAGTCTGCAGCTTCAGAAAGAACCAACTGTGTTATCAACGTTATCAACAGGGTTTTTAAAGCAGACACCATCAGCTACAAGGAACTAATGTTTTTTTGGTTTTTTTTTATTCATCCAAAAGACTCTCATGTGTAACATTATGCCAGCAAACACCTGGTGTTCATAGACAAAATATCCACCCATGTATCATTGGAACTAGATGTAAACAAAAAGAAAATACCATCTGTTAACCATAGCTCATTACTACTATATGTATCACATAACTGTCATATGTGGGTTGGGTGGCAAACTACTGAACAGTCGGTGAGCGCGTAGGCTTTCACTTGAGATCGCAGCGATGTGCACATGCTATTTATACCCATGTTTGTCCATCTAACCATCTTCTGTATCACTTTATAAAACGCAGGGTGGCATTGGTTTGGTGCAGATCCCAGTTGAGTATGGGTGAAAGCAAGGCACACCCTGGATTAATCAGCAGTCCATCACAGGACAAACAAGAGAGAAAACCACACACACTCAAGTGAAAACGGTAAAGTTCCATTGAGTTTTCGTCGCCTTTTTACAACCATGGCATTGCGAGCGTCTGAAAACACAAACAGCTTCCAGAGTACACTTCTTTTTCACTCTGTGTAAACAGTGACAACACAAATTTTCAGAAACACTGCATACTGAGCGAACAGATTGACACCAGGAGATTCCAGAAAGTTTGTGCTGCTCATTCTTTTTGAATTTAACAGCACTTCTCCAACAGAGTCAAGATTTACTACAATATCATCCGTGTAAGTGGAGACATTTTTTACAGATCATAGGCGAGAATAAGAGAGACGGCTAAAAGGAGCTTGAATATTTACATTGCACTGTCCCTCAGGCTCCGTTTACACGACAACGTTTTCAAGTGACCACAGAAAACCTTTGTTGCGTTTTGGGTGTCCGTTTACACGACAGAGATAGGAGCCAGTGAAAATGCACATTTTTAGGAACAGCTCTGAAGGTGGGACTTTTTGAAACGTGCCGAATAACTCTCCATGGCAACAGAGGAAAATGAAACCATCTGAAAATACTCAAACTCCACCACCATACAACCGGCGATAACACTGCTAGTGTGCATGCGCCACGGCCATAGTAAATAGTTCTGCAAATGTGCGAGTACATGGACAATAACAACAATGTTTGCCTCAAGAGCCATGACTCCCAGCCCATATTATCCTGGGACTCTGCAGTTTTAGAGTTGACAGTCACTGGAAAAACTATCCAACGAATGTCCGTGTACTAAAATTGTTAATGTTTATAGTGTATTATTCTCTGTGAGCATGTACATGTGATTTCATTACAAAAACAAATAGCATCACCTACTAGTGGCCCAACATACTAACGACATCATTTTCAGCGTTTCTGCTCTTTCCGTGTAAACGGACATCGTTTTCAAAACGCTTCGGGAAAAGTGACGGGCCTCAGTGCGCATGCAAAAGAACACACACCATGAACCTTGCATGCACACTACAGCGTTTTCTGATGCTTTGGTGTTTCCACGTGTTCGGCGATCAGTATGAAAACATTCCCATCTGAGCATCTTTTATGAAACAGAAAGGTTTCACTGCATGAGCAGGACCTCAGCGTGATCAAATGACCTCAATTGCATGTTTTTGGACAAAACCAGACAACCTAAAAGATTGCATGTTCAATCCCCTATCTGTCCATGTGTCGAAGTGTCCTTGAGCAAATCCCAAACTGCTCCCAATAGTTAGACTGCACCTGTGTGAATGAGAGAACATGACTAATATTGCAAAGCCATCTGAGGGCTGTTAACTAGTGCAAAAGTTCTTTATAACCATTAACATTGAGATACAACCTCTGCTGTGAACGCCCCAATTCCTGGACTCCAACTGGAGATAATCTCATTGTAAGGCAAGAGTGCTAACCACTACTCCAGTGTGCAGCCCTACCTACGTTTCGTTTAAGCTTGAATCGAGTCCCATCTACATGTTGGTGAAGTAAAAATGGAATTGACACTCAGTTGGAGAACAGGTGGTGAACGCAGACACGAGGCAGACCTTCTGCTGTCCCTGTCACACCCAAAAATTAGGCCACTGTGACAAGCGGCCACAGAGGAATGCCTGGTGATGGGGTTCGTAGAGGAGTTTTGGACAGCACACAGACAAGCCTCTCCAGAGGACGGACACAAACTCAACCAGCCATCAATTATTTCGGTCAGCTCACCAGCCAAATGGAACTAACTGCAAAGCTCTGGGGACACGAAGCAACATCTGGAGTCAGGGACAGAAATGATATGTAAAGAGCTTCAGGAGTGTTTTCTGTGGCTGACAAGCCGCTCAGCTCTCTTTTTATGGTCTGTGGATGAGTAGTGCGATACACAGTGTGTTAAAAATCAACGTCAAACATCCGGCAGTGCAACTCAAACTAAGAAGACCGGTGGTTCTGACCCCTAATATGAACCGAGTCAGGATATCATTTCAAATCTCTCAAGCACGTCCTCAGAAAAAGGTCCCAAAACATTCATCAAAACTTGATCTTATTTTTCCCCTTTTATCGTCCTCCAGCTTGGACACGCGCTCCCAATAAAGGCGTTCTGATAAAAGAAATTAACCGGTGCCGGTTCCCCGTGGCGTGTCTGGCGACGGCGTCTCTCATACGCAGGCTAATGAGAACAAGGGAGAGTGCAAGTGGGGTAGAGTGCACGCTGGCATGTGGATGAGGTTAACAGAGAGATCTGAGAGCCCCCCTGGACTCCTTGCTGGTGCCGCTTTGAATAATGAAGGCTAATATGCAGATGTGGCCGAGCGCCGGGCACAGAACGAACTAATGAGGACCTGTAATGCATTCGGGGAGCTCGTCTCAACAAACACCGGAAACCACTTTCAACTGACACCTCAAGTTTCACCATGATGCTTTCCCTGTGACTGTCGCTGGCATTTAAAAACGGTGTGCGTGTGTGGCAAAGGATGCAAAAGAGCAAGGTTTTAAAGGTGGCATTCAGTCACAGCAGGACGCACATTTCCCAGTGCCTCTGCTTTTTATTCCTACCGAAGGCGCTGACGTCACTCCGGACTTTGAATTAAACTCACAGAGCGGCTGCATGAAGAGCCAGAGGATCTCTAACAAGGCAAAGTGAACATGTAACAACACTCTGGAGGTTGTACCAATTACGGAATCCAAACCCAGAAACCACATCTCATACTTTGCCTCACACGTTGCAGGAGGTTTGTGACAACTCCTTTCAAGACACAAAAAAAATAGAAAAATACCCAGCAATGGTTATGAAAACCGAACCGTGGGGCCAATAAAACAATGCAGCTCCTGTCAATGTGAGACTTTGACACTTTTTATTGGCCCATATGACAATACACTGAATCTTATAATCGAGACCGGTGGAGACTTGTCAACAACAAACACTTTGTCGGATTTCACTGGCACACTCAGGAGGAATTAATCAGGAAGATGATTTGTTCTGACTGAGACAAAACGAGGTGTTTGTTTTTTTTTCCCTCCACGCGTGTGTCAGTATTTGTAGTGACGGGGGAAGCTCTTGTCACTTGTTTGTTGCAGGAAGGGAGGTCCGACTGATTCCAAGAATAGCCCCAATGTTTCACCCACAACCAGGATGTTATAAACTTACACAGACCAAAAGGCGGAGTCAGAAAACAACACATCATCTCACCAAACTAAGATATATTGTTCGCACCTCGCAACATTTATGACAGGGGTACTGAATCTTGTTTTGAGAAACGTCCGTTTACACGGAAACGGCAGAAATGCTGAAAAAAGCGTAGTGAGTGTGCCAGGCCATGAGTTACCACTGTTTGTTTTTGTAAAGAAACCACACGTTCAGAAAAGAATACGCTATAAATACTACAACGGGAGAACGGGGACATTAGTATGGACTGATGACGATTCCAGGTGACTCAACAATAAAACTACCAAGTTCTAGAGAATATGGACGGGGAGTCATGACAATGGAGGTGCAGAAGAAGAACAGGCACCCAAAATGCTATAAAAGCTGTGGAAATGGGCCCTGAATCTTAATCCTCACAAGTTTAAAACGTCTCGTTTTGTTCTCACACAGCAACACCATTTAATTAGGTTAAGGGAACAAAATTAGTTGATCTGTATGAAAGTATGAAGGTCCAGCTTTGAAAAGTCTATTTTCCCCCCATCTGTTTTCTGACCTTTTGTAATCTTTATATATTTAGGTAGGCCATAAAAACAGAAGTATCTAGACTATTATTATCAACAGGAACTGTATTAATATATTCAAATATATTTGTTTATGTGTTTAATACAGAGCCAAAACAGCTTCCACTCTTCTTGGAAAAGCTTTCAATAAGACTTTGCACCCTTTTATTCCGAGTTCATGTACTGACATTGGATGAGAAGGCTCTTTTTTACAATTCTCCATTCCACTTTATCCCAAAAGTCTTTGATGGGGTTGAATTCGGGGCTCTGGGTGGGCCAGTAAACGTCTTCCACAGCTAACCTAAATCTTTATAGACTTTGTTGTGTGGGCTGGGGCACAGTTCTGTTAGGGCCTTCTCTGAACTGTTGCCCAAAAGTTGGATGTACAGCTTTGTCCAAATTGTGTTGTTTGTGCTTGATTTTATACAGTTCAGTTATTCACACAATTAAGTAATGACATGTAATCCCGCCGTTCTTTAAAATGTAAATTCTGTCATTAAGAAATTAAGAGCATGAAATCATAATTTACCATGTTCTTTTGCATGATGTCTATATATACACACACACACGCATGCATATATATACAATTACAGTGTATTTATGTTAAGTTTTATCTTTATTTTTCTGTCCATAATTGTAGTATTTGTGTGTTATATAACTATCGTTTCATTTTGAATTTTCTCTGTGATTCTCCATATCTCGTGACTTTTCTTGCCTCATGTTTGATCCCTCAGCCTTCTGTTGTTACCCTTCCTGACAAGATTTCAACACTTAACCCTTGGTTCTGGTATGACTTTAGGACACAAAACAATTATAAAAGCATCATAATAGAGCTTCTGCGCCAACAATTGGGACGTCCTTCATTATAAGGGTAGCTATATTAGAGAACATACATCGAGATGGAGCACTATAAAGAGTCCCGAGATGACATTTAAAAGAAATAAGCAAATGGCATCAGCAAGATGTTCCTTTATTGTGGTTCTGCTTACACATTTGTATTTTCCCAGTGACACCACTAAGAGGATTTTCAGTGGTGTCAGATCAACATCAATTCCAAGAAATTGAAGCCTAAATAACATTATTCCACTAAATTCATCAAATATCCTGAACAGAACAACCCAAAACTTCTATATAAGTCATTTGAAGGAGCAAATAACTCTGAAACAGGACGTAAATCTTTTTACTAATTGAAACTAGTGAGCATTCAAAGTGGTGAAACACAAGCAGGATTCCTTTTTTTGCACTGGAAACTCCAGAAATCTTTCTCATTGTCAAAACTTTGACAGTAACGTAAAACAAACTGCGGCTGCTCCGTTTTCAGAGGATGTTCTTCAGCAGACACGCCGACTTCTTTCGGAGCTCCAACAATCAGTTTAAAATGTTTTGAAAGAAAATTGAAACCCATATTTTGAAGCCGACTGAACAATAACGCAGCTATTTTTTGTAACGTATTCTCATTCCAAAGATTGCATAACGAAAAAGTGTTATTCATTTCCACTGACAAGGTTCTTTTTCCTAATTCCGGTTATGTGACAAGTGGCATTTTCTGAAAGAAAAAATGACTAACAAACAGTAGAAATAACAGAACCTGACCACAAAAATGATTTAAACTCCTTTAGGGATTGGTTGTATTTTACATGTTGAGGAACAGGAAGTGAACCGACTGTGTGGGTTAAAAACGGTCAGGTTTTAAAATGGTTGAGTCTACCTTTAATAGGATGCTGGGCAGATTTGTTCCTTTGAATGAGGACTAAATAAGGGATACGAGCTGAAAAACAAGAGCCAGATTTGTGGTGGATTAGTGGCCTGCTGACAAGTGACCAGAGATGCATCAACAGGAATATGACAACAATACAAAAAAAACAAAAAAGAAAACAGAGTATCCCTCATTTCTGAGGCTCAAGCACTTTTGTTTCCCCCCCCAACCCATTTGAAAGGAGAGTTCTCCTGTTACACCGTTAACGCGATCCAAACTGCAACACTGGAGCGATTCCACGACAGCCCGGCAAACACGGCGCTGAAAGCTTCCAGGAACAGGAGGAGGCGGGGAAGGCAGTGCGAACAGCACCAACAGAAACACTCGGCAGGAACAGCTGCTGCTCTTTTCTCCCAGCTGTAACACCAAAGCCTGGGAGATGGCAAATTAGGCACCTTCTCTGTGGATACAACAGACCGGAGCAGTCGCCACACTCCATACCAAAAACAAAAACACACATAACGAGAATGTCCCACATCTTCATGGAAGTCACTCAGTATTTACACCTGAAAACTGCTTTCAACTCTTCACCACTTCATGTCGGAAAAAACAAACGTGTTTTTAAAACCAAAATCTTCTAAAACGAACCGTTCCCAATTGGTTCAAAACCATTACAGGTCTAGCACGACGATGATGCCTTCAGGCACATGAGGTAAAAGATCACAACTGATCGATATAATGACCCAAAATAAGAAAAGCCTGCACCAGTCAGCACGGGGTAAACGGCTCCATCGCTCAGACCGGAGCTGCACCACCAGGGTCAAAGCTCCTCAGGCCTACATGCAAAACTGTTGGGGACATTTATTAAAGACGCTGATGCAGTAATAAGGTTATACACAGGAGGAAACCAATGTTTCCCTCTCCTACCTCGGCCTCGTGCGAGTGATTTCCCAGAGGGGCTGAAGGAGCTGCGAGCTGTTGACATGTCCTCTTTTTCAGTAGCTGAGCCGAAGCTCCATTGTGGTTTCTAAAGCCCGTGTTAAGATGAGGGTTCAAGCTGTCAGCACATTCAGCAGAGAGAAAAAAAAGTGTGAGAAAAGCAAATGGACGTCAGACTTGAAAGAGCAAGTTAAAATGACTGAATAAACCTCCGGCTTTCCAACCAAAACACCCTGAAAAGCGACAAGAGGAAAATCCATACTAAATGAGCAGCCAGCGACACCGAGCCGGAGGGAGCTATTTGTTGTCCATTTATTTTTTGTTTTCCGTACAAACAATTCTGCTGCAGGATTCATCAAAACATGGGCAAACAAACAGGATCCGATCCAATTCATCCACTCGCTGCTGGTTTGTTTGAATTGGACAAACATTAAATCTTCATACAAGCCCCCACATGCGCCGTCTTCCGGGTCCCAGCTCTTATCTCTTAATGCTCCTGTAGCTGCAAACAGAACATTAAATGAGACCACAAGAGGGAAGTTGAACTGCTCGGCAGCAACGCTCACAGACACATCAGCACTTTTCCTCCACAGCCTCTGGCCGAGTCAGCTGAGCTCATCTCAGATATTGGCCAGTGGGGGATTTAAGCGCACTATAAAAATCAGCCGTGGCCCCCTCTCTGCCAGCTCTTCAGTCCGAAGGCGAGTGCAGAAGTTGAGACGGCTCTGTAATTTGTTGCTGGTGTACCCTCCTCGATTGTTTCTCAAGCTGAAGAAGCAGCGCCTTCACTCTGAAGTCACACTTCGTCTTTCAGACGGCTTGAAAAAGGGAAATCATTCAGCCCCATGAGTGAGGGACTATAAAACCCGATAGCAGTCCGACACGAGCGCCACTCGAGACGGACACGACGCAGCCGTTTGTTTTAGTCAAGACGCCGGGTGGCTCCAGGACAGTGACAGCCACGTTCAGACATTTTTATTTTTTTTTGTGTGTGTTGTCATTGCTTTTATACGAAGCTCTCCGAGCCGTTCTCAGCGGAGTGAGATCGCTTCTCAAAATAGGCCTTATCTAGTGCACTCAGTCATTCAGTCCACGCAGACAGGTCAGCCTGAACAGCAGGGGTCCCTAAACACGCTCATTATCGCTGAGGCACAACGCTTTCATTAAATCTCATTCAAAACTCATTCTGTCAATAATTTAACGGAAAACACCAGAAAATATTGATTTTCTCTATAAGTTCATTGCTAAGTGCCAAATCGATCAGATTAGCAGCAAACATCTGAGACAAAAGGACCAAAAATTGCATTTTTGATTACTAGTTCAATGGTTTCATTGTCAGGGTTTACCAAGTTACTAAATACATTACGACTCTCCATACGAAGCACCCGTTACTGCTCTCACAACTGTTGATGCTTCATTTTTTATACTCAAAACCATTGGACCTACATTAAATATACTCAATGTTTGCTAAATATAAATGAAGTGATTAAATCAACACATAGAAAATCCAAACACGAACAAATAATGTTCACATCAACTGACCAAGAAAAGGGATGAAGCCCGTGGTTTATTTACTTGATTATGATTAATACCTATAAAACCAGAAAAACAAAGAGAGGAAGAGAGTGTCAGGTGTCTCTTTCACCCAGGAAATACATTTGGTTGGTATTACATGTTTTTGGATGGGTTTTCTCAAGGTGGTCCACTTCGCTCTCACGGTCCGTAAACATGTAATAAAGGCCAACTGGTAACTCCGCGCTTCCAATGGGTGTGAATGTGAGTATGTGTGACTGTGATGGGCGGGTGACCCTGAATTTGATGAAGCAGTAAAGAAGATGGATGGATGGAGGTTCATATTTATGGTCAGGCATTTTACACAGAATTTATGCATCACAAAGAAATGCAGGTAATTGATTCAAAAAAGGAAAATATGTCATCTGTGGCCCTGCTGACTTATTTTAGATGCTCTAAAATCCATATCTGAATTACCGTAGGTATATCAGCAACAACCAGCAGTCTCCACCCACCTTTTCTGGAAGATGCAAGGAAGGTCAACTAATCACATTTGATATCAATGAAGCCATAAATATTGTAAAACTCCATGCATTTTTTTTTCTTTTTTTTTTTTTATTGAAATGCATGAAACACATGTATTTATTATTATTTGTCTTTCGGTCAGCTCCACACGTTAAACTAGATGAAATGCATACATCTGTCCATCCATCATTGTAAACCTCTAAAGGGAAGCGACCAGGCATCCTAACCAGGTGAACCACCTCGATTCCTCTCAATGTGGAGGAACAGAGGCTCAACTTTCAGATGGCTGAACGAGGCGTTCACCCTCAGCTCTTCACGTTAAATTAGTAGCTCAAATTCACATGTGGAATACTTCAGTACACTTTGACACATTTTGTTGTGGCCATCGTCATGATCAAAGTTGTCCAAACGGTGACCTTCCTGGTATTCTGACAACCCATATACACTCTACACTCACTGCTCCAGAAGTTAAAGCTGTGATCAAACCTGACGCCTATAAAGTCCAACATGCAAAATCCGAAAAAGTCCCTTCTCAATATTCACAACACAACATCGGCATTCCTGCATGTTTTCAATGTCCCCCTGCTCCAACACAACTCAATTTAATGAAAGTATCATGATGAAGCTCTGCAGAAAGCCTGATAAGCCAATCATTACTATCAGGTGTGTTGGAGTGGGGCCACGCAGGAATGTGGCCCAGGAGTGTCCATCCCTGGTCTCAGTAGATTCATCAGTCTTGTCTTACCTAAAGCCTCTACAACCTTTTGTTGCTCCTCATTTCAAATTTTCATTGAATCATCTGCAACTGACCTTCAAACTTTCTACATTTATTTCTGCAAATAAAATGAATTATCACTGCACTTATTGTTTCTTTTAAGATTGTATGACACTGTATTATTGCATGTATATATTTGTTGCTCTCTTTGTGCCTCCCGCTTCTCAAATGACCTGCCTGGTAAAATAAAGGTGAAATAAATATTAAATTAAAGACTGCCTACAAGGCACACCGACCAGAGTTTGGGACGCACTAAATTGCAGTCTCCTAAGAGTCCCAAGTGGAAAAATTAAGCAGCATCATTTCATGTCAGAGGAGCATCGTTTCACCGCAAAGTCCCACCAGTCTGCAGCATCTAACCACCTTCTCAGCTTTTTTTTTTTTTTTTTTTTCATTTTCCACCTGTCAATAAACACGCCCGGAGCGAGCACGTGCGCCCACATCCATCTGCATTGCACAAGAGCTCGCGCAGCTTTACTTCCCCATATTTTCGCAACGCGAGACGCGTCCTGAGCGTGAAATGATGCGAGCCGAAAAGTTTCACTCACCCTGGGCGGAGGAGCGCGTCTGTGCGCCTGGACGCGTCTCCGGAGGATCCTGATGGAGGGATGGAGGGAGGGAGGGATGGAGGGATGGGGGGGACGTCCCGCCTGGTGCCTCCACCGACAGACAGGCAGCCGAGTGAGAGACAGGACGGCTCTGCTGTTAGGTGTGTGTCAGGATCAGCCGCTGACCTGAGATGCGTCCCATGTTTCACACCCTCTCTTCCGGAAAACACGGTCAGGCCAGCCCACACCCCCTCTATGTCTCTCTCTCTTTCTCTCTCTCTCTCTCTGCGCACCGTGGACACCCAGCGGCGGATCTCTCACACACACACACACACACACACCGCAGCAGCAGCAAGCAGTGTCCAGTCCATTAAACACTTTGACACACTGCTGCTTTGTCGCGCGACAGCGCACAGACCCCCCCCCCCCACAACTTTTATTATTCGACAAAGGATGGATCCACGGGTCCTAAGATCCGCCCTGTTCCTGCAGCCGCACCGAGCCACGATCCACCGTGAACCGGGAAGCGGCCACACCGCCACAACCCCCGACTGCGTTATATAATCCAGCACGATAGGCTGGCACTGAGATTAGAGGTTTTATAACCGTGGACGGGTTTTGCGTGGAGCTGCAACATGAAACACTGGACGGAGGGTTTGTTTTATTGTGCAAGCAGCAGCGCCCCTGGTGGCCACAATCACAACACACAACTGTAATGACCACATTCCTGTGAAGGTGTGGGTGATTAGTGAGGATAAGCAGAGAGATGCCTCGAACTGCGGGATTATTGACCCTCCACAACCTGTCAACCTGCTTCACCACACCTTAACCTTCGTAGGTGTCCAACGTAAAGCCCGTGGACCAAAACCGGCCGCAAGAGGCCCCAATCCGGCTACCAAACCACGAAGCAAGGTGTAAAAATCACATTTCTTAAGAGGAGCGACGCAACAAAAGGCCCAGTTAAATTCAAGTGCTTTATTTATCTTTTTCTTTTGTTTGAAATCTCTGAATCTCAATTCAAACCCCCTCAAAACAACCAAAAAGTTATTTGTTTATCACACACAATAATTGTACATAGTATAATGTGCAGTGAAATGCTTTGAGTACACGTTCCTCACCGAACCAACAGTTTTTATAGGATGAACGAATGAGCATCTAGAACACAAATAAAGAAAATAGCACACTATATTACAATATTAATAATAATAATGAAGGAAATTAAGGCACACAAAAGATAAATAGATAAATATAGGTTGACCAGCGTCAATCGTGCAAGTACACAATATATACAAGGCAAATTGTCGGGTCTATTTCTCTGGGTTCAGCGGGCGGACAGCCTGAGGGAAGAAGCTCCTCCTAAGAAATCGGTGCAGCTGCCATGAAATATAGCCTCCTCGTTGCTCTCAATCTCCCATCAAAGCCATGTTGCCAGGGTGTGTTTGTAAAAGCACCCATAATGCAGCAGCTGTACGAGAAGGTTTTAGAACGGGATTTTCCACCAGAAGGTGAATCCAAAACCAGGATTGGACCATAAACTCATCTTCTGCTCTCAAATGTTCATGTGTTGTTTTCTTTCCTCCTTGTCTTGGTTGCTTGTAATCTCTCCATCCATCCATCTTCTGCACAGCCTGCTTGAATCGATCCCAGCCGCAGAGGCAGAGTCCACCCGGGACAGGTCAGCAGTCCATCAGCGGGGCAAACGCAGAGAGACAGACACACTCACAATCGCACATCGATGCGAATGAGAGTCAATAATGAATCTGAAATGCACGTTGCACTAACAAACTCTTAAAGGGCACCGAGCCTGGACCCCGTAGAGCGAACCACTACACCACTACGCCACTGACTTGCAACGTCCTTTTTTTGAAAAGACACCTGTAGTCAAAAAATGTCACACCTATTCTCTTTTAACTTTGTTGTCCAGCTAAGAAATAATCACAAGTGAGTGTTAGTATGAGAGATTGTTTGCATAGAGGTTTACCCTGTGGAGGCTGTTCGACTTGGGAGCCGGGGGTCAGTTGAAGTGGAGTCAAAACTCAGATGGAGCGAAACAAGTTAAAATAAAATGCTGCAGATTTGACGACTTTTGAATAACTTATATTGAGAGAACTAAAATGGATAAAAAAAAGAAAGAAAAAAAAAGCAGCAGCATGTTACAGCAGTTAAGTTATTTACATAGTAAATACACACAGAGGAAATAACAGAAGCGTATATATGCAACACAGGAAAAGACATGAGGAACTGATTACAAAATGCAACGTTGCTGCTCACCATTTTGAGTTTGGAGAAAAGTCGTAGTTCGATTTGTTTGCCTTTTTGTTTATCAGACGTAAAAGCTGTCTCGTACAGATGAGCCGTATCGTCTATTTACTGCATTCACTGAACAACACTTGGGATGATTTAAGATTATGGAGGACCGCTCAACATGTGTGAATGTGAGTTTTGGCAGGACTCTGTGGCATTTTCATGCCCCAAAGCCATCAGGACTCTAAAGTCCCCCGGGATCCTTCTCCTCCCCACGGAGACAAAACCTACACGAGTGTGCATGCTCACTAGTGTGCAGCTCTTTTTGTAGTTGTGTTTGCACTGTGAGGAGGACGTCTGCCTGTTTGTCTCAAAAACACACTATTCTCTCGTTTTCTGCTTTTTGTCGTTTACAGTTTTCTCTTGGATTGTTTTTTTTTTTTCTTCATGACTATGAAATGTTGGTCTCATTTTGATTGTTTATTTGCAGTCTTAGAGGGAACAAACATTTAAATGCTGTCATTAATTAGACGTACTGCACCCCATTATTCATGATTCAGTTACAATTGTTCAAGTTTCACAACATGGTAGATTGTAGTATTCTGCAAAAGGATCAATTTATGGAACAATCTAGACAAGGAATCAAAAGAATCCACGATTTTACAGCGTAACTGAAACCAGCACATTACTGAAATACTAAGAAATGACGGAAGAGCATCACCAGAGAAAACTGATATGAGTGAGAGTGGCTGTGATTTTATAGTCATTCTGTTTGTTTTTAATGTTTATTTAAACTGAATGTTTGACTAATTGTTAACATGTAGTTGCACATGAGAGTTAACTGCACCAACGGTAATGTTATTGACACAAGAGACACTGAGCAGCCAACAGAAGGAGACGGTGGACACATGAATTTTGTATTTTGGTGTTTTTTAGCAATACAATGAAATTAATCACTTAAAAAGTTTAGTACAATAACACAGCTCTATTTCACCTTCATTATAAGGATAATGAGGGGAACCATCTCAAGCTTCCATATGAGTCATCAGGAGTTAAAACTCAGGTTTAAGAGTGTAAGCTCCGTCCCCAGTAGATGGACGTCCGTCTTTGAACAGCCGGTGGAGAAACAACAAGCCGTGCACCTTTTTTGGAGGGAAGCGGGACTTTTTAATGATTTATTGGCAGGCCAGGAGGACCCGAGTCAAGACGCCATGCTGCATTTAAAGTGTCGGTTTGATGCGAGGACAAATATGAACAGGGAGTTCACACACTTCCATCCAACTGCAAAAATCCACGAACACACATGAAATAACTGCACAAGGCATCCCTGCTTTCACCGTCCTCTGCAGAGCACGCCGACCTGAAGTCCAATATTCCTGTTAATTCTCTGCCCGTCCTCTGACTGTGTGTTTTGATGCATCGCCGGTTGCGTCCAGACAGCGGTGATGGATCACCCCGAAGGAGACGCGAATAACACACAACAGACTGCAGCCTAACAAAGTGCACACAACATAACTGATGATGGTGACCTCTGATTCAGACACCAACACCCCACATGAAGACGGATTACATGTCAGCCCATCATTACATGAAGGTCATGGCACAGAAATCCTACTATCCTTCCGATATTACCGTCCCCGGTGACTCTGTTAACTATCTGTCAATGGAACACATGTAATGCCATATAAATCACTCTAACATCCATCTCTATCAGTACGACTTTACACAATCTGATTTGTTTGGAGAGTTGCTCCTTTTTTATTAACACACTAGTCGACTGATAAAAGGCTGTTGTACATGTATAAAATGACAAAAAGTACAAAGCACTGCAAAAATCAATTGTCAAGCACTCATATTGGCAAAGATCTGCCAAAAACAGACTCATGCAGTTGCTGAAAAACCTTTCATTATGTCACACAAACAATGAACAAAAACCCCCCAAAACAAAGAGAAAACACTTTAAGAGGAACATTCATTTTACAGGAATGGATCCATCGCTTGCTTCTAAACTGATGATTGGTTGCCATACTATGACATTTAACAGTCTTTTGCCGCCGATCTTGATCATCTGCAGTTAAACAAAAGGAATCATTTTCGGTTCACTTCAAGTCACAAGGAAACACTTTTCCAGGAAACAGACAGTAATATGTCACCCTTCGCAAAAACCGTGAGGTGTGCGTGTTCCAGCTAACATGTAGGGAAGGACAAGCAACCCACTGGACAGGTTGGCAGGCCAACATAGGGCAAACACACACACACACACACATAAATCTCAGTGTTAAGTACTGAAGTACTTGAATTGGAGTTGGTCATATCTAACTACCGTCCACAATACCGACTCCTTGTGAAGTGGGGGACTTGCACCCCGGTCTTTGAGAGCTCCTCCCCTTCCCTGTCACAGTGTTGAAAGTTCAGAGCAAGTTCATTTGGTTTCTTGGCAACAGCTTCAGCCTCCCGGCACATCGCAGGCCGACACCCCGGGATAAAAGGGGCAGAGTGTCCTCCCTCACAGCACAATTGGCCCGACAAACTTCAACTCTCCGTCCTCCTTCTGTCTGGAGGCGCTTTTGGAGACGCGTGTCCTCGCGGAGCCCGCCGCACGGCGAGGCGGCATCTGATTGTTCTCACATGAGTCACGGCGAGAAGCAGCCACAGCACAGCCTTGTATGTGCAGAGTTAGAGAGTCCGCATGAGACACGTTCAGAGGAGGCGTGACCGCATCATTATCACAGATCTGCAGGCCCCCCGCCCGATTCTCCTGGACGTCGTCCAACTGTCGTGAGATATTTAATGATATCTGGCAAAGGCGTCCTTTAACCCCTCAGCACACAGCGTCTACTAAAGGTCAATCAATGGGAGCTGCTGTGTGTTGCAGTGAAACAAAGATGTAGAGGAAAACAGGGTGAACGTAGAAACCCTCGCAGAGCGGGAGTGTTGGAAACATTCCCAGTAAAATTCTGATTTAATTTAACTCTTCTTTCCATAAAGGCTTTTTTCTTTTCTTTTTTTTGTAATCTGACTGTTTTTTTTTTCTGTGATTGTGTAAAGTCCAGAGTGTCAGTGTTTCTGCTGAAGCTTCATCAAGGTGATTCATTTTAGTCCTTTGTCTCAGCAGAAACAGAAATGACAGGTTCGAGCTGCGAAGGAACTGCACAGAATATTGATCGTGGGGTGTCCGTTGTGGTCCTCGCAGTGCTGCTGCTCAGGCTTCAGTTCAACCAGAGGACGCTGTCTCACACTCCATTATCGCAGCAATTTCTTCATGTTACTGTGAAATCAGCGAGACGAAGACACGCATGGACCCACTTCAGTTCAATTTCAGGACCAGAAAAAGAGGCTGATTTTACTACATTTGCTCGTGAACTCAGATGGAAATGTGTTGGTCTTTCCATTAGTTTACGTCAAGTTTTCCCAGCCGCTCTCTCTCATCCTTGTGTGTTTGTGTGTCCCCGCTGAGTTTCCCCATCCTGCACCCCCCCCCCCCCCCCCCCCCCCCCGAGACTCAGGGTGAAAATAACAGCTCAGATGCTGATGAGATCCTCCTCTCTCCTCCCTGCTGACTTCTGCCTCCCTCTTTCACGACAGGAACTTCCCCTCCGGGGAGGATGTGGATGCATGTTTTACACACATGGGAGCTGAGTGGTAATTGGTAGTACTGCACACTGGTGTGTTCATATTTATGACTGTGTTTCAAGTAAAAAACGGAACAAAACAACATGTCACTCTTGGACTTCAGTATTTTCTCTGTTTGTGTGTGACTGCATGAGTTGTTTCTGCAATCAGACGAGCTGCTTGAGGATAAAGAAAAACATACAAAACATCTCAGGTCACCTCTTCGGGCAAGCAGAGAATGTGGTGTCACGTCGCCCCCTGCTGGTCAAACCTCTCCACGGCATGAACAGGAAGACCAGCAGTGGAGAAATGAGACTGGTCATATACTGTCTCCTTACCTGCAGGACTGTAGGAGTTAGAGCCTGAACAGGTGGTCCCGGTTATATTCTGCCATTCATACCTCCTTCACACATGCATGAGAACATGGAAACTCCACGCAGACAGGCCTGAAATAGAACCAGAGTCATTGTGACGTGAGGCAAGTGGTTACTCTGAAACACGACCAGTCCAGCTTTTTCTTATTTCTTTTAAATCAAGTATAAGTTAACAATTACATCAAACTTCTGATGTTTTTTGCAAGACACTCACACCATGATCAGAGTGAAACGCAATATCATGGAAGATTCCTGAAGACATTCATTGGACATTATTGCCTAGAGATATTTTTATTATTCTATTCTATTATTTAAGTTTCTAGGTTTTAATGAGTTTTGCACTCTGAAACAGATTTCTTAATTATAAAAAGGATGTAATTGTGTGTCACTGAATCTAAAAAGACACAAATGTTAAACAATTAAATCTTTAACAACAGTGTGAAATGTTGAAATCCTCTTTTTCCAGACACTTAAATGAGTATATTATAAAATATTAAACACTACACAGCCTCCTAACACTTACTCCAATCTAAACCTGTTTTCAGTCACAGAGATAAGTATCCCCACACACACTTCACCTTTTACTCTCTACATGTACGTGTACTTTCATTCACATGATGTAGGCTCTTGGCCCTCACCTCTTAAACAAAGATGTTTTGTAATACAAATGCACATACAATCCAAACCTATCCGAGACTGAACTTGAGAGATCGGCGACTGGGCGAACATGCAGTCTTACCGGCTGCTTTCTATTGTATCAACACAGGATTTTTGAAACATTTGTGTCTGCGGCTGCTGGAAGTCGGCACATATTTCTACACTAAACAGAAAACAGGAACACGGCGTTCACTGGACAGCTGCCTTCACTCAGTTTAACTGTTTATTAGTTTTTGGCGATACACAAAGTTAGACTGAACGGAGCAGTTGTTGGTATTGCTTGATTGCATGTCTTCAACTGCACTTCACTTTCGCAAGTGTTTGTGTTTCGTCGTTGCCAAGCCGATGGCCTGTTGACCTGTTCGGCTCTTTAATCTTGTGTCGGCTGGCAGATTCTCCAGGTCCCTTCGGCTGAATGTTTGATTCCCAGTATCACATTTTCAAAGGAGGAACAGTAACTACTGCCCATTTCTCACTTGTACCTGGGGACATTTTTTGACTTACTCATATTCGTCTGGGTTGTTAATGCACTTTTTAAACTGCTGCGTCATATAAGGGGTGGAGGCACCTCCCCTTATATGATGCAGCAGTGGCTCCCAGAGCTTTCTAAGATGACCGACTCCCTCGGCAATTACAGGCAGTTTTTTTTTAGTCACAAATCTTAAAATTGTCTTCCAATTCTACTCAAACCCAAACCAGTGAGGAAAGATGCTCTAGATTGATTTCTTTTTTTCTAACACAAACCACTAGTGATATATGAGCACCCTCTAGTGGTATGAAGAGGAAAGTCATGGTTAAAAAAAAAAAAAGTCTCATCAAAACAATAGTGTAAAGAATGGATAAAGGACGTAATGAAACACAAGTAACTTGCCTTTAAATGATGGGTTTGCGTTAGTAATGTTCTGACTTCGAGGTAAAGAGGTGCTGCACCGTGTTAGGATAAGTTTCAAAATGAAAGAAAAGAGTTTTCTTTTAATTTTTAAGACGAAATGTTCAAAATATGAGTGGAGGGTAAAACTCTTACCTCATTAAATTGGGCAGTTTTAGAACTGAATTTATTGCGTCAGATTAAAAAAAAAATTTTGTTTAAAATTGAAGAACAGTTACAGTCTATATATAAAGACCGACACGTCAATGTGATTCAAGGTCTATGAAGGGAGAAGTGATTCTCTCACATTTTAAAACCCAGTTATTAGCTAAATCAGTAGTTGGGATTCATACTATTGGTGTAGTGGTTTGCACTCACCTCACACAAAGAGCCTTCATAGTTTGAGTGCAGGTCTGGAGAGTTTCTTATTGGAGTTTGCATGTTTTCTCCATGTTGGTGATTCAAAATTGTCCACGAGTGTGACGAACATCAGGCCTGTGGGCCAAAACTGGCCGGCAAGAAGCTCCAGCTGGTTGCCAAACCAAGCAAATTGTACAAATAAAAAAAAAAAAAAAAGTGTTTTGCCTGGGTGAGTTTGTAAAAATATGCATAATGTAACAGCTATAGAAGATTTTGTACGTTTCACTATTTTGCGCAAGGTTTTTTAAAATTGGCTCTATGTTGAGATTGTAGTCATTGTTTTCGAAAAATGGGCATTTCCATCACGTATACTCTGCACCACAACAAAGAAAACATTTTAAGTTTAAAGGTTTTTGTGCCACTATTTTGCCCTTCCAGCCCACGGAAAATTGATCTGTATGTAGCCCCTGAACTAAAATGTGTTTGACATCAATGATATAGAGCAATAACAGTCTCCATTCAACGCAAGATGGAAATTGTTTATAGATGATCGATGGATTAATACAAACCAAGTCCTCAACCTTTTTAATACGCCTTTTAGTTTACCAAGATTTTGAGTCTATTTTGATTTTTTTTCTGGGTGATTAAAGAAGGTTTTGTAGGTTTCAAATAACTTTTTTTTTTTTTTTTTTTTTACACTTTGACAGTCTGATGTATTGAAGAAACATCAGAAGGTAAACAGGGTTGGGCTGCCTGAGCAACCAAATCTTTACATTGAGCCCTGAAACACTTTACAATAGCATCATGAAGATTGGAGTCTTTTATAAATTGACTTTCGTCCTAAAAGGAGCTCAAATGGAGAGAAAAGTGAACTTATGTGCAAGAAAAGACCACAAGCTCTGAATAAATAACAAGATAAATAATCTTTATTTCCACGTCTTTGTCATTTATAAAATTATGTGTCCACAATTAATATTAACAAGGCAACACAGAGAATCCTTTTAATTTCTCAGTGGTGGGATTCAGGCTCTAGAGACCGTTGATGTGAACAGAGAAACCTACTGGTCATGAGTTATTGAAGATGGAGCCTGATCGTTGAGGGAGATTAGATTCATTCACAAGCAGATTGTTGGCAGGACCAACCGGGGGTCTCTAAAGCCTGCGTCCCCACCAAGCCCTTCAATGTACAGTCAGAAAACTTCATAACCGAGGATTCGCCACTGCTCATCGCTCAGTGTAAACCAGACAGTTCATTCACAATTCCTGAAACATTCTCACACCGGATAGCAATCACTGGAATGATCCGCCTCATCGCCGGGAAAATAGCGCAAGCTTAAATCTTGTCTACCTTAAACATGATAACGTCGTATTCGGTTTTTTTTTTTTTTTGTTTTGTTTTCTTCTCCCTACAGTAAAAGACACAAAAACCCCAAGCAACTGTAAAAACCAAACAGGAACAATGAAGAAACAACCTCTATTCTACAAAACAAACAAAAACTAAGGAGATCCTTGGATACCATGTGCTCGAGATTCAAAAAAAAAAAAAAAAAAAAAAAAAAAGAACAAAGTTTTCTTGTAAGCCTGTCGTCTGTTGTTGGTGAGCAGGTTTCAATGAAGTTATCAAAAAATTAAATATTACATACTGTATAGGTCATTATTACAGTAACAAGGTTCCATGCGATCATTATTCTCATCATCTGTACAGAGTCGAGGATTCAGTAGTAAATAACAAGGCTATACAGACCGACAGTGGCCGGCGGCCGGAGGGCCAGCATGTTACAGAGCTGTGATGGGGACGGCGGGTCTGCTGGTCTGGACAGAGGGGCCACGACTTCAAATCAATGGAAAAGACATTTTTTTTACAACGAGCAGAATCGAATTAAAACCAAAGGGGAAAAGTCCACCCTGAAATCTTCAGTTTTTCTTTCTCTAAGTGTACTTCATCTACATGGACAGAAAGCAGAAGGATACAACTGGTTTAAAGTTGAATTATTCCTCCAGATTTTTAAACCACGCTCTTGGAAATGAGTCCTGCTGCATGAAATCGGCTCTGGAAGCAACAGAGAAGGATGGAACAAGTAAAGCATCTGCACACTGTGTCAAAAGCCGCAGCTAAATTTCTGGATTTTGTAAGTCCAACACATCTGAACTGGAAGCATGAAATATTTACTTTTCTGTTCCAGCCTTTAACATCTAAACCCGGACGCAGCTGAAACAGATTTCCACTTTCCATACATCATCTAAACAAATGTGTCCGTTGGTGACGTACACACCGCCGGCGTTTCAGCACGCGGAAGCAGCTTCAGACCGAAAACGCAGATGACCCAGTCCGCAGAGCACCAGGGGGCCCCCCCACCCACCCACCCACCCGACACAAAAACCCATAATTACGACTTAAAAAGACACGATCTGAAACCCCTGTGGGTTCATTCAGTCAAATACATTATTATTTAGTCTTTATAAAACAATACCCAAGTGAATTGCTAAAGTACTGAGAGAGCGGGAGGAGCTGAGGGGGCAGCGCACAAAGCACAGCAGCAAACAAAGTGTGTGTGTGTGTGTGTGTGTGTGTGTGTGTGGGGGGGTTCTGTTCAACATTCAGAGTCGCACAAGCGTCATTTTTCGGGCACATATGAATGAAAGCGGCGCGTGGAAAGCTGGTTTGTAGGATTGTAGGGCAACATTCATTTAAACCACATGTCCAATGTGGAGGTGCAGTGGGCTGTAATAAGGCATGGATGTGTTTAATATAGACATGATTCACAATCAAGCTTCTGTTTTTTTTTATATAGAATTTAAACTCACTTATCTATCTGAGTGAATTAGAGACTGAAAAGCTTAAAGCAGTCAAATGTATTCAAGTAAGGCTATCGAAAACAGACACACACATAATGCAACACGTCAGCTGTCGATCAGGGTTGGAAATAGATGAATAATTTAAAGGAGGACAAACGGAAGCATCGCCTCGATGTTCAGCTTCTCCTTTAAGTTAACATGAAAGATAAGTGAGAGCACAGCAGATGGACTTTACAAGTCACACAGGCCCAGCCGGGCTGAGCTGGCCCACGACTACTCTGCTGATTGCTGGTATGGTTGATTTATTTATTTATTTATTTTTTATTTCTGCCGAGTGCGTGAGCCGATCCCGGCTCCTCCAATTTAAAAAAAAAAGAGCTGAAAGAAGCAGCTAAGCAGCGTAAAGCTATTCACACCTTTAGGCGGAGCGACATCTCCACGCAGGCACACGCAAAAAACTCTCAAACCGAACCCCCGGGGGAGAGAACGGAGGTGGTGGGGGGGGGGGGGGGGGGGGGGGGGGGGCACACCACAGCTGCCTTTCCTTTCTTTAACAGACCAGGAGGAAGCGAAGGAGACTGAAGCAGAGCGACAAAGATGGTGACAAACGGGCCACAGAGACGATTGTGTTGTTCTGATCAGCAGTTCTGGGAGTGTGGAGCGTGGATGCAGCAGCTCTGTAATGATGATGCTTTGTGGACACGCACACGTGGGTAAAGTGGCTCACTCACAACACACACACTCACACAAAACAACACACACACACACACACAGCCACCGCCTCCAATCCCGTCTGTTTCCCACTTTTTCTTGCTGATGCTGTTCTTTTACCGTCCCACCCCATCCCCTCATCCTCTCATCCACACTGCTGTGTTTATAACTGTACAGTTCAAATTAGAAAACAAACAAACCCTATGAACAGAAATCTCAGACAAAAAAAAAAAAAAAAAAAAAAAAAAAAAAAAAAAGCAGAGCCTCGGGCAGTTTGATCTAGATTCCTGCTGCCGCTTCCACTTCAAACACAGGTCTGACACACACACACACACACACACACAGATCCAGCGCTCATCCACACACACACACACACACAGGCGTGCTAAGCTGTTGCCCGCCAAGCGTTCTCGCTCTCGTTCAGGACCAGCTTGCTTCTCGCTGCGCTCTGCTGGACATGCAGGAGTGGGTGAACGAGGGCAGAGAAGACACAGAGAGAGAATGTTCCTAGCGGGTGAAGGGAGGAGGAGGTGGTGGTGGTGGTGGTTGGGGGGAGATGTGTGAGTTTAACTGTGTGAGTGCGTTGAGGGAGAGGTCTCAGTTCAGCTGCCATCTCTTACGATATCTCCTCTCGTCATCACCTGTCAGAGAGGGAGGAAGAGCGAAAACATTATTTGGGAGACAATCGGTTTACTTCTGAGAGGCTTAAGTGCAAACAAGGGCAGGGCAGGGCAGGGGGCAGGGTGGGGGCAGGGTGGTGGATGAGCAGAAATTAGTTGAGAGTACCTTTTCCCAGAAGGTGAGATTAAAAAGTTTAAGCTGGATTAGGAATGCAGGCGGAAAAAAAAAAAAAAAAAAAGAGCAGAAAATAAGATCAGTGGACAGAGAAACTGCACCGGTATTAAGATTCCAACCCTCCGACAAAGAGGGATTTTTAGCAGGCGGATTATTTTACCTTCTAGATGATTCCTGGAGACGTATTTCAGCACCTCGTCCAGGAGAATGACTGGGATGGAAATCTTCAGGACCACAAGCCACTGGGACCAGTGCAGAGGAGTCACCTGGAAGATCAGCTGGAGAGAGAAAATGAAGAAAAGAGAAATATGATGGTAAACATCCTCACCAACCAGAAAAAGTTCTGTTTTTGGGAAATAAATCCTTATTGGAGGATGCAAAGCAACACAATATAGAGAATCCCAGAATCCTTTGAAAACTAGTTATAGGTCACATTCAAGGTCACATTTCTTATTCTAATGATGCTTGAAGTGTAAGAATGAAAATTTTTATAATCTTTGCCATTTAAAATATTCTAAAGCCAATAGTGTAATAACTTTCCAATAGTGTAATATGACATCAAACCATTATCATAACATTTTGCCAATAATCTAATTGCATTAAGGAGTAGCATTTTTCTCTTTCTTTAATTTATTATTTATTCATTTAGCAAGAAGAACCACATTGAGTTTAATAATCTCTTTTTCAAGTGTGTCCTTTTTTAATATTATTTTAAATAATGTCACTACATTAAATATTGTAATAAGAAATGTGACTGCATTTTTTTTAAGAAATTTTAAGCTTTTTTTTGCAAGTTTTGCAGTTTGCTTTTCAAAAATAGGCATATAGTGGACAGCAATGCTCTTAAATATGGCTCAATCTATTACTAATTTATTACACAATTGCCATCATTACACTTGAAATGGCCCAAATTAATAATTACATTACTGGCAATTACTACATTGAATATGACCTCATGACAAAAAACGTCTAACTACCAATCTATATATCTTTATTTATCCCAGAGGGCATTTTAGAACATTAAGAAGTAGAAAACATATAGATCTATATCCACACATCATATAAAAAAAAACCAAACAAACCATCATGTAAACAGTTTGCATTAATACTAAAGAAAGTGGGCGAGAAGTGCTTAGCGTTGCATTAATGTTCTTAAGGTATCCAATATTTAAAGTAAAAAAGGCTCAACTGTTGAATTAGCGGATGTCAGAGCGGATGCTGAAGGACTCACCGGCAGCGGCTCCACGTAGAGGATGAGGAAGTGGAGGGAGAGGGAGAGGATGATGGCGCCCAGCAGCCAAATATTGACCCAGGGAGGCATCCGCAGCAGCGACTGGTTCTCAGACAAACTGGCAGGGAGGAAGGTCAACCGATCAAAACATGCCGACAACCGAGCATCATTCTTTATGAATCCCCCCTGGGGACACTCCTTTTTTCGGCATCACATTTCTAGGACGCAGTGGCCACATTACGGCGCTCCGGGGAGCTGATGGGGGTCAAGGGTCCTGCCTGGGGACATGCAGCAGCGACCTGTTAGCTCTGGGATTCAAACCTTCAAACTTCCTGATACCAAATCTGCTTCTCCAACCTTTCGGGCCAAAACTACCAACTCATGGATTTGATAAAGCAAATCAATCAGCTCTTTATAAGGGTTATTCTCATGAACACGTGATTCATTTAATTGCAGGCCAAAGAAATTAGATTATGATATTGAGGGAAACGAGTCGCACACAAAAGCATTGTTGCCATTTTGTTAAATGCCATAAATATCACTTTTATCCATAAATGCACACGTTTCAACACGAGACTGAGCAGATGAGGAGATCTGGACACATTTTGTTCATGAGGATTTACCAGATAGTTTGTGAAATGACTATGGAAAAAAAGAAATGGTATTTCTTCACAGTTCTTTGCTTATTAAAGCTTCAGGAGAATAACTGGTACGGCCAAGAGATGGAGAGGTTTCACTGTATTACAGTCATACATGGTCCACAGCAGCATCACATCCTCCAGCTGTGTTTGACCGTTATGTGTATTTCTCATTGCCTCATTTAATGGTCATTGAACCCGACACCACAGACTGACCTGTTGAGTGCGTTGAACATTTCGATGGTGACCAGCACAGACAGCGCCATGGTGGTGGGGTAGCGGGACTCAAACACCTCGCAGTCGATTCCATTGAACATGGGGTTGTCCTCGGTACACTGCATGAAGTGCCGCTGCAGAGAGAGACAGATGGGAGTCACCGTGCACGAGTACACGTGTGTGTGTGTGTGGGCTGGCAGGTCGTCAGCAGGACCTCTGCCACCCGGTTTGACGGGGGAACAGCTGCAGGCTGCTGGCCTCCTTCCAGCCCTGCGTGCAATCAGTCCACACGGGTCTCACTCTGGTTGCTATTCCTGTCCACTGCTGGGATCACCAAAACATTACTGTGTCCAACAGCAGGAAATATAAAAGGAGGAGGCGGGGTGGGAAGGGGGGGGTTATGAAAAAGTAATATCCTCTGAGAACGAGGCCGAGCTGCAGCAAACAAAAGGAGACACGCTCCGAAACTCACCAGCTGATAGAAAGTCACTTGTGGCCCGTCTTCATCAAACAGATACCACCAAGTGGCTGCACTGACGGTTCCAAGGCCAACATAGCCTGCAGAGGAAGACGGAGAGAGACATGATTACATGAGGTTTTATTCTTGTTTGGTTTAAATAGAGGTGCTGTAATGTGATGCACTGCTGTAACCGCCCTTCTTCTTAAGTTTAATCAAATGATTTAAACAAAAAAAAACATTTTTCTCATGATATCCAACCATGAAACTTTCATATATTTTATTTTTTGCTTAAAAGCATTTTCTTTTTCCAATTTCTACCTGGAAGTCAGTCATGACTGTATAAAGAAACACTACCATTTATTGTAAGTATTGTAAATGGACTCACCCGCAGAGATAATCTGCATATTACCATGAAATTCAAGCTCAGCATCCTCTGTTTAAGTCGGCTTCTCTATTTGGAGGTTGTCAAAATTATATTTACTCGTGTTTGGCTTCGACAATTGGGAAATGGGAGAAATCCAAAACATTGATTTAGAGGTTTTCTTTAAAGTTCTGGTAATCTGAAATAAACTGTATGAATCATCAGTTTTATATCGTCACATCAAAATGGACCTTAATTCACTGTCAGCAGTTTGAGGATCATATTTTCAGTACCTCCGATGGAGAGGTATCTGAAGAAGAGCCAGCCGGAGATGAGCGGCTCCTTGGGGTTGCGTGGTGGTTTGTCCATGATGTCCAGGTCTGGGGGGTTGAAGCCCAGAGCGGTGGCTGGCAGGCCGTCCGTCACCAGGTTGACCCACAGCAGCTGGACTGGAATCAAAGCCTCAGGCAGGCCCAGGATGGCCGTGAGGAAGATGCTGTGGGAAAATAGAAAGAGTAGAGACGCAAAGAATCACCTCAAGTTGCAGTGAGAGAGAAAACAGCCTCGAGGTGTTTGATTTATTTATTTTCCTTCTCACCAGACGACCTCTCCGACATTAGAGGAGATGAGGTATCTGATGAACTGCTTCATGTTGTTGTAGATGGCTCTGCCCTCCTCCACAGCGGCCACGATGGTGGAGAAGTTGTCGTCCGAGAGCACCATCTCGGACGCCGACTTGGCCACGGCCGTGCCCGAACCCATGGCGATGCCGATCTCCGCTTTCTTCAGGGCGGGCGCGTCGTTCACGCCGTCTCCTGTCTGAGAGCAGAGGGAACCACCTGTATCATCTGGCTAAAATCAAGACTTAAAGAAAGCTCATGCTTTAGACACTAATGAGGGGTTTCATCAGACCTCAGTCTCATCAGATCTCGACAGCGTCAATCTAAAGCTGCACAAGTCGGGTATTTATCCGACATGGCGGCTTCACGCGGCTGCAAATTGTGGAGCAAATCTGACAGGCAAATGGCGATATCGTCGTCTCCCTCCCCTCCCGTCTTGCTCTCCGATCAGCCCTTTTCTTTCCCCCTGAGACGTGCGTCTGATAGGAAGCAGCCGAGCGGGACCGGCGATGACAGCTTCTGATAGCAGCGTTTGAGAGAGCAGCCGCAGAGAGACTCCGACATGTCGCGCCTCACTGGCCTCCTCTCGTGGATCTTCCATGAGTCATTCATGGAAAGTGCTTTATTCTTTTTTTTGCTTTACAACCGTGATAAAAAAAAAAACACATAAAAGGATGCACACAATGTGTAGGTCTTCACAAAAACCTGGTTGAACCTGAAGCAGACGGGACAGTACGTCGGTGTCCTCCTCACCATGGCTGTGATCTCATCGAAGGACTGCAGGTATCCCACGATCTTGGACTTGTGCGCCGGCTCGACGCGAGCGAAGCAGCGCGCCCGCTTCACGGCTTCTCTCTGCGCCTCCTGCGGGAGGTCGTCGAACTCGCGGCCCGTGTAGGCCATCCCCGTCACGTCCTCGTCCTCCCCGAAGATGCCGATCCGCCTGCAGATGGCCACGGCCGTGCCCTTGTTGTCGCCGGTGATCATGATGACGCGGATTCCCGCCTCGTTGCACAGTTTGATCGAACCGATCACCTCCTTCCTGGGAGGGTCCAGCATGCCCACGCAGCCCACGAAGGTCAGGCCCAACTGGAGGGGAGGACAAAGACCGAGAGGAAGAGGGAAGGTTAGACTTCACACAACAGGGCCTCACTTCAATCGCATGAAAATAGAATAAAATCATTTCCCGTTTGTCTTGTTTTGCAAACAAACCGGAAAGGAAAACTATCACAGTAAAAAGTAAAAGTTACACAGACTAATTAAGTTTTCAGTGATATTTATATTTACGTCGTTCTTCATACACTCACAACTAATAAAGTTAAATGTAGAGACAATTTTCTTGAGTTCAATTGTGATAATTAAATCCTTTGGTTACTAATTTATAAAGGTTAAAATCTATTATATTTGGCTTATTTTCCTGAACCCAACCACCAAATGATTGAAATATTTCAGTTTATGTGTAATGAAATTAAACTATATTCAAGTTTACAGTAAAAAACTTGACTTTTCCACTGTATTCCAATTCTTTTCGGAGTTAGACTATTAAAGATGTCCAACATTTTTCCTTACCGTCCATTAAAAAAAATAAAAAAAATTTGGGGGGATTTCTGACTTTTTGCCGCTGAGAGAAACACATTTATATTTGCAAAAACATTTATTTTCATTTATCTAATGGAACAGTCGTATAAACTATTGAGGGATGGTAAACTTTATATGCGTCTACAGTCGTTCTTCGTATAAAGAAGTAAGAAGAGGCTCGTGGGAAAGCTCTCAACTCTCAGTGGGAATTACTAATCCAAACTAGGAAGGTCCCACTGGGAAAATGGAAGAAACAGATGTGGCATCACTCGCAATGGCTTCGAATTTGATTACGACTGAGAAATGTTCTCACCTCATGCACCAATAAGTTACTTTTTTTCCTCGTGCCCAGACAGTTTCCCTCTGGGATTACTAAAGCATTTTCTACTTCTGGTATGCTTCATAAAGTGTGAACCTGAGACTCTATAAAATAAGTGGAACAGCACTTTTGTAGTACTTAGTATAATGTGTGCTTTGGTAAAGTGGGTAATAACATGAGTGAATTCTTATTAGACGTAAATCTTTAGAAGGAGATAAAATTGTGTTTGTTCCTTCCAGCTGTTTGCAGCAGCATTTCCTCTCCGTTTGTCAAACCCTCCCAGCATCAGGCTTTGGTGGGATATAGTAATATCCCTGTGAAAACTATGTTTAAAATGCGTCGTGGGAAAAAATAGGCATCGATATTTGAGCAAGTTTAAGATAACTGATGTCTGGTGAATATCAGAAGTGGTGCAAAAAAAAAAAAAAAAGGTTGACTGTTTGGTTTCATTGTCGCCGAATATCAACCGAGTCCATGCATCTGTGGCTCCGAGCCAACAAAAAGCCAGCAATAACTTTTGAATTGACTTAAAACTGTGCCGAGAAGGACGGGATCAGCCGGCACCTGCCTGCAGATGAGTCAGACTGCTGAGCCGTGCCACAGAAACACTTTATTTGTTTCACATCAGCCGTCCTCAAAGCTGAGCTCCTTCACAGCATTTCAAATCAATTCCATTTGATTTCCGCGGCGCCAAATACGGCACAGTCATTTCAAGGCACTTTTACAGAGAAAGACCAACGATTCCACAAGAGCAAGCAGAAGAGGAAAGAAAAATCTGTCTTTTTAACGGGAAGAAACCTGCAGAGCCAGAGTGCATCTTGCCTGTAAGCACTCCTGATGAAAGTTAATTCCATTCAATGTTCACTTTGAGCTTCAGCCACATCATTTTGAGCTGCTTTGTACAAAGACAACGTGCTTCACAAACAAACTGATAAGAGGACTGATAGAAACTCATGTGGAGCATGAAGTAAAAAAAACAACAGCCAAACTGCAATTAGTTCTTGATTAGGGGAGGTTGGAAGAGAAATTCTTTTTATAACAACACACTAGTATTTCGTCCTATGCCTCCACTCTTCATCCCGACTGCATCAACCATAAAATCTTCTCACCGAACCTCAAAATGCAACTTTTAATAATAATGGAGGAGTGGATTCGCATTTTGATGAAAAACGACTGAAATACCTCATACTGAGCAAACTTGTTGGAGTTCTCCAAGTCCATGTCCTCTTTGCGTGGTGGACTGTCATGCGTGGCGAGCGCCAGGCAGCGCAGGGTGTCCCTGCCCGTTCCCCAGTCCCTGATCTTCGACAGCAGCTGGTCGCGCAGAGCCGGCGTCAGCCCCACCTTCCCCGTTCCAACCCGCAGGTACTGGCACCGCTCAATCACACTCTCCGGAGCTCCCTGAGGACGTACAACAGATGTAAACTCTTCATGTAACACAAATACAAGTATGTTTTTCTCGCGTGTGTGTGTGTGTGTGCCCCCCCCCTGTGTATTATTTACCTTTATGAACATCTTGCTCTGGGAGCCCGGTTTCACCGGGGTGCAGTACACAGACATGGACTTGCGGTCACGAGAGAACTCGAGGGTGAACTCCTTCTTCATCAGCTGCCGGATCACCTGGAGGAGGAAGAGGAAGAGGAGGAGAGTCAAAATGACAGATACAAAGAAGAAAGAGGCAGAGAGGCTGGGCTAAGCAGCCGTATTCATGAGGCATCTGTCAGGTGAGCAGCTGCTTGGATGAAGCTCAATAACCAACAATCAAACCTCCCGTCTGGGAGCTGCCAGGGTTTATTATCGGGTTTCCTGAAGCAATAGGAGATCAAAATACAGTACAACTACAGTGACACATGGGGGGAGTTCAGAATCATCCCCATTCCACCACGACAGCCGTTGTAAAGCCATGCTCCTCCAGTAGGTGGCCCTGTAGTTCAGTCTCAAAGAGAGGCTAGTTTCACTCATGTTACTGTCCTCTTGTAGTGACAAACTTTACAGCAAAGAGAGCAAAGGCAGTTCATTCTGGCATGCAGGGGAAATTATTCAGCTTTATAACTCAATAGAGTCTGGAAAAGTTAAGTACGTGTCAGATAAAAATTTCCAATGATGGATGCTCATACAGTCCTCGTTTATCTTTATTTGGACCGGGGTTCAATGGATTTATTCAGAGATTTGAAATGACAACAAAATGATCAATTATCCAGGACAAATGATCTCGCCGGATATCCAGAACATCAGACATTATCATTAGGTCTGTGAACACTGGACGATCGCGGCCCAGCAGACACGAGCATCCAAGTGGAGGTTACAGTGACCCTGGCTGCGGGGACGCCGAGGGGCTGCTGACGATCGGAGCTTTTCCACTGGATTCTGCAACAGCTGCCGCCTCGTGAACCACTTCCCCGAAAGCAAATGTGCAAATGTGAAAGTGCTGCACTTCCAGGATGTTTTGATTGCACTGTGGTCTCTGCAGGAAGGCCTGCTGGACAAAATAACCGACTCGTGGACGAAAGGCTGAAAACCAATTTCACTCTTTTATAGACACTGAGAAGGAAGTGAGGTCAGACTTTCTGATGATCTGATTCACCAAACACGAAATCTAGAACATCATTGTTATTTCTACACCCGGAATGTCAAACACGGTTTTTTTTTGGTTTTTTTTTATTTCAGGGGCCACATACAGTCCAGTTTCATCTCGAGTGGACTAGACTGGGAAAATAATCACTTTTAAATTTAAACTTTCTTTGTTGTGGTACAGAGTATACTGCTTAAAGTGTCTATATTTTCACAAAACCAAACAATTACTACTGAAAATGACAAGCCCAAAATAAAGGCAATTTTAATGAAACCTTCTGGTGCAAAATACAGTGAAATGTCAAAAAAAACTTGTTTCATGATAAAAGTTTTTACAAACTCTGACTTTGTCTGCTACTTTTAAGAAATGTGTTGAAATCAGTTTTATTAGAATTTTTACAATTTTCTTGGTGGTGTGGCGGCCGAATCGGAGACACCCCTGTTCTACATTCATAATATATGAACTACAAAGCATCAGGTATTATTACATTTGTGATATTTATTATAATTGTGACGTGAGCAGGAAACTATATTCAAATATTCTGCTAAAATTAGACAAACAAAAAAAATACTCAAAATGTTTCAAGGTTATACTAAATCTAACTAAAAGTTGGAAAATGGACATTAACTTGAATTTAATGCAAATAGTGAATCTTCAATTGTATTCCTTTTTATTGAAAAGCACAGGTTCTGATCATGAATTTTAACAAGTAAAAATTTCAATATCAAACTGATGCAAACACACAAGCTTAATGTCTTTAAAGCCTTCGAGTTATTTTAAATCTTATGTGACATTTTTAACTCCTAACTAAACCACCATTTGTTCACACCCTGAAGTCAAACATGTCGATCAGCAACATTGAGGAATAAGAAAGAGTGGGACATTAAACCTGCTGACTCAGCATTAATCACTCTGGATTAAACTATTAAACTATATTAAACTATAGAATATGTAAATATGTGGCGCAAATACCTGAAAGCAGGTGCATGCTGGGTTATTACTAGACCGTGTACAGTATGCAGAAAACAGTGAGAATTAAGATGTTTAATATACAGATTTGGCTTAAACACTCATAAATGTGTGTTGACAACACTGTCAGATGCACCGTTGAAAGTGGCTTTCTTACGAGCACATTTTCTTATTGCGTGCCACGTATCTGGTCTGAATGTGAACTTGTCAGCCGACAGCGTGGAAGAAGTTGCAGTAATTTGTGTGAAATCGGCATTAATATGCTAATTCATGCAGAAATGTGCTCCAAAATCTAATTAGATCATCTTCCCCATATGGAGCGCAGGGTGCTCTAAGTAGCCTGTGAAGTCTGCACTGAGCTGGCGCGCTCACAACAACCAGTCCACGGTGCGGAACAGTGAAGTTCACAACGCAGCTGGAGTGAGACGACGAGGGGCGGACAGGGGCGAGCAAACCCACCTCAGTCCCTCTGCACTCTCAAGTCCTTAATGAGCTGCTACAAGTCACTTTAACTAATGATAAATAAATTATATATTTAATTTGTGACGCACTTTTCATCAAAGAAAATCTCAACGTGCTGGAAGCACAAAGTGTAAAAAGAAAAAAAAAAAAAGAGGAGGAAGGGGACAGCAGAAACATCCAAGATTACAAATTCTCTTGTGGAAGTCCAATATAAAACCTGTTAATACACTTTAAATTAAAGAAAATGGAGCTGCAGTTTCCTGTTTCTGTGTAGTTAGAGAGAGAGCGAGAGAGATAGACAGATAGAGATAGATAGCGATAGAGTGATAGAGCGATAGAGTGATATCGCGAAAGATAGATATTATAGATGGATTAGAGATGCAGAATGCAATTGTATATATAGTTTTATTTTTAATTTTTAATATTAAATATCGTTTGAGTTATTTTTATAAAGTGCCACATTCTTCTCGAGTTGAAGCACATCCAGGAGGAAATGACATTTCATTGTACAAAAAAAAAAAAAAAAAAAAAATATTTTTTTTATTTTATTCAAATAACACTATTAAGCCAGTCATGAAAAAGTGCAGTGTCGGCTTCGTGTTGGACGAGCGAGGCAATGGCGGCATAGGAAAACGGGCTCACGACATTTTGAGATTAAATTGACCAACTACGACTCGGATACTTTTAAAACTTTCAGTCCAGGCCGACCTCGGATCGCGGGTCTCCAGGATGCCTAAAGTTCAGCCAAAATGGAGGACGACGACAACACGCCAATGACGAGGGAACGCGAGCCGAGTTTTTACCATCGTGAGACAGGTTAGTTTTACCCTGCTGGTCACGTGCTGTTGCAATAATAATCCTGCTTGTATGATATCAAATAACTGAGTAATTACTGTGGAAAAACTGCATCACTAAATTCATTATAAAGAGAGCAATACTAAATGCATGCGCGTCGAGCGTGCAGAAACCTGACTTGTTGAGTCAATCGCAGCTATTTTGTATATCCTTCCAGTAAAAATAATTGGCTTTAGTTTGGCCTCCCGGTAGAGAAGATTACCTTGTCATGGCCCTGACAGTGCTCCGTTGTCCACCCATACCATAATATGACCTTTTAAGGGGAGCGCGCGTCTTCAAATGCCACGTACCGAGTTGCAGGCCCCGGCACGTTCCACTTTGGAGAGTCCGGACAAGTCGGTCTTGAAGACGTTCATCTTCTCCACCAGGGTGGTGAGAGCCGTCTCCGTGGCCTCGCCCACCTTCTCGTACACGCCTTTGGCCTGCAGGACAAGAGAAAAGTGATCAAAACTTGAGCCAGTTGGACACACAGTGACGCAATAAAATATACAAGTTGGTGAAAATGTTCTTCTTTGAATCACAGTGAACTGGATCAACGTTCACCACTGCAGATGCAAATAACAGTAGCGGATGCATGAATGTTGGGGCATCGCAAGGCTAATAATTACAGGGTTTCTCCGTAGTCTAGAAATGATTTTGCCATCAAACCTCCAGCAGAATGGAGCTCTTAAAACCAGCAGCTGGATGAGGATTCAAACCTGGATTAACAGCCGATTGATATGCTGAAGGCTCATTTCTGTAATTTGCGGAAACTAAACGGAGGGAACAAAATTCAAGGGTCTTTTATCTCCTACAAATGTTTGTCGATCCTTTCAAAGCGCCATGAGTTGTGCCCACAGTCCATCAAAGCCTATTGAAATAGCATTTAGTATCTGATGAGTGTTTATAAACCTTTTTATTCAGGCCATTTCCTTGTTTAAATACGAGTGGCTCTCTTTGAGGTTACGCAAGAATGACTCCAGGCCAAACATGCAGTGAGTAAACCTGCGGGTCATTCCCCTCCTCCTCCTCCTCCTCTTCCTCCTCCTCTTCCACCATAAATTTTGAGTCACGCATGCAAAGTGCTTTCAAACCGGTGCCCTCGCCTGCAGAGACGTGAAGCAGGTGAGCCGAAGCACTAATGGCACATTACACGCCGTTTGTTTGTGTGAGCAGCCGCTGTGGCAATAAAACACTTTGCTCCCTTCCAGCTCCTCTCTCCCTCACACCTCGGTGCCTTTATTTAAAATACAGATATATATACATACAGGAACGGGTGGCTAAAGGAGTCATTACGAGAACAGAAAGCCAACGTCAGGGGAGGATGCATGGGAGTGGAGGAGTGCCGTATCCCTGGCCTCGCTCCTTAGCATGGTTACCATGATACCATGGTGATGACAAAGAGGTGAGAAAAAGCAATCCGAACCAGAGAAAAAGATTAGACATCCGAGTAAAATTAGCTCGGCCCGAAGGAGAGACGGCTGCAAGTACGCGTCTGAAAGCCGCCTTCACTCAGGCGTGTATCCACAGACTGTAAAGGATTGTGGGAACCTGCGAAGAGTCTCCTCGTCAAGGAGGCTTAAAGAGATTGTGTTCGTTTACCTCGTTGTAGTCCAGAGAAGAGTCGTTGCACATCGAGCACACGGTGGCCAACTCCAAAAGTCCATCATAGTCTCCACACTGGATGGGCCTTTCTCCTTTAAGTCTGGGACACAAACACACACACACACACATACACACTCTCAACAACAAAACACAAGGGAAAAACCCTTCACAGTTCACTGCACCGCAGACAGAGTAACCTCATGAATAGTAATGCATGGGGGACGATATTCGGTTGTTTAGCATTCCAAAGTTGACTGGAGAAGCAGAGCTTCTACAGTTGTACACAGTGTATGTGTGTGTGTGTGTGTGAGTTTCTGACAAGCAGTGCTGATTGCATGACAACCATGGATCCATTCCCAGCAGAGACTGCAACCGTTGCTATCGAAGCTCCCACACAATAACCCACACTCGGCTGTTATGAAATCGACAGGTTCATGCAGAGTCAGAATGCTGTACTCACCAAAGAGTAAAACAAACACACACACACACACACACTCAAATTCTCCTATCTGACGACTCGCCACCTACCTGTAGTCCTCCACAACACATTTTGTTTCAGGGACAGAAAAAAACAAAGTGTCTCTGGATCATCAATAACAACTTTACTTAAGTTTTCTCTACTTTTCTACAATGGAAAATGATCAAGATTGTTTGTGAGTCATGTGGCTGGAAACATTACTGAGGAACCTCATCTAGAAATAACCCTTACGCAACAGAAATATGTGATTTATTACATGCCGTGTGTGTTGTTGCAGAAATCCCTTCGCATGAACATGTATAACAAAGAACATCTACTTTTCATCATCAGAGGGGGTTGTAATAACTTGGTGAAGTATTTGCATTGATCGTCTCAGCCAAGAAGAAGGAAACGATTAAGTCTTCATTTAGATTCACGTCGATCCAGATCGACAGTTTACGGTTCGCAGGGCGACTCCAATCTTTCTTTTTTTGCATGCACATACAAAAACAAACAGTCAGTGTTTAATGAAGTTATGTTGTTCTGTCATGCGAGTAAAATATTTGTCTTTTCGTGTTTGAACGATCTGATTCTCAAGTAAAGTTAGAATTTCTCAGTTATTTCTACACTCAAGCACTTTGAATCATTTTGAGTTGTAATAACTATGGCATCATTTTAAAAACATCAGAGCTGTGAAATGTAACTAATAGTCCAAAGTATTGTATTTTTCTTTTTAATATCATATAAGCCAGGGATAGATCAAAGATTTTCTTCTAAACAAATTTCTTAAAAATAAAGGATACAACACAACATTGAGATCCGAGCTGAGCTACAGGTGATGCAGTCATGAAAGATACCTACCTGGTCGCTCTAAAACGAGCCTCAAAGTCATGGTGTCTTGTAAAAACACGCATAATGCAACAGCTTTCGGAAAAGTTTTTTTGCACATTTCACAGTATTTTGCACCAGAAAGGTTCATTAAAAATGAGATTTTAGTGATTTTCTGTAGTAATTTTTGGACAAGTGAAGTGTTAATACAGACTTGTTTTGTTTTTCTTCTAATAGAGTCATCGATTTTCACAGTGTGACTCACATCTGTCCCTCGGGGGCATAAGTCGATCCGGTTATGTTGAACTCGTGCATGATGCAGTTTGAATCCTCCACCTTGTCTGTGACGAACATCTGGAGAGAAGAAGAAGAGAAATCAGTCGGGGTGGAGGTTAGGTTTGCCAGCGGCTGTTAAAGACTGCTAAAGAAAGGTCAGAAGCACAACTCCATTCCAGTTTGCTCAGAAGTGGAAAATACCCATGTAGATTTTACAAAAACAAAAGTTACAGGAGCTCAAACAAGTGAAGAAAAGCTGCAGCATTTAAAAAGGAAAATAATCGAGCTTTATGGTATGAGCATAGTGCAGGTGACTACCTCAATCTGTACAATCCAAACAAAATACGGCGATGACTCTTGTCAAGAGCTCCGTTTTTAACGTTGATCGTGCCGCCTTTTCCAGTAAAATGAAAGCATGACAATATGCATCCACCAGTCCTACATTAATCGCAAACGTTGTCGTATCAACACATCGAGCTGCTTCTGCAAAGTAACCCGCTAATGAGAGATAATCACCAAGGAGTGGTGCCTGGATAAGTATTCCTCAGCTCTCCCCCTCAAACACTTTCACAGAGGTGTTAATTCAATTATACGCTCCAGCAGCGTTAGAGGAGGTGTAAAAAAAACTGCATTGTGCTGTTGAGAGGTGTTTGATTTTCTTCCCAATGTCCATGTATACATTTACACTCCTGGATCCTGAGGGATTTCTCTTGTTTGTTTACTTTGAGGTCCAGAATTCCAGTATAATACATGAAATACCAGTGGAAAAGCCCAAAATGCAACAGGAGTCCGTTACTTCATGGTGATAAAAGGAGGACAATATCCTTCTAATGTATCCCAGTACAATACCACCTTTATTATCCGTTAACTCAGTAATAAATGCATAATTGTATTCCCACATTCCCACAGTGTCACTAAAACCTGACCAAGAATGATAAAGGCAAAATTTATGGGAGAGATTTTGCAACCAACGTAATAAACCCGAGTCTAAATCCGTCACTGAAGGTTGTACAAGTACACACACTTCACTCGAATGCAGAGTGATTAAAAAAAAATAAAAAATCTCTTTAGTCGTGTAAAGGTAAGGAGCCGAGTTCACAAATAACTCTACAAACTGGCAAAATGATACATAAAAAAATATATTCTTATATTAAGCAGGTATTGTTTTCAGTATGGCCTGTATTAAAATTTTTTTTAAGCCTTCCTCATATAAAACGATGTTCGATGCCCTAAAGATTCATCCTCTTTGTATTTTTGCCTCCATTATTAGATCGAAGTCAGCTTATTTCAGAGGGTGCAGAAGTAAAAAGACCAATTGCTTTCAAACGCAGCCTCAAATCAGAAAACAAAAAATAATGAAAAGTGGTCAATGGGAGTGAAAATGCAAAGTCGTCATGAACATATAATCTACGTTTATGAGTTGAATTCAAAATGAGTCTGTGCACCTCCAGCAGAGCGAAGGAAGTGATTTGTAATACACAAAATGTATTCTTGAAACGCAGCAAATAAATAAATAATCACTTTTTTGAAGGTCAGCCCACATTTTTCGCTTAAATCACATTTTGGAAACGACATTCAAATACAAACAGGAGCGTTTGAAATGAAAACAAAGGGCAGATCAGTGCAGATTTGTTTTTCTCATCTCAGTTTACCCCCTTCAGAGCAGTAAAGCCTCGCGTCCCCCCAAAGTAATTACTGACCCAAGATTGTCAACCATTAATGGATAATTACACATTAACCAGTTATTAACTCCGTTTGCTCATTCCGATCACGTTAAAGTGAAATCACCCATATAGACACTCATTTTGTCCTATAAACTTTTGTGAAAAGCGAATTTGCATATTTTTGGAGGATTAAAACATTAACGTGAAATATTTTTTGGCCTTTTTTTTTTTTTTATTCTTTGTCATTTTAGCTTATAGGTTATGAAGCATTTCAAACATCAATTTTATTGTAACTGGAGGGTACAACTATACTTTTAAATGCTTGAAACCTTTAAGTTTTAAAGTTCTGAGTGAAGATGTACCTGGATCTAATTACAGATGAGCAAGATGCTTCAGAAATGGTCAAAGCAACAACAAAGGGCCAGTTTACACGTCACAGATTCCAAGTTTAGCATTTCAAGCGTCTGCCTGCCTCACAACGGTGGGCCGGCCCACTGAAAACAGAACTTTTTGAAAACGACTCCCAAAGTGGAATTTTTCCACTGTTGGTCACAACTTGGTCGTGTGTCCATACGAATGTCCATTACCTCTCATTGTTAATGTTTATTGCGTATTGTTCTCTGTGCGCATGTCTGTGTGGTTTCATTACAAAAAGAACAAACGGCACCAGCCCTGGCGTGCTCACGACATCGTTTCTGCCGTTGCCGTGTAAACAGACATTGTTTTTCAGAACGCCGACGTGTAAACGTGAACGTTCTCTGTTACAAAAATGCAAGAAAAAGGCGACGTCTGTACAGCTCTCACTGTGGTCAACTAAAAAACCAAAATTAATATTGAAGACTACGACACAGAAGGACAAGCAGCATGAGCAGAGAATAAAAGGACTCGGACATGCGAGCTACACGTCATCAACTGCAGGTCATATCAGATAACCAAGCAGAGAGGATCTGAGCCAGTTCGTGAAAAATCACCTAACGGGAAAAAGGCTTTAAAGAAAAGGTCGCTGAACGGGCGCAATTCAAGCTGCAAGACAGAAGTGCACTGCCACCTCTTCTGATTATTTCCAGACATGTACGCGGCCTGGGAGTTGCGTTGCTCGTGTGTCGTGATGTGAGGCTTCATCGGTTCCTCACGCTGCCTAACAAGTGTCAGTCGACTGCCGGAAAACAAAGAGGAAGTCTGTGAAAGGAGGAGGGAGAGCTGGAGTCCCAGAGCTGTCCAAGGATCCGCTTTGTTGGCAAATCTTCCCGCTGAAATTCTCTGAGGAAGTGTGGGCCGCCACGCACCGATAATATATTGATGAGTGCAGCAGCCAGTGTTTTATATAAAGTAATGAATTAAAAAAAAAACACACCAGCAGAGATGACAAAAGCACTCAGGATTCATATGCGCTCTTGTACTTTAAGTTAAGTAACTAATCCGAGTCCGGATTTATTCCTTTATTTCAGTAAAAGTAAAAACGTAGAGGTGGAAGCCTTTCACAAACTGCAGAATACTTCTGTGGCTCAGCCAACACCAACATCCACATACAACACAAAGATGAATTTTCCTGAAAGTTTTGCTCCAGAAACTGATTAATTTATAAAAGACATGGGCCAATGGCAAAAGTGCAAATTTTCACAACATTAAATATAATCCTTGTTATCACAGTTTAGATCTTGATGTGGGTATTTAGGTCTAAAGTTTTAAAATACTTCAAGTATAAAACCAGTGTTTTGTCGAAGTCTGTTTCACATTGGTACACAAGCGGTCAATGAGTGCAATGGAGTATAATATCAAACTTCAACAAGCAGGACACAAGCAAACAGTAATAAAGTACTTAATTACCAATATTTTGGAAGTGAAAGGCTTCTGTGACCAGCAATTACTGGGCCGCCTTGAACTCTGACATTTTCAAACAGTTTGAACCAAAAATTGTCGAGGTTAAAACTAACAAAGAATGTGATATTTACTAAAGTACAGCCCCGTATCAATGGAGGAAGGAAAAGCAAAAAAGTTGACCTGATTCATAATCAGTGTTTTTGACTACTTGAAAACAAACACAAACAAATACACACACATGCACAAAAATCACAGTTAAACCTGCTTAAACTGGTGCTGCTGCTTGCATTGTGTGTGTGTGTGTCTTGACAGCAGCCATCGATTGTACAATGAACACAAGATGAACGGTCGCGTCAGATGAGAGGCAGCTGATGTTCCTCCAGAGCAGGAGCCTAAGAGGCGAGTTTTAACCTTTTAACGGGGTAATTATTCCCTAACAACTCTCCGAGCCAGCTGGGTGACTGCCTTTACTCCACTGCTGCTTTCAAGTCCAGACAAGCCCAAACAACATTACCTGCCAGTCTAAATCATGATTATTAGAGCCGCTATGTGATTACAGCTTCTGTCAAAAACATGCAATTTTACGTTTACGTTACAGTGACATCAACGGTGCTGATGTTTTCCAAGTGTCATTCCCCGACAATGCTGCACAAGCAACCACCTGGATGATAACGGCATGGGTGTGTGCGGATAAGTAGAGTGAAAATTACAGAATTCACATCAGGGAAAGTTCAGGATGCTCCTGAAATGGGAACGCAGTGCCAAACAAAATACGTTAGACAAAACTGGTCTGTAAGAGGCTCCAATCCGGCCAAAACACCAAGCAAACTAAGAATTTCAAGGAAAACTTAAGAGTAGTGGACACACAACAAATTATCATTAGTCTAAAATAAATGCTGTCAGTGTTATTAAATTAGCTGTCACCTATAAACAGCTATAGGAGAAGCTTTTTAAACATTTCACTGTATTTTGCACCAGAAGGTTTCATTACAATTCACTCTGTTGCGATTGTAGTGATTTTCTGTAGTAAATTTTGGTTTTGTTAAAATATAGACATTTTCATCTCTGCACCACAACAAAGAAAAACTTCAAAGTTTTAATCTAAAAAGGTCATTATGGCACTATTTCCCCAGTCTGACTCACTCAAGATTAATCTTTTACCAATTTAAATGTCTCTTTTTTTCCCTTTCCATCATTTAATTTTATTTGTATGTTCGAAATAAAGTTTTCATTCGTTCAAAACTGTGTACGTGGCCCCTGAATAAAAATGACATTAACGTTACTAGCAAACGCAATCATCAGGCAATAAAAAACAACTCATCTCTTGCTAATGATGTTTTCAACTCGAAAATTCCATCATGTTTCCATAAAAAGAGCACAGGTCATGGCTGTTTTGCACTAAACTTAATTTTAATAATGATCTGATTGTATAAAAGCTTTAATAAGACAATTACTAGTTTCTTCCCGTATTTACCACTTTATATAATTTTTTTTTTCCCCCTTAAGAATTGCATGGAAAAGAAAACCATGCGGGGAAAAGTCATGAACCCGGAAACCCGGGATGTTAATGCTGCTGCTCCCCCTGAAGCTTTATAACTGTTTTACCACCAATAGAGCATGAAACTCACCGCTCTGCCTGCTCTGGCGCCTAAAAAAATTCCGACTGGTGAAGCATTCTCACACGTAAAAAAAGAAAGCCACTTAAAAAAGGACATTCTTTTCCCTAAATGCAAAAAACTGTTGGTACATCAGCGGTGGTGGCTGACATCTGCTTTCAAATTAAACATCGCTCACGGCCAGAAAAACAGATTCCAGCCAAACTGAATAATAATAATAATGATAATAAGCTTTAACTACACTCAAAGCTAAACAGAGTGAAAAAAAAAAAAAGTAAAAATTTGACACACGAACCAAGTGAACAGTGAATGTCTGCGTCTGTCTGTCCGCCCTCACAATACGAGAGGGTATAATCATTAACTCCACAAGAAAGTGGAAACAAAATATGAAGGTATGACGATCAGCAATGGCGAGAGGCCAAAACAGTTCAGCAACATCGATCAAAGAATTGCGTTTCACAACCATTTTTGTCACGCTTTCAGAGGAAAACATTTCAAGGAGAAAAGTAACAATAAGAAATAGTTGAACGCAACAGGCCGCCTGCCACCGGATAGTCTGAAGCATAGAAAACTACTGGAGCTCGGCTCAACAGCAAGATGGAGGCAAACAGACAGTTGGAACGTGTGGACTGAACGTAATAATAGATGCTCCATGAAGTTTTTCTGGCAGCTCAATGTTAACTGACCCAACAATAACAAGTCTTTGAATTTTCTATTAGCAGTTTTTTACAGTCACTAGATCTGTTGGAGCTTCACTATCAAGGTGCTGCAGCACAAGAAAACAAGCACGAGGCAAAGCCAACAAACGCTAAAGTTTCAGAATGGCATTTAAATGCTCTTAACCCTCTCCGAGTTAAACTCCACAGCCCGGACAGTTAAAACGTCGTGACCGCTTAAATCTTTGTAGCATTATATCTTTTCGGTTCAGGACGCCCCTGCCCTTTAAACCGCTTCAATTATCTTCACTTCCTCTTTCCACCAAAGGTCATCGGGCCTCCGTGGATCTCCGCTCCACTATTCTGCTCCGGATCAACAACGACCCAATAAACTTCTGCAAAAGGCACGTCCAGCAGTGAGGCACGGCTGTGCTTCCAACCCGTGGTCAGTTTCCCCCCCACGATCCGATCGGCTGTGGTCTCCAAGGAGACGAGGCACGGTGTGATCCATGTGACTCAGGTAGTGATTTTCTACTGGCTTCCTCTGAGCTGCTGTGGGGATGAATGGCGAGTAACCCCGTTTTATGAGCGCATGAGAGGAGAAGAGGAAGGCAAACAGGAAGTGCAGTGTCAGAAAACGGAGGGGAATCCCTGGAAATCCCGCCGATGCGGGGAGACGCACGCAACGATCAGGGTCACTGGCTCGAGCCCAGAGCAGGACTAAAGCACAGATGGATAAGCCTGTGCAAACATGTGAGCACTTAAACCTTGACACACTAAACAGGACAGACTCTGGAATCCAAAGCACACGACAAACACACACAATTAAATAAACGACCCATCTCCAGGACCGTGTGATTATTAAAAAATAAATTAAATTAAACAATAAAAAAAGAAAAGCAGAAGTGTGATTCATCAGTGAGAACATAAACGTGTCACATGTCGTATCAGAGAGAGTTTAGGTGGAAAGCAGAAGGTCAATATTTGCCAGCGCGTCTGCCGCATGCTTTTTCTGTCCGCGAAGGGCTGAGCAAAGATCGCTGCTCTGCCAACCTCCTGCTGGAGGGAACTCCCTGCAGCTACGCATTAATCACAGACGCTCCACGTCATCCCGGGCAGGGGGGAGGAGGAGGAGAAAACCGCACAGAGCCCGTTATGCAGGAAACACAGTCCTCTGATACCAAACTCCATTTTGAAACTGACAGGAATTCCTAGAGAGGAGGAGCTTAAACACAATGTTGTTTTTCCATTTTAGCAGACAATCGTGAGCAGCGACCTCCTGCAACCAAACCAACACATTCAGACTGAAAGACATTCGGCTTCTGAGCCGTTAAAGTGAGCTGGGAATATCTAACAGTTGTGATGTTTACTGAGTGGCATCTTTGCAGAAGGGGGGAGGTGGTTAACTTTTTATCTGTTCAGCAAAGATTGTTTCACTAAATGTCAAAAAAAAAAAAAAAAAAATAAAAAAGTAAATTCCCTCTCAAATGGAGAACTTTTACTTCACTAAACTACTCCTTTGGGAAATGACTCAGGATTGACAGCTTTCTATCTGAAATTAACTTTCAGTTGCATGTCCTGGTGTTTAGTATTCACATTTACATTAAGAAAATCCAAGAATTTAACAAACCGCTCACTGATATCCACAGTAACGTCGTGGGGACCAGTAACCAGAAGGGATTGTGGGGTAAAGTTTCTCCTGGCTGGACTCTAATAATCTAAAAACTCTTTAATCTGCATTACGGTGATTATTTGATAAATGTATGACAGGGAAAGGTCATTCATCAAGTCAAAGGTCAGGATCAAATATCCACAGTCAAAGTAACAAAACTATAGTTTATTGGCCATTACTACATACCGGTTGCTACAGTCCTGTTGTGGATTGGTGGCATAGACGACGGGATGAATTAATCTGTTTTGACTATGAGGAATGAATTACCACGATTTTTCAACCCAAGAATTTTACTTTGTGCAGGAAGTGAGTTTCCAGACTGTAGATTTACCTCGACTCAAACCCGACTGAGCCTGAACCAGTTGTTACCTGCTGCCATTAGCAGCAGAATTTGCAATATTCTTAACATTCTGAAGTTGCTGAGGTTCAGCCGTTTAAAACACAACCTCTCTTTTTATACTTCAATGTGTCCAGTAAGAACTGGATCTGATCATTTGAGATTCATGTGGGAAATCATTGTACTTCAATCTGTCCTCATTAACCCAGGCCACACGTGATCTCCAGGCGTCGATGGCACCGCCGACTCCGGGGTTGTTATTTAGGGTGAGAGGTGAGACGGAGGATGTGAGGAGGTAACTGAGATTAGCTGTGTGTGTACACACTTTAACAGGAGCCAAGACAAACAGCAGTGCTGGCATTTACTCTGTGCTTAGAGTAAAGTCAATTAGCAAGCATCGCGCCCCACACACACACACACACACACACACACACACACACACACACACACACACGCACACACACACACACGCATCGCGCCCCACACACACACACACACACACACACACACACACGCATCGCGCCCCACACACACACACACACACACACACACACGCATCGCGCCCCACACACACACACACACACACACACACACACACACACACACACACACACACACACACACACACACACACACACACACACACACACACACACACACACACACACACACACACACACACACACACACACACACACACACACACACACACACACACACACACACACACACACACACACACACACACACACACACACACACACACACACACACACACACACACACACACACACACACACACACACACACACACACACACACACACACACACACACACACACACACACACACACACACACACACACACACACACACACACACACACACACACACACACACACACACACACACACACACACACACACACACACACACACACACACACACACACACACACACACACACACACACACACACACACACACACACACACACACACACACACACACACACACACTAAAAGGACAGGGTGAGGCCGTGTGCTTCTTGTGAATAACAGTGGATAAGATCTTTCGCTGTCGGTCGCAATCATATACATACACACAAAGCTATTTATACACTATAACCTGCACAATTGTTGGCGGCACAAGGCTCTGCATTGTGTCTAGTTTATACAGGCAGTGTGACATTTTGGAAACCCTGGCCGTGCATGTGCTCGCTGATAAACGGCGGCGCTCTGGGTAATGCCAGCCTGTACTACTCCACCTGCAGCCATCCCAGACCGGCTCAAGTGAATGTAAACATTACAACACCACAAGGATTTTCCAGCCTTGCTTAAATCCCCTGCTTGTGTAAAAAAGAAAAGAGAGAGAGAGAAAAAAAAAAAAAGAAAAAAAAAACATATCGGAAAGAACAAAGAAAAAAAACTCAAAAGATGGATGAATTGCTGGCATTAATAATTAACCGCCAACTGGAGTTCACCTCCACAACACACTCTCACAGGGAATTTCCACAAGTTTTTAAGAAAGTATTAATCATATGGTGGCGAAAAGAAAGTGTACTGTGCCGTTTGTGCTCTGAACGCAGGTCACTAAGCTAAACTACGTCACTGACATTCAGGCGGAAATGTATAGTTTGCGTTTTCATTTCAGAAATATTTTGCGTTTACATGGCAACGTTAACGAAAACGCTGAAAGCAACGTTTTCCTGCAGGGCCACTAGTGGGTGCTGTTTTTAGACTATAACTACACAGAGAGAACAGTATGCTATAAACAATAACAATGGCGAGTACAGGGACGTTTGTATGAACAGACGACACAGTTGGATTGATATTCCCGGTGAATAGACTATAAAACTACAAAGTCCCAGGAGAATATGGACGGAGAAAATCTCGTTATTGTCCATCTGCTCGCACATGTGCAGAGTAATTATTTACCACGACCGTGGTGCGAATGCGTTGTGGCAGCATACAACATACAACATCAAACTGAAGTAGAGATGGCGACTCACTCTGCAGACGGACATCTGGTTGGTGGTGAGCGTCCCCGTCTTGTCGGAGCAGATCACGGAGGTACAGCCCAGCGTCTCCACGGAAGGCAGGCTGCGGACGATGGCGTTCTTCTTGGCCATGCGACGCGTGCCCAGGGCCAGGCAGGTGGTGATGACGGCGGGCAGGCCCTCTGGGATGGCGGCCACGGCCAGGGCCACAGCGATCTTGAAGTAATAGATGGCCCCGCGCATCCAGGAGCCGCCGTGGACCGGGTCTCCAAAGTGGCCGATGTTGATGACCCACACGGCCACGCAGACCAGGGAGATGACCTTGGAGAGCTGCTGGCCGAACTCGTCCAGCTTCTGCTGCAGCGGCGTCTTCTCCTGCTCCGTGGCCGCCATCTGGTTGCGGATCTTGCCGATCTCCGTGGAAACGCCTGTAGCAACCACGACGCCGATGGCGCGGCCTGAGGCGATGTTGGTGCCCTGAGAGAAGTAAACAGGAAAATGACTAAATTTATGGTCTCTGACCAAAACATAGGATCTTAAGAAGTCACATTAGATCAAATGGAGCACCGGATCGCACATCAAGTTATTTATTTTTTGCACAATTTTAAACTGGGAGGTTTGAAAGATGGAAAAATAACAGAAATCCACTTTTCCCTAATGAATACATGAACCTTATTCTCTTTTTTTTTGTCTGGTCTGATGAGAACTGTGTACCCTCCAGTAACCTTCCTCTTCCTGTCACCTATGCCCTCTATATATCTGACCTGTGTCTAATTACCCCCCACCAAGTGACCAAAAAATACAACAAATATCTAAATAAACTAAAAAATAATAAAAAAATTGCTTCTCCAATATGATTTGGGATAAATACATATACTTAAGTCAATAATGTTAAATTAAAATGAGTAAAAATTGTTTTCTTAAAGAGGTAATTGCAATAAATCACACTTTTCTGTCTTATGTGCCATTTTGAATCAAGCAACAATAAATGTGTGATATAATGTAGAGCCTTAATCTTCAGTGGTACAGCTTTGTTTACTGTGACATCGGGTCATTAAATGGAGAAAGTAAAGCCTCAGTAGCTGCAGTGGATTGTGCTTACAGAAAACAGCATGTTCTTTTTGTCCTGGTTGACGGCTCTGGGGTCGGGAACAGGGTCAGTGTGTTTGATGATGGAGACGGACTCCCCTAAAGGAAGGGAGGAAAGGAGAAAAAAAACAAAACAAAATTAAGACAATAGTGGAGGATTAGCCGTGCATTATTACACCATGTTTCAACAGTAACGGAGCCAAACAAAGTTACAGTCGCTGCCGGAGAGAGAACACAATGTCATATCCAATATCACAAATGCACAATTGCGGAGTGCTGATAACATTAGGTCCTCCAGGATCAGACAATAAAGCTGCGAGGAAACACGCCACGCCACGTAATTATGAGAAAGCCCGGAGAACGGGAGTGTAGAGTGAACTACCTGTGAGGATGGACTGGTCTACCCGCAGGGTGGTGGACTTTATTGAGGTCACTCTGATGTCAGCAGGCACCTTGTCACCAACTGGAGAAGGAGAATAAAATAAAGACGGAGGAGGAGTGTTAAGAATGAAAACAAAAGCAGGCCAGTTTATTGAGGTTTGGCAGCCGGGCGGCATCGATGTGCAACGACGGGACTGAATTATCGCGACTGATTAAATGAAGTTGAATCATTACACTGGATGTATTTAATAAGACATCTTAAAAACGTTTCAATAGATGGAGAAATTACAATTGATGTCTGGTTCCCAATGACCTTCCTGCAAAGTTAATACATTCAAACACAAAGAATCAGGCTGTGCAGCCACGAGTCGCGAGTTTCGCATTCATAAGTTCTGATATCCTACATTACAGCTCAGTTACCATAGTAAAACTAGTTTTCTTAGATAATAGTAGAAGTCTTTAAAAATAAATGGTTAAATATTCACTTAGGACGGGCGTGTTAAACACATTTTAGTTCAGAGGCCACATATACCCCCAAAATATTTTGTGCCATAATAACTTTCAAATTAAAGTTTTTGTTCTGTGGTGGTGCAGAGAATACATGTCAATATTTCCACAGGACCAAAGCAATAATAATGGAAAACTTGAATTTTAACAAAACCTTCTGGTGCAAAAGAGTAAAATCTTCTCCTATACTGTTGCTTTATGCTGCTAAACTTAATAAAACTGGTGGGCCGCGTCGTAGCCTCATGGGACGGTCTTATGTTATGTTTAACACTCCTGACTTAGATCTTCCCCATTAGATGATTTATGAACCAAGCAAAGAGAGAGGAGACGTTTAGCAAATTATACAAAAAATATTTTTTTCCAATGAGTAAATGACAACCACACTTGGAATATGCGTCATTAGAAGGTGAGAACTCACTAAATTATGGAAATTCTTTTAAATCCTGATGCTCTCCAGGATATTCCACCTTTTACAGATTAATGGGCTGAATGATAAAGAGGATTATTTGAGATTATGGAGGACAGAGGAAGGGCTTGTGGATTCCTGCAGCAGCACCTTCCTCCTGAATATTCAGGACAAGGCGACTGATGCATCTAATAATGGATTTATCCGTTCTAACCAGTTTTTCTTCTGATCACTGCTTATCTTTTGTTTGATTGCTTGTCGAGTACCTTTTATTAAAGCGCGCTTACAAAAACAAAAAAGGTATTATGCAAAAAAACTGAGTTCGCAGGATGGGAATGTCTTCATAAAGCATTTGAATAAAGGGCTGAATTTTGTGCTTTAAACTTTTTAGATCAGCAGAAAACTACAGAGAATTCCAAGAGGGGAGTTTTTATAGTTGAATCAACACATTTTGGGTAGTTTTCTTTATGTCATAAACTTATAAATGATTACACTTTGCTTCTAGGGACAGTGAATTGATACTAATTTTGAATTCACTTATTCTCACTTATTACTTTCTCCTGCCATCCTAACATACAGACGCGGACAATGAAGGAACAGTGTGTGCTTCCAGTACCGCTGCTTTCTTGAGGAAAGGCCACTTGTAGCTGCAGGCGAGCGTAGCTCAGGCGAGCGTAGCTGCAGGCGAGCGTAGCTGCAGGCGAGCGTTCACTCCCGCCTTATTCAAGGTCCGTGTTCAAACAATAAATCCTTGAGCAAAGAAGCCCAGGCGGGCCGAGTTCGGGCTCCGGCTGCAGCCGCAGGTAAACAACAGCTCGATACAACCTTGATGGAGTCACGTTGCAGTTTTAAGGCGATCGATTATTTACCCTCCCGCTTTGTTCTCTCTTCACACTCTGTTACTCTCAGCCATAAACTACTGATACCTTGTGTATATATATGCAATGCAGAAAATGAAATGCAACTCATAAAACCTGCATATTTAGACGTTGTAAATGTCCCATCTCTCGCCAATAGTAATTCTAGAACAGTGATGGTTCAACCATTTCTCTCCGAGTCTGACAGAACGTCTTGCTCATTACTTTGTACAATAAGTGTCCCGGAGTCCTGAGCTGTCAGCGTCAATCCCAACACAAACTCGTACGGTAAAGCTGCCACGTCTCGCCAACTGGTTGAATTTCTGCATTTCACTTCTATAGGAAAACTCCAGAGGCGGCTCGCCCGCTGTACACCAAGCCGTGAAATCCTTTTGGAAGTGGTTCACTGTGAATGCTCATGTCTTGAGCTTTCTGCACTTCTCTCGACATTTGCTCGCAGACCTTAAGGGGGGATTTTTTATTTTTTTTTGTTCCTCTGACGGGACAGAACAGGCACTTAGAGGCAGAGAAAGCAAAATCTGTGCAGCTTAAAAGCCTTTGCTACCATTCCTGGAGGAGAGTGTGGGAAGGGTGGAGGGGGAGAGAAGTGTGTGTGTGTGTGTGTGTGTGGGAGATGGCTGGGGGATACAAGTTCACTGTAGCAGGACAGGCCGAGGGCAGATGAGACATGCTTTTCAAAACGCCTACCAACAGACTGCTGCTCCCACAGACACACAGAGTTCAGATAGTTTTACAAATTATAAAGATAAAAAAATAAAAACTTTCCTGGCTCCTTTAGTATCAAAATGTTTTTGAATCGTCACCTTTTGTATCTCAATGATCACTACCAAATTGGACCGCAACACCGGGTGAAGTCAGCCCGTTGGCGCGGGCCAATTTCTCCTTCCATTCGGTAAAACTGGACGCCAAACAAGCCGCGAAAGTCTTGCGTAACATACGGGAGAAAGGATGTTCCTTCACGTGCAGGATAACCGTGACCCTTTTCTGGCTCGCTGCAGGTTTCCCTCTCCTCCGGTCCTGAGTGAACCCTCACAGCGCTCCCAACAACCTGACCGCAGCACTCTTTTTAAAAAAAACATTTAAAAACAGAACGCCGGGGAAATTTCCAGTGGAGAGGCACAACACAACGGTGTCGTAACCTTGGACGCCATCGCCGGCAGTGGCACGGAGTAAAGCATGGCACAGCAGCAGCACTGGAAACTCGAGTAAGTATATTTATGGATTTTTCTCTCCTTCAAGGCACTTGCGGTCATCAGTGTCCTTTTCCAATACCTTGGCGCGGTTTGTTTCAACCCCCCACCCACCCACCCACCCACCACCACAACATCCCGTGGAACAAGCAGTGGCTTAAGAAGGTCCTGGAAATCAGCAAAGGGAAAAGTTAAATAACCAACTTGTTTTCTTTGTCACCGAGAGCCTGCATGTTCCAGGTCGGAGGGGTGTGCTCGGAGATCCCTGACACACATATCTTCGAAGTGAGGGGAGTGCCGTGTGGTACCTACCTCAGCTGTTTACCTCTGTTTTAAAGTGCTTAGCAACAACATTATGTCAGACAGAGCAAAGCGCTCAACATTACCTTCCCCTAGTGCAACTTCAGTCATTTTATGATCATAGTTTATTCAAAGAAGCAATAAAAAGTCTATTTATCTGGTAGAAATGGCACATGATCAGATGTTAGATAATTTATCAACATGCTGCTTTAACTACAGTAACACATTAAATATAAGCCGAAGGGAGGACCTTTCAGTTTGTCGGGATTAAAAAACAACCGAGTAAAAAGGTAAAAATGTCCATTTTAATTAGATAAAAAGAAAAGCTTAAAAACATATTTCAGTGTGACGTTATGTAATAAATGTAATGATATCCACCTCCATCATATTTTGGCTGTTCGGATCACTTCAGCGGCTCTACAGTGGATCATGTGATCTGTGGGTCTGTGTTCACTGTTCCTGAAGCAACGTGTAATATCAGTATGAAATTAGATTTATTATTTGCTGACAAATTAAACCACAAAACAATAATGGTGCACCAGTTACAGAGGTATCATATTGATCATCAACAATAGAATTAACAATTCAAACACACAAAGTGTCATTCATATTCTGCAATACTTGGATTTAAAATGAAAAAAATACTTTGATCCAATTTGTCCAGTTTGCTAGTGAAGAGGCTTCAATCGCTAAATATAATAAAGCAACAGGAGGGACATGCAGACCGTTTCTAAACTGATTTATGCACAATAAATCTTTTATATTACATACATTTCACTGTTGTTTAAAAGAAACTCTGCATGGGCGGCCACTCTATTCAATTCCTGCATAAGATAATATAAACCAGTGGTAAAATATAATGCTTAATCTAACGTGCAGTCGACATTGTTTGAAAATCTACAAACTATCAACAGTTTTATGTGCATACTGCTGATGATCAAGTAGAGTCACAATTTTCCAAGATTTTTTTTCTTCAAGGTAAAAGCTCCAATTTACTCCATATTTGTTATCGTGATCTTTTCTTCCCGTTACATTAATGGTCATTTTAACTCTTTTTACCATTTGATTTCACTAATCAGTTGCAATTAGATCGTTCGTTTCCTGTCAGTTGTTGAAAGCTTCATACGCTCCTAAAAATTGCCCACTGCAATATTGAGGATAAAAACTTGGCTTCTACGTCTCCTAATTACCCCGTCAGAGATCCAGCGGGCGGCTGCTGACAGTCGACCCCAACGTCAAACTTTCTTATTCAAACAGCACATGGTTCTCATTTGAAGTCTCGTCCGTCCCCAGCGCCGCGCCGTCATCACCGGTGTCAATCTTAACCCCTGGTGAACTCCAGCGCCACCGAGGCGAGCCCGGCGGAGCGGGGAGTGTTGTCATGGCGACGCCGGCGGTGTTGTCAGCGTGAGACGATGACGATGGTGGTGACAGGTGGGCGGGGCCGAGCCCGGGAGTCATTCGGCGACCTGTGCGGGCTTGTCCACGTCTGGCAGCGTACACACGCATGTGCGATTGGAGGACGCCGGCCGTGACAAGCCCGAATTCCAGAGAAGTTCAACCGCAGACGAAACGAGCGCGTTTGATTTAATGTAAACTGAACCCTCGCCGAGCGGATGGAGAATTTACCCCCCCCGAGAACCCGAGTGCTTTTCACACATCTGCCTCGACAACGGGGCTTCAGATGTCCCTCAGTGATTGTTATTTGAATGTACTATTTATTTTAGTGCTAAAATCGCAGGCCTCCGAGCAGCGGGCTTCTCTGAGCTGTGATTACGAATGAACGCTGTGACACACACACACACACACACACACCTGATCCACCTGAGACGCATCTACAACCGCATAAAGTTGAAGGATTACACTCTCAAAACCAGTCATGTTTATAGTGGAACGATCAACATAGTGCAGTGTGTGTGTGTGTGTGTGTGTGTGTGTATACGCGTGCTTGCACATTAAACTCTGGCATACACAGATGTTCTGAAGCCAGAGTGACAACAAGACTATATTTAGCCGAGGCTGCCCACACATGGACGATTTTACAGCAGGAGAATCGTGTGTGTAACATTGGGGAGTTAGAGGTGTGTGTGTGTGTGTGTGTGTGTGTGTGTGTGTGTGTGTGTGTGTGTGTGTGTGTGTGTGTGTGTGTGTGTGTGTGTGTGTGTGTGTGTGTGTGTGTGTGTGTGTGTAGCTGACAAACATCCAGCAGCGTGCAGGTGGTGAGACTGAGAGCATGGAAAGCAAAGAGAGCTGGGAAAGCTGTGGAAAATTAAACCGGGCCTTAAATACAAGCAGTGACCACAGCCACTTGCACAAATCCTCACAAGCACACACTCACAAACACACACTCGCCACACAGAGCAGCCCTGGCACCTGCACATTCAGAGGGAAGACTCTTATGTAATCCGCTCAGATATTCCAGCAGTGTTTCCAGACTCATGAATGGGTGGCAGAGGCTGTGTGTGTGTGTGTGTGTGTGTGTGTGTGTGTTTTCTTGGTGAAAGTGGCGTAAATGAAGTAGAGTAAATGAGTCTCAGTGACTGACGGCGAGGGTTTAGCTCACCTGCCACCTCCACGATGTCCCCCGGGACGATGTCTCTGGCTTTGATCCTCTGCACAGCCTTGCGGTTCATGCGATACACCTTCCCCATCTCCGGCTCGTACTCTTTCAGAGCCTCGATGGCGTTCTCTGCATTCCGCTCCTGCGCACCACGAACAAAGTTATTTGTAACACACCTGCATCAAAACTCCTTATTTCACCAAAGTTGTCCCAAAACCAATTCTGCATTTGGTAGCACTGATCCCAGCATCGGGCATCGAGTCCGATTATGTTTTTTTTTTAAACTCAGCATCTCAGCAGGCCTGTTTAACCATTGTTGGCGTTTGTAACCAACTGAAATCAGCCGCCCCGTGCTTGAAGATCTCACCTGCCAGACCCCAATAACAGCGTTGGCGATGAGGATAAGAAGAATAACGATGGGCTCCACAAAGGCGGTGGTGGTCTCCTCTCCTTCTTCAAACAGAGCCAACACCTAGAGGAGCAAACAGCACACAAAGCCTCAGTCCACATGTTATACGGCCTCTGAGCCACCGTCCCTGCAGAGGAAAACACATTTCAGGAGGAAAATTTTTTTCTTCTTTTCCGATTATCCAACAATTATTTTGAGCAACAAACGGATAATCTAAACTCCTGTTCAGCTCTTTTTTCCTCATGTTCTATTATGACCTAAACATCATCAGATGGCACCGCAACACTGGCAGCCTGTTGCAGAAGCTCCTGCTCACTATTCACCTTTTCTTGCTCATTTTTCTGTCTTCGTCTCCATAGTTCTCGAGTTCCAAGGTCACCGTGTTTTTCTCATTATTTGAACAGTTATCTTGCTTTATACTATTTTTTCTGTTGTTTAATACTGATTATTGTTGCATTATTGCTACTCTTATTACTGTCCACTTGCTGCTGAAACAATGCACTTTACCCCACTGTGGGGCAAATAATGTGGTCACATACAGAGGAATCTGATCTCAAAGACCAGTAAATCATAGCATTATAATATATAAAGAACTAGAACTCTAAATCTCCCTCTTTGTGTGAGTGCAACAAAGTATTGTTATGTTATTTAGAAGTTCACATTTAATGAATAATCCATTTATACAACATAACAAACCTGAAATTTGAATAAAACTGCAATTTCAACAAAATTCTAGCACCGTTCATCATATGCCTTACAACTTACAGATCACAGTGGGTTTTTGTATTCCACTATTTACATCTTCAAAAGGAGTAAAACATTTGGTCACATGTCGAGGAAGTCAATATGTAGTCGGCTAATTCTTATTATGATCGGAATAATCTGTCAAATTCCAGAAATGATCTTTAATGTCAAAAACTCCTACATCTGTGGAGTAATCCTGATCACCTGAACCGACTCACCACTTAATACAAACGATAGTGGATAGAAAATATGTGATACCCCTTGTGCGCCCCTGGTGGTCAATTGAATATACTGCAGTCAATATCAGAATTTCTCAGAGCTGGAAAATTTCATCCCGCGGGGCGGATGAGATTCTCCGACAGGTCGGTTCTGGCCCGCGGGCTGTACGTTTGACACCCCTGATCTACAGTCTTCAGCTGTGTTCCTTTTAATTAGCAAGTTTTGTCTAATTATGTTACAGGTTCAACATTTCTGCTGTTGTGGCTCAGTCGGCCTCCGCAGCCTGACTCACGGTCTCCGACACTCAGAATCAGAGAGACTGAAATGTGCCAGAGGCTCCAGGGCTGTTCTTGAGTAAATATAATTACAAACTCCCAACTCTTCAGATTGGACACGACTGCAATGCATTGGAGGGCAAACTAGAAAAAAACCAAACTAAAAACCATTTGTTTTACTGTATATCCATCAGGTAAAAATGTGTTTTTATATGAGAGTCAAAGCAAATGCAATTAAATCACCAAGTTTCATTTAGTTTAATTTGAATTTCTCCGTCTGCTTTAACCTGAACAACTTCGGTGAATCTGGAGGAATGTGGTTCAGACACTTCATGGATATTTTTTTCTCAATTTTGCACAAAGGTGATCACAAAAGCATCAATGCAGAGTTTACTTGAGCACAATTCTAATGTTTGACATGATATGAACAAAGTAGAGTGTTTAGAACAGTCTAACCCAGCAACAGAGACTTTTACCAGACTGTGTCCACGGTCAAGTACAGCAAAGACCAGGACTGGTAAGAAAATCACACACAAATCAACATTTACATGAAGTGCTTGTGTTTGAACAGCGGTTTGCATGATGAATGAGCAGCTGATAAAGTAAAAGACAAAATCATCTGTTCATTAAATGTTCTCAAAAGATTTTTTTAGACTTTTTGGAATTAAAAGTAAAATAATTTGAGAATATGGAAAGTCTATCTTTAAATTAAATGAGCATCTTCTACACTAGTTTATCTAGACCGGAGCCTCTTGTGGGCCGGTTTTGCTCGCCTGCCTGATGTTTGACATCCCTAACTTACATGATTTAATCTTTTTTTGCAATTTCTTTCTTCTTTTTTTCCACTGACTTATGTTTAATCAACCTTTTTAGAATATTTTACTGTTTTCAGATTTTTTTTTTACTTCAGTTGTAGAATGTCTCCGTCTGTAAGATTCTATTTACTTCAATCAATTTTATCAATCTAAGTTTATTTGTATGCTTTAATTTTCTCAAGTGAGTATATGTGTGTTTTGCATCTACTTAAGCATGTGCAATCATACATACTGTATTTGTTAGCAGATATGTTTCCTTTCAATGTTAAATTATCCAAGCGCTCCATTTAAAAAATTAAACAGTATAGCATTAAACTGCATATCAATGTTATATTATTAACTGAGAATACAGACTAGGGCTCTAATATATTCAAATTTCTCTTGTCGATATGTCGATTTAATGCATTGATGCTGTGATTGAGAACATATCTGGCCAATCAGATTTAGCCCCACTGTTCTGAATGTCCACCCACGTGGTGGATGTGAATTTCTGTGGTCACAAAGTGTGTATAGAGAACTCAGCGAGTGTTGAAGACAACCACATCACCTACACAAGTGTTGGTATTGCTATATTCAACAATCCGTAGTCCATACTGTCCCTTTAATTCTGGATGAGCTCCAGGTTTAAGAACTTTGCATTGATTTGAAGGGACTTCTACCACATTTTCCTGCCGGGGATGGAAAATGATGCTAATGAGAGCAGTGAAATCAGATTAAAAGCAGATGACAAAACCAGAAAGGGAACCTCTCAAACTATCCGACAGGTCATTAGGAGGTTGTCGCCTTGAACGACTCCTCTATAAAGTCTAGAAACTGCAACACCGTATGTATTGAATAAAAAATGACACATTCAAAATTAAACAATCAAAAGCTACTTTATTGGCCATTTATTCGTGTTTGACGGTTATCAATATTGGATAAAGCGGCATAAAAGATGGATGGATCAACACACACCAGTGATTTGATCCCCAGACTGAAAAAAAAAGCCACAAAGCCTCAGAAGATCACGACAGCTCAAGAAGCCTGCTGGAACACGGAAACTTCTTCACACTGGTGTTTCCATCACTCCAATCAATGACAGATGTAGGAAAACCAAAATAGCCACACCACAGACAGCGAGGTGGATCAAGTGGGCTTACATTCTGATGATCTAATGCGGCTTATGAAATGATCGAGGGGGATACACTCCTCTGAGTGTTGAGCAGCAGAATGAACGTCACGGCCGCCTGAGCCCGGTCGATATCTCATCATTCATGATGGTAAATCTTCCTTCTGACTGAGCCCAGACTGCACAGCAACAATGGCCGGCCACTCAAAAGACGCCAACATACAATAACCTGGCTTTCAGAGGACGGCCTGAATACCTCACCCGCTGAATAGAAGGGCAAAGGTATACAAGTTAATGAGGGAAGATGGGAGACTCAAATTCTTTCTTACCACCGGGTCGGGAAATCAAAGATTTGTCCCAAAAACAAATGCTGTCCTTACATTTTTAAACGCTGCACTGTTCGCACCCTGCCTGCATAACTGAACACGGAGATACAGGCCAACAGACGGCACATTATATCTGGACGTCTCTGGGGTGTTGAAGCATCGGAGCTTCAACAAAATGAAACAAAACCTTCTTGTCATCCATCTATTGTCTATTGGACAGCACTTTATATTACGTAATGCTGCTGGATATCATCAGGAAAAGCATGCAATCTCCACACACAGCGATTAAACTCCCCGTGTGCTTAATTCAGCTTCCTGATATCATGAAGAAGAGCTCTGGCTATTGCAGAAGGCTGCTGTGACTTTCTGTGCATCTCTGTTTTAATCCACCTCTTTCAGAGAAGTGACTCAATTTTAGCCTGTAGCTACATCAAAATAAATAAATAAAAAAAACACACTAACAAATGAAAGCACAGTTCTGAAGCTTCGAAGGACCATTATTTGTTGTAAATAGCTCAGACACATATGCACATACAGAATGTAGTACATGTGTCTATTACTTCTGAAACCCACTCACTTATAGGATATTTCTTTTATTCCCATAAACCATCGTAACACAACCATTTCTTTAACCTTACAGTGTGTATGTGCACGGTCAAGAGAGTTTAATGATCACAGTTTGAATATAGTAAAAGCACCATACAAACAAGGGCTGGGGTTTCCCTCAGCTTCAGCCGCTCCCTGAGCAAACTCAAAAGAGTGACCAAACAGAAGACAGGGGTGCGATTAAAGAACAATGAGATTATTATTTATGAACATGCAAGTTCTGAAATGAAGACAAACTGCCGTTGGGTGTGACGTTTTTTTCCAAGTCATTTCAGGTCACCTGCTCTTTGCAGCGAGGACACGAAAGCTTTGGCGCACTCTGTGCAGCAAAGGAACAGGGAGAGTGTCCCATGATAAAAGAATAACTGAGGGATTTACAGGAGGAGAAGTCGGCCTGCACTCTGCAAACCCCTAGATACAGTGTGTCATGTATGTTTTCAGAGCAACTTTCCTACTTGCCTAAAATAGCAACAGTCAATTCCATCCAGAAACACCGGGGATGTGCTGTAATAGATGGAAAAATGTGCTATTTTGCACTCAGGATTCCCCGACCGAACCCCTCATGGGCCTTCCCCGTCCTCGGACCGAGACCGGGGTCACAGTTTGAGGTATTTTTGATTGATGGGTTTGTTTCCAGTACAGTAGAGGTACTATGCTCTGATCCTCGGGCTAACAGAGCAGTCTATTAGGTGGCAATTTCCTGGCAATCGTCCAATCAGGGTCTGACATCCCATCGGAGGCACACCCCAGCGTCAAGAACAAATATGATGGGAGCCACTGGCATTTTAATTAGCAGGGTTGTACTTACAAAGGAGACGCAGGCAGCGAGCAGCAGGATCCGGACCAGGAGGTCTTCAAACTGCTCCACCACCAGCTCCCACAGGGACTTTCCTGTCATGTGCAAACAGACGTCACACGCCGTTACACTTTGCAGCATATTTAACATTTCAGACCAGATCTCAAGCTTAAGGGTGGATAGGATCCACCATGTGTGTTGACATTAGCTTTCCGACACTGATAAGCAGCTGCAAAGTTGTGTGTGTGTGTGTGTGTGTGTGTGTGTGTGTGAGAGAGAGAGTGTGTGTACTACGGTTATAAAGCTGCTGTTTACACTGGCAGCTTACCACTCGGCTCATAGAAATAAAGTAAAAAAAGATCCAGGGGCAAGGCGTTTAATCAAGCAGTAAAGAAAGGAGGAGCAAAACTTATTAGAAGGATCAATATTTACCTTCTTCAGCCGGGAGCTCTGTGGACGTCACATCACGTCGGCAGCATCGGACGGGACGGAGCGGGAGGGGAGGGAGTGGAGAAAGACAACGATCAGTAAGTGTGTTTCATGAAGCCATCCTGACGTTGAGATGCAAGGAAACATAGGAATTGCTCTTAGTTCTGCTTGGCTGAGGTGATTAAACGCTTCAGGGTGGGAGGCAGAACGGTGCCTCAGGTGGAGGTCGATGTTTAGTGCATGAATTAACCGCACATCAGGCACTTGGATTTAATCCACACTCAACATACAGGCCGAACAAATGGGGAGCGTGAATACAAAACACACGACATGTCAGAGTGCGTCCTCGTGGTTCATCAGTGAGGAATTCCTGTTGCCGTTTTGACTCGTTTTATACGCCATCAGTGACTTCTTAACTGGTAAACATCCTGCCACAGAAATCCAGTCATGAATTGTGTTGAATTTAGCTCGGCACACAGAAATAAAGTGAACGTTAGAAGTTATAAAGTGTCCAGCACAGATTCTATTCATATTTTGGTTTGACCAAACGGTTACAACAAGCAGAGAAGAGCAGCAGCTCTGCTTCCCGTTGAAACACATTGTGGATACTTTGTACAAGCCTCAATGAATTCCTTTCAAAAAGCCTTCAAGAGCTGCAGACAATTGTCTGTATTGATGTTGAAAAGGGTGAAAAAGTTTCACACATGACTTAATTTATGATGAGCCATCAATTAAGCTTCTGGCTCGATGATACTAGTTTGCAGCATTTAGACAGCGCGAGTTCACGTTACAAGACAGATGAGCGATGTAGTTTCTGTCAAAGAAGAAAGAAATAAGTGCAGAAAATAAGGTTGAGCTTTACCGACTTCAAGTACTTTGTTGCTGCTCATTCATTTACAAACTGACTCGTGCTCTTGAGTCTTGGATAAACACAAAAACCCACAAGTACAGCTGAAATAGTCTCAAGTTTATCTTCATTATCCCACTGGGGCGAATTTGCTTTGCAGCCAAGGTTTTTCTAAAAATAAGTGTTCACGTTGACACGCAATAAAACATGGTGGTCCCGTGGGGAAATGGAAGTTCAAATTGGTGAACAGCACAAGAGTACAGATATACTAGAAAAGTGCAGACAGACGGCCGTTAGAAAATAATGTGAAAAATGTGATGGATAGGATGTGAAATCTCACTCATCCAAACAACTAAAGCGGGATTATCACAAATTCCATTTAGGGCTCCGTTTACACGACACAGTTTTGTTTTTTTGTGAAATAAAGGGCATCGAGGGAAATAATTTATTTTAGAACATTTTCATGAACTTAAACACCCCCTCCCCAAACAGGGTCCAGGTACAGTAGATCATAAATTATTTTTATATTATTGAATTAGTAAATAGTAATTACATACATGTGAGGTTTAAAAAAAAGTATATGTACATTTGCACACACCCGTATGAAAGTATACCTACATAGTAGTTACAATTGTAAAGGTTGGTACAAGGTATGTAGCTACATAAAGTTTTCAAGTGAAAACACAAAACCTTTGTTGCATTTTGTTTCCAGCAAAATGGAGCCTGAAGCCACTGAAAATGCAACTTTTTGAAACCGGCTCCAAACATGGAATTTTTCAAAAATGCTCCAGACTCCGTTGTCATGTAAACTTGGGAAAATGGAACTTTGAGGGACCTCTTGAGCTTCTTCTCCAAAGAGATGTTGGAAAAGTGGCTATTTAGTTAAAATGTCAAAGGGTTTTGTGTTTGCTTCAGTGCATCATGGATGTGTTGATTCGATCCAAGATGCCGAGCATTGGTTCCTTTTTTTTCTTTATTATATTGAAACTAATCAGTCAGGGAAACCTTTGTTCGTTATTCAGGCCCGTTTTTCCGTTCGCAGAGTTGTGTTGAGGTCATTGATATTCATGCTGCAACTTCAGCTTCCAAACTGCTGGAGTTTACTTCCGAGTCTCAGCAGTCTGTGCCCACGGCATTAACACCCATAGTTTTCTCTTTTTTTCTAGCAGCATGTGGGCTAGATCTTTTTTTCTCCCATCATTCTGTCATTCACACATCGGTTTGAAACAAAAGTTGTTGTTTTCCTTTTTTTTTGGGGGGGGGGGGGGGGGGGGAGGTTTAAGAGACCAGCTGAGCATCTTACCCACTCTGATTTGATTACCAGAACAACACCCACCACACACATGAGTCACTGGTGCAAGTATAAAACACATCAGTCATGCTTAAAAAAATTAATTAAAACAAAAAATAAAGAACACTTCGACTGACAAGTACTGTTGATCAGTGTCACCATGATGAGGTACAGCCGAGCTGAGTCACAGCGTTTGTCAAGTCCTCATCAAGGCCGACGCTCAGTTATGACTGAACGGGCCCAGAGTAACGAACCTGATGAACGCTGCTCACAGGATTCTAAAGTTTCATCTTTTTTTATCATGAGAAGCAGGTTCTCAACCACATCTTACGACTACTTAATCCACACTCAGCAAAACAAACAAAAAAAAACCCTCATGACAATAAAAGAGTGAAGTAAAAGCTTCAATTACAGCGCTCATTACAGAACGATTGGGGGGGGAAGGCAGCTATAGTTAGAAGGCCGTGGGCCGCAACCCTAAATGACAGCAGTCTTCTCCTCCCTCAGTGGAAACCTCGTGTTTCTCTGCATGTTTTGACCACACCGTGCAACACGAGGATCAAACGTGACCCTGTGTGGAGCGAGCTGGAAAGAGGAAGGCCCATGACGTGAGCCCACAGGCTCCTTCCAAAAACAAAACCCCCGCGGCCGCTCACGTGCAGCCGGCCGGGCCGAGGAACTACTTCATCCCCTGAAGTCATTAAGAAAAAAAAACAGCTCGGGCCTCGTCTTTTTTCGGCTCCATTTACATTTTGGGTGTTCGTTTACAAGACATCGGTGGTCAGAATCAGTGAGCTTTTTGAAAACTGTTCCGAGGTGGAACTTTTCAAAAACGCTCCGACTTTTGTGTAATCGGGGAAAAACGCAACTTTCTGGAAATGCTCAGGCTCCACCTCTGTGTAGACGGTGTAAACTTTGCTACTTTGCACACACACCATGGCCATAGTAAATCCTTTTTCTGCACACGCACGAGTAGATGGACAATAACAACAATGACGGAGTGTCATGACTGCCAGTCCATATTTTTGGGGGTGTTTTTATAGTTTACAACCACCCGTAATAGCAATCCAACTTCGCCATCTAACCATACAAATGTTCATGTACTTGCCATTGTTAAGATTAGATTTTTCTCTGTGCATGTGCATGGTTTCATTACAAAACACATGGACATTTTAAAATAAAGTGTTGCAGTGTAAACGCGAGAATTTTCTGAAATGAAGATGCCAAAAGTGTTTTCACGTGAAAAGATGTGTGTAAAGGGCCTCGATTGGGTTGGTGAAGTCACCGGGAGTGAAGCTGCAAGACATTTTTACACCGACATTACATTGATGATGCCTCGAGTCTCAATCTGCTGAGCATTATTAGGTCTGCGTGGCCGTTTAGAAAAACAGGCTAATTAGCGGAGGCCAACCCTCGAGCGGAGGCCGTCTCTCAGCGCCACAAAAGACCCTCAGCCTCCGCACAATAATATCTGATGAGTCATTGTGAGTGGCTTCTCTAAACTTGCCGTCTGGAGGCTTTTCAACAGTCCAGGTTGGACACGGTTGAACTCACGGGGGTGGGGGTGGAGGTGGGGGTGTTCTTTGGCTGCAGTCTGCCAGCTGCAGCAGCAGAAATGTGGAGAAGTGGGTTCTGCTGTTTTCCGTGCTCCGCCAGTCTGACATAAGCCTGTTTCCCCCATTACTGTGCCTCCCTTGGTTGTATAATGTTTTTATGGCAGACAGGCTGGCTGCATTGCTGGAGACAAAGAAAGGACTGACTGAAAGGACAAGACAGGCAAGTGGGCAAGCGAAGGGAGGGAGGGGTAAATAGAGAGAAAGAGCTGGAGGTGTTGAACGGGGTTCCCCGGCTTCCCTCTGCCAAGGATTCCCTCCCAGTCATCTGGGCTGTGTCAACCCGAGGCTTGCCCAGGCACATTCCTGAACACTGACTTCACCTCGCTCTCTCTCTTTCTCCATGTCCCCACAGCTCCCTCCCTCCCTCCTCCTCCTCCTCCTCCTCCTCCTCCCTCGTGGCCCAGACAATGAATAAAAGAGGCTGTTTATGCGCAGCAGAAAAATCGAGCAGTGCCAAGCAGAGGGGAGACACTTCCTGGAGACGGTTGCCAACAACAGCAACAGGGAGATGGTTTCTGCGTCCAGAGAATCAGGAAGCAAGGCAGGAAACTCTCCGTCTATCTGTCCGCACTGCGAACCGTCCGCCGATTAAAAAGAAAAAAACAAAAAGAAAAAAAGAAAGAAAAAAAGAAAAAAAAAGAAGCTTTCAGAGCAGCCTTCTTTTTCCTCTGGATTTAAAAACGACCCCCTCTCCCAATATGCATTACATTCTGGTGTGGTTAAACAGCATTAACAAGCTCAAGTTCAGGCCGTCTTCTGAAAACTACTGTCATGAGAAAGTTTGCAGCAGTTGCCATGGCGACTTGGCATTTGAAGGCTCCTTTGAAAACGAGCGTTTCACAAGGTAGCGTGCCAGCGTCTGTCAAGATTCACCAGAATATCCGTTATGCAACCGACATAACGGCAGCGGCGCAGAAACGCTGCCGATGACAGGCATCGAAAACAAGAGAGCCAGAGTTGTGCTCGATCCACAAAGCACGGGAGCGTAAGACAGGTCTATAAATATCATGACGGTAACCCCTAATGAGGGCTTCTTATATCCACTTAACCTCCTAATGTATTCCCCAGCCGGGAAAAGGTCTGCATGCATTAACCATATCAAATGTGAAGGATAAATGCACCTCGTTCCCGCCCCTAACGTTATTATCTTTGATATGCAGACAGCATTGCAGGTAACTGTAGAGGCTGCAGCCTGACAGAGTCAATGTTTCCTACATCTACACACTTTCAGGGAGTCCTATGCAGTAGGACTCCCCGACGGCTGAGGAGTCGACCTTAAGGCGGCAGACGGTGCGACGGTGCCGAGTCACTAATCACTTCCCTGCAGCGTAACGAGACAAGGACACAAAGGGCCTCGCATGTAGCTACAGTTCAGTCATTAAAGGCCAGGAAGGCTTTCATATTGGATTAATGCTGCTCCGCTCAAACACGTGGCGCAAAACAAAACAGGACAAAGACTCTGCTGCCAAGTGAGGATGACACAAGAGATTAAAGAAAGCCAGACATCCTCCTGCTGAACAGAATTACAATGCGAGCGTTGTACATCCAAACAGACGTGCTTCCCCCGTTAACCTTCAGAAAGGCATTCATCCTTGATGGTATGGACCCAAAAACTAAAGGTGCCGGGATGAATTCTCTGAGGTTTTGGTCCATGATGATAGTGTCAAATAAGTTGCTGAAGATCTATGATGTGAAAGTTGTCATGAAATCAAGACGCCCAAAACGCAACGCCACTTTCAGTGGGCCTTAAGTCACCATTTTTTCCCCCTCATAATACGCCAACAACTGTGATTGGCCGATTATCCATTTAGATTAACGACCAGTTGAACAAGAGTATCTAAAGAAGAGAAGAGTGACAACGTCAATTCAGGCTGATGGTAGGTTTCATGCTGCATCATTTGGGAACAGTTGGAAAGGCCCAATTCTCAATTTACAACCTTGACATAATAACAAGCAACATGGCAGTGCGACTTTATAGCTGCAGTCAGAGAATCAAAAAATGCCAAAAAATCATCACATACATCAACCGAGCTCGGCACATTCAGTTTAATTTCATACTACATTTGCTGTACAGCTGCTGCTTTATGTTCCGCTGTCAACAGCTCCAACAGTCATTAAAGTTTTACAGTTGCAAACAGTGGGTGGATTATATTGAAGTGATAAGTGAGACCCTCGTAAATTAAGATGCAAATAACTAATCTGTGAAAAGAGCCAGGATTCTTCTTAATTTCACCAAAACGTCTCTTTCAGCGACTTTAGCGGAGCTTCTGGGAGCTCTCCCTGTTTTCCTGCTTCAAATTAATCTTCCAACTGAATCTTCCAAACAAATTGATGAAAATACAATTAGTCTTAAGCCAGAATTGATTAAAACACTTGAACAAAGCATGAGATAAAAATGTGTCCGAAATGATTCAGATCAATGGCCTTAAGGGCAAAACATGTTCAGCGAATTCAACAGTGGTTAGTATTTTAGAATATCAGGTGCACAGTTGGTCATTCACAGCGAATACGTCATTAAACTTTCAATAAATAATTAATTTGAGAGAGAAAATCTGAAGTATCACCAAGAAGTCATCAGCAGACCGTTTGGAAATCAACCTCAAGAACACCAAATGGAGGGAAAGAAAAACGTCATGCGCGAGGCTCAGCTGCGTCCACAGTTTGCACCCTCTAGCCACATTCTTGTCCTTTTGCTCAACAAATTCCATGTAATGTCCTCATCTCGCCCCTCGGCAGCTGTGGACCGCTCGGCCATGCCAGTCCAGACTCTAATGAAGTCTCTCAAAAGTGATGTCAAGTAACCGCTGCTCGTTTGTGTCATACCAGTGACTCTACCACTGAAGAATTCTGAAATTACTGGGATACAATTACAACACTGTCGATCAATCCAAGTTTCCCTAGAAAAGAAAACGGTAAAGGTAAGGCGAGCAACATCAAGATATGTTGAGAATTCAATGGTCAAAGAAACTACTAAATCTAAAACGGGCACTCGGTAGAGCGCAGACCGCCACATTTGTTTATTAATGTTTATAGCGTATTGTTCTCTGCGCATGCATGTGTAGTTTCATTACAAAGACCACTAACAGCGCCCACTAGTGGCCCTACACGCTCACTACATCGTTTCCGTGTAAATGGACATCGCTCCCAAAACATTGACATGTAAACATTAAACTTCTCCAAAATGAAATAAAGAAATTGAGTTTTCACTTGAAATGTGTAAATGGAGTCTAAAATTGATTGTGCGAATTAAACGAACGAAGTAAAATGCAAAACCTTTGTAGGTTAAAATGTTCAAAAAGGATATGGGGGGATTGCCGCTATTTCACCAGGAAATTGGTCAAAAGATTAATGTATTTAAAAATGGGGCTCCAGTAGATTTTTGGACTCCCCCAAATTATGGTAGAATGCACCATTTTACACCGACTTTCACGTTACAATATATTAGTATTAACCGATGTAGAGACCCATACACACACACAAAAAAAAAAAAAACATTGTGCTAGTTGGACTTTTCGCAGATTGTTGGAAATTGGCACAGTAATACTCAGACTAAAGTAGTATTCTGATGACTTGTGGTTATTATGCACTTAATTAAAATGTTTAAACAAGATCAAAAAAACAGTCGACGCCATTGCTTATTTTTTTTTATTATTATTTGGGATTACCAACCTCCCTGAAAGTGCAGTTAAGCTATTCAAAAGCCTTATGGCTTTTACTAATAAGTATAATCATGTAGTTTGGACAAACTTTGTTGTTTTTGTAACACGTCTAAGAATATAAACAGAAAGTTTTTTGGAGCTGAAATTAGTATAACAGTTGTCGTGCTGCATCAGGGACAGACTGCAGCTGCAGGAGCATCTTCCCTCTATTGAGCAAAAAGCTGCTGACACAGCGACACTTACTTTCTGAAATGAGCTGCAACAATGGAGGAGAGCAACGGCTCCGTTTCACTACGAAGCAAATTACATCAACAATCGCAGCAAAGGAAAACGAGGAGACGGGCGGAAAAAAGGAGCACAACACCCTGCTCGGTGCGATTACATTAATTTAACTTTAGTCGTCTCTGATCAACCGATTAACTCGCGATTGTGCTCGTGGCGCGGGGAGGAATCACCGTCAGTCGACGTTTCAAAGTGGAAATTTTTTTTAGCCAATAAAGACAAAAGACAATCGTTTAGCTGTTGCACAGGATGCTGAAATCAAACTCCAGCTCTCCTCAGGTATGTTCTACTTGTGCCTCAAAAACATTTTTTTTTGAGGATGTAAAAAAACTACATGGTGAATAAAGATTAGACGTGTGTATTCTTACATCCAACGTTAAAAAAAAAACAACGTGGTAGCCTTGCCACACATTATGGCTCTCACAGCACGATTGGATCTGCTGGCAAGTCATGGAGGAAAAAGGAAAAACGGCTGTCAAATGAGCAGGACATGCATGAGGTGATTAGCACAGAGCTCATATCTTGTCGGGGCTCAAAGCTTCCTCTTTAAGGTCACAGCTGTGCAAAAAGCCTGCTTTTTTTTGGGCGGGGAGGGGGCGGGGGGGGGGGGGAGTTTAACATCTCACCAGACTTGCAAGATGGCACCCGGCTGCTCAGTGGCCAACCAGAGCAGCTGAATGCTGTGAAAAAGAGTCAGCAATCCCCAAAACGGCAGAGCGAAATATCTGTGTTAACGCCGCGCTATTTATAGGGTTTATTCTAGGTTTAAAAACCAGAGCACCACTTCTGCCCAATCAAATGCTCGATCTCGAGCAACTTTACAGATCTGAGCAGCGAAGACTGTAAAATTATGGGTTTGGGGGGGAGAAAAAAAAAAAAACCTGTAGAGAAAATAAATGTCAATAGAAGTGAATGAAGTTGATAAAGATGGTGTAAAACAGCATTACCAGCATGGGTTGGCGTGTTTGTGGGAGGTGGGCAGTGATTCTGGCCTCACACTGGGAAACTAAAGAAGAGTCCAGTGGGAGTTTGCATGTTTGCCTCAGTTATTAAATTCAAATGTGAGGAACAGCCAGTGACTGGATGTAATTTTTTTATTATCATCATCAGTGAAGATATTACAAAATAGATAAAACAAAGGGAAAGAATGTATGAATTTGTTGTATGGTCACGTTTTTCAGGTGACTGAATCGTCTCTACCCACCCAAACCGAGTTGCCACTTGGTGTTTTTGAATGTGTTAAACTGTGGCCAGTGGGCTGATGGCATTACGCTGCATGAGCCTGTGGTTTTCATTTGGTTTGTGTTGAAGATGCTTTTAGATCAAATGATAATGGCTCATTTATTGATGTGTGATATCTTTCTATTGGGGCCTCGTTTTAAAAAGGTTTCCAGTCGCAGGGGGCTGGACACACACACACAATTATTTTTTTACACAAATTCAAAAAGACTAATTTAAACAATTTATGGTATCTGGAATCAAGGTCGAATTGACCTGAAAGTAGGTGTGTCTGTGTCTATATAAACTATTTAAAAAAAAAAGTAGCAATTTTTCCATTAGCATGTTCATTACACTGATTAAACCCAGGAGGAAGGGAAAAAAAAAAAAAAAAAAAAAAAAAAAGGTTTCACGATCCAAATGTTATTATGAAAACATCTCTGAAAGGGGTCAATGTGACCTGCTACAATAAAAAAAGTTTTAAAATAACAAGAACATTTAAATAATTGCAAACTGCTTTAAAATCATTGCATAATAACTCCAAAATGTAAATGTACTTTGAATAAGACTTGGATGCATTTCAACTACAATACAAACCATTGCATTTGTCAGTTTACATTCACGGAGGAGAACAGCTCCATTTAAATACTTAATGACTTTTCAAGTAACTTTTTATATCAGATCTACATTTTTGATATTTTGACTTAAAGTCATGAATGAAATCTAAAATATTAAAAGTTTCTCAGGCAATCATTTGGCCATATTAGTGATGCACAATATATCAGCCGTGATATCCCCCCAAAAGTTATACATATATCAAGTCATATGCAGAAGGAAATGGATGAGCCTTAAACTGTCAGTAAATTGCTCAAGTCATATATGTAAATTGTACCAAAAAATTTTTTTTGCTCTAAAATAAACAAAGATTGTTTGAATTCATCAGTTTGTCTATTTTTCAGAATATAAAAGCCGATTATGGAAGATACTTTTTTATTTATGATGTATATCGATATTGATCTTCGGTATCGGCCAAATTTTTCATATCGGTGCATCCGTGTAAGATTATGGTTGAACCCTGAAAGCTTCCTGCCACAGCAAACCATGAATAAAAGCATATGTATGACTGGAGTGTTTCTACAGGCCAGCTGAGAATCATTTGCCATCAGAGGCACCACACTATACTGACATTTACGTATTCTTTCAAACATTATTGAGTTACACATCATTTTACACGTGTAGCCGTTTAATATGCCACAAACAGCCTCAACCTTTTTTAAATAATGTTCAGGGACAAACATTTTTTTATTTATGGCATAAATAAAGAAATCTGCATGTAGTTTAAAAAAAAAAAAAAAAAGCTTTTCTGCAGCAAAATTAAAATCAAGATAATAACCCCATATAAACTTGTATATTTAGTATGACCATCTTTACTATGGAGCTATAAAAAAAAAAAACATTCAAAGTTTTGTTCATAAATTTCTTTCCACATATTAAAAAATAGAAGAAAATGAATCTTTCCTCGAGTCATTTTATAATTATTTGTTGAGGAAAACTCGACATCCATCACCCGCCGTGAAAGGCAGGTGATGCATATTTTTCATGACAAACTTTTAAACTCTTCGATTCGGGCGTCACATTTGTCACGTCAAGCTGCAATAATGATTATATCAAAGCAAGAAAAGTGCAGAGATGCCACCGCAGGGGGGTTGAAATGCTGCAGGATGAAGGTTATCGTCGTATCCTGCCGCTCTTTGTGGTACAAGTTAGAAGGCAGACGCACAGTATGCAGCGTCTGCTCTGTGGTGGGAGAAGAACCGACGTGTTCTGTGCTGCGCCACGTTGGAGCCCAACGATAGGACATCATCTCAACATGCATGACGGTGACCGACAGATGAAGAGGAGCGAGAGAGAGGAGAGGAAGACAAGTGACGAGCCAGAACCGGAGCCCTACACTCCCGGGGACTTAAAAATTACTTTTCTACCAACTGCAACCAAGACACCGACCGCACCGTCACTCATTCAACTCTGGTCGGCAGCTGTTGTTGCAGGAAGGGGAGGAGGAAACGACGCAACTTCCCTCGTAATTCAAAACACAGGAGCGAGTAAGTCAGGCCGCTTTCATGTGGAGTTGCAGAACAGGAAGAGAAACAGCGGTACAAGTGAGATCAGATCAGAGGAAGTTTGAGTTATTGTATCTGGTAAAGTGAAGTAAGATCTACCGAAGTGTGATATCACCCAAAGAAAATCTCCAAGTGAAGCAAACACACCAGCAGTTAGACACGTGAAGAGGCACATTGGGGCGTCTGATAAGTCAAAAACACCATTTTGTGAATCGAAGCAGACGCAAACCAAGGTTGGTCGCTGCCTCACGGTGCAGCGACATGCCTCACTAGGTGGTTTAACCTGAATGTGTTGTGTAATCCACTCTGGTAGAGGGAGTGTCGGTGACATTCTGACAACCTGGACCTCTTCTGAAATCGCCTGTGGAAAGTTATGACATAGAATGGAAAAAAAAGAGATTTAACATGTTTTGATTAATAATGCTTCTTAATTCTGTCACATATTAACATTTCAAAGTCAAAAGTACTTTGAAATTAAATTTTATTTTTTTAACAGGAAATTCTCTTAAATGTTACCGAGAGAAAAAGATGAATCGGTAAATTAATGCACTCGGTGAAGAAAGGCCATCTCCCCTGGACACTCATTCACCCGAGTGTCACTTCCTTTGAAAACTGGCTCCACCTCCACCTTCAAATAGGAAAAGTTGATTGCTCCTGGGGACAAAATGCCCTTTAAGTGACACTTTCTAAAAATGAACACTGTGCACCTTTGAAATTGGCCATGTGTGCACACGAGACACAAAAAAAAAGAAAAATCACCTTCTTCATACCCCCACTCACAGCGAGAGGCCTGCGACTTCCTCTTTACTACATCAACTCTGTCAAAATGAAAGCGATCAATTACATGCAAATACATGCAGCCACATGCCTTCGGGGAGCGTCTGAATGAGGAGACGAGTAGCCGAGTACACCGCGGCTCGCCTCCAGTCGGCTCCTCTGAGCAGCACACGCCGATCGGATCAGGACGTACGGTGCAGCGTCTCCATCGCGGCGCATGAAAGAACCGACAGAAAGCCACAAAGCCTTCTCGTCACTCAACAGTCTTATCTCACAGAGCAGCAGTGAAATGAACAGCCTCTGAGCTCTGCTGCAATGTCGCAGAAAGGAGAAGGACTACGCCAAGAGGGCCGATCCCAGAGTTGCTGGTTCGACCCATCACTCTTGGGGACGCCAGGTGTGCAGACACCTTGCAATGGCAGCTCGTCACTATCGGCGTGTGAAGACAAAACGCCTCCAGACTGCTCAAGCGGCAAAACGAGCTATAGAACTAAAGCCCATTTAAAATCCATTTACGAGAGATTAGAGAATGAATGGGTCCGTAAAAAGCAATCCCCACACGCAGTGGCTCCATCTTTGACCTCTAAATTACCCACTGAGGCATCAGAAGATGATTCACTGCCCTGCGTGTTTTGACTGCGAGGACAGATGTTTCTGGGCATCGGTCGTGGAGTCGAACTCCCTCATCCAGAGATCTAGGCGTGGAGCCGGAGTGTGAAACCTCCCGAGGCCCACGCAGGATTGTTTACGTCCGACACCCGAGTATCTTCCCCAGCGTGTCGATGCAGCTGATCCACGCTTGTTTTCTTTTAGTTTTTAAACCTCCCATGTACACAGCGACACAAATGGTGATCCGAGCTGCATGTGGACATGTTTTCTGTTAATGATCCTGCTGGTAATAAGGTCGTGTTGAGCGCACCTGCCAGTGGGGAAACAACTCCGGAGCCTCGGCTACCAAGTCTGTGGTTTGTATGCAGAGAGTGGAAAAAGCCATTTAGCAGCCGTACATCACTCTTCGATGACAAGCACCGAGATAGTAAACAAGCAAGTCTGATGCTGCGTCAACATTTTTTACCTTCATGAAGCAGCAAACAGCCCCAGAGACACTCTTTATATATATATATATATATTTTTTTTTTTAAAAAGGGCATTCCCTCTGACCCCCCCTTATTTATGTGCAACACGCTCGCACAAGGCAGGAAGTTCACAGCTAAAAGCGAAAGATGTTATCTGCTGCGAGACGTTGCCTATTTTTCCATGAAGTCATCACAAGCCCCTGGGTAGAGCGGCTGGCTGCAACAAAAGAGCTTCTGTTTGACTGGCACAGTGTGCCGCTCCACTCCACAGCTTGGCCGCACATGCAAATGACAGGAGAAGTGGGGAAAGGTGTGCTGATGTCAGGTCCGACATGGAAATCACTCCTCCACGTCGGACCGTGTGTGTGTGTGTGTGTGTGTGTGTGTGTGAGTGTGTGTGTGAGTGTGAGAGTGTTAGATGAGGAAGCTGCAAACGGACTAAACTGGACACCTGCAATTTAGTTTTAGACAACAGAATCTCTCTGATCTTCATCACTTTGAAGGATGCAGTCTTCTTCCCTCTGCCGTGTTGCAATCTGAACTCAGAAGTATAGACTATGTGCAGAGCAACTCCTGGAAGTGAAAACAGGTTGTTCAACATTTTCAGCTTCATGTATCTTCACCTCTTCATCTTCTGCACTTCCTGATCCCTACATCACAGTCAGGGATGTGTGTGTGTGTGTGTGTGTGTGTGTGTGTGTGTGTGTGTGTGTGTGTGTGTGTGTGTGTGTGTGTGTGTGTGTGTGTGTGTGTGTCCGTCCTCCCAAACACAGCTGCACACACCGTCAATCCAGGAAGGACTTTTGTTTTTATCCGTTTTCTCCTGTACTACTTCAGTTGAAGTAGTTTGGCACCAAATCTCACGTAAAATGATAATTTGAATGAGGAAACAAAGTAGCTGGGTTATGAATAGTTTGATTAAATTAGTTTATTTGCATTTGATCTTGTGTGCGTGCGTGTGTATTTTCAGTACATGCATGTGTCACACATTTCCACGGACAGTGTGCCAGAGGGAATAAGACTGTTTTTTTACGCGCACGATGTGCTTCAGCTTGACGCGCAGCGGCGGCGGCGGCGGCAGTTGAGGGATTTCCTGGCACATGCCGCGATGGGTTAACAGCTTGTAAATACGCACCACCTCTGAAGTGAAGTGAAGAGAGGAAATGATGAATCAAGTACTCACCGTTCGGTCCGTATCTCTCCACATTGACTCTGACCTGTTCCAGAGTCAGACCAGTGTTCTCGTTCACGCCGAAGTTGTCTAAAACTTCAGACGCAGATTTAGTGTGCGCATTTTCCATCTTGGTGGACAAGGGCTTAGATGATCGGATCGAAATGCATGTAGCTGAGGAACATCTACTGTGGCAGCCGGAGCGCGTGCAGAGGGGAGGGGGCCGAAACAGCAGTAATTTCCACGGATGGTCGGTTGATGCGCTGGGTTGTGCTCGGGTCACCTGTGCCCCCCTGAAGAAAACCTCCGGACCAGCGGGTTCAGACGCTGCTGCTGCCTCTCTGCTGCCTGACTGCCGCCTGCTGCTTCATCTCCGTCTGAAGGTGTGCTGAGTCTGTGTCGGCGCGGACCGCCTCTTGGCTGTTGAGCACTCCCTCCTGCGCTCCCATTGGCTGCGCGTACCTGAGCACGGTGCCGCGGTGCGTAAAAGCGCAGGGCAGCAACTCGTCCTCGCTGCTCTCACTGCTTCTCATTTGAAGTTTTATCTTATTCCTCCAAATTTGAGCTCAGGTTGGTGCACGCCAATGGCCCTGGAGAGGAGAAGAGACACAGTGGGTCGTTCAAGGGCATCCTTAACCCTTTAAAGGACGCGCACCGTAATAATATTTAGAAGTTTATACCGAGGTTTGTTTTTGTGGTGAGAGATTTAAACATCACGTTTGAAAAAAAGGTTCAATAGATGAAAGAAAATCTTAGTAGATGTTTGAATTTAGTCATCAACAAAATATATCATACAATAGTATAGTATAATATAACAAAACATAACATAACATAACATAACATAATATAATATAATATAATATAATATATTATATTATATTATATTACATTAGAAGAAAGAAGTAGGAAGAACAACTTCTCAAAAAATGGAAAAGATAAAATAAAATTTGAAGCTTTAACATCATGATTAACTTATACATCTAAACATATTGGAACTATATATTGATTACAATAACCTGTTAATCTACATCCATCCCCATCTACACACACAAAACTTAAAGGGAGCTGCCAACTCTTCAAAGTCACGTTAGCTCAAATATCACACACCCCAGGTAGTCTCATATAATCCTTTGGTTGATATCAGACTTCCAGATAAATTTCACTGATGGTATGATTAGTTACGTATTTTAATAATATATGAGTAAGTTGATTTCTTTTAAATTGATAAGAAATCAGGTAAGTTGGGACACGTGTGCATCAATCTGTTGATTCCTCATCTTCAGTTTGGTCAAACCTTTGGTTGGGTGAGCTAAAACAAATCCCAACTCACAAAGTGTTTTTGGGACAAAGAGACGATTCAGAATAACGTTTAAATTTAACATACATATCATGGTGAGAGAGAATCCACATATGCACAAGGAGAAAATGCAAGCCCCTTAAAAAAGTCTGTGAGCAAGGATTCAAACAGGGGTCTTCTCACTGTGAGAGAAGTGCCAACCACTATCCCACCATGTCGTCCGGAGAAACAAGTTCTCTCTTAATGTTTGTTTTTATAAGATTAATGGGAGTTTTGCTTGTAGGTTTTGTCCCTGCATCCTTTGCACAGGCACGGTGAAGTCACAGCACGAGTCCACACGAATGAAGCCCCGAGGCGAGCTGCACAAATATGATGTTGATCCAGTCAATTAGACCGGTTTTACTTATTCTCTGAAAAGCTCAATACAAAAATAAGACAGACTAATTCTTCAGTTTACAGAGACGCTGCAAACCCCCCTGGGCCATTTTCCACTCCCGGGCTGTTCTCACAAGTGACAAAAGGGAGCAGAAACACAGCTGTAATTTGTGGTGTGCTCTGAAGACAGCATGTAATCACTTGAAATGAGGATCATTTCTGGATTCATCCATTTGAGTCGCCCCCATCCCAGCGAAGAGGGGGCTGAGTAACTTGAACTAATAGCTCTGTCAGCAGGTTTCTGGCTTGAAAATCACAGAATCTTTATTTTTAAGAGCTGCGCTGACATCATGCAAGTGCTCACGAGAATGATGGCAGGATGGAAGAGATGGTTTTTTTTTTTGTTTTTTTTTTCCAATTTGCAGTTTACGGTCACGTTTGTGTGCAAAAGGAGGAAAGAATGAAGTAATGAGCAACATACAGGTTTTGTTTTGCCAGAGATCGAAAATAAAGGCATCTACGGAAAAAAAGGCTTGATGTCGTTGAAGTTTTCCACTTTTAAAACTCAGCTGTCGATCTCAACCTCTGTCTGTGGTTTGATTTAAAATCTTTGTTCAAAAAGTTTTGGAACTTTTTGAGAAAAATGCAACAAGAAACAAACGTGAATGGAAAATACATAACCATGAAAACTTTGAAAAGTGAATTTGTTTTTTATTTGGTCACTTCAGTTGTATTTGGCACACTCCCAACATCTGTGATCTACGTCCTTGTAACGTTGCCAGACGGTTTTCTCAATGAGACTTAGCAGTAGCGACCTTCTCGAGTGCATTCTCGGCTCTCCCGGTATTGAGAAACAGACCTCAGGACCGAAGCTTTAATGCAAGAGCCTCCAGATTCAAGAGAGACAGTGGAATCTGTTTTTACTCACAAGTTAACAAGACACAGATGTAAAACATACATTCTTTTAAATATACAATTTAAATTCTCCCTGTATCGCTAAAAATCCCCAGAAATAAATGTTACCCCCCAAAAATATAAATATGTTACATATAATCAGTGTTTTCCCCAGAATGTCGCTCAGTGACTTAAATTAACTTGTTTTAATTTTGTTTTAATGTTTAATCAAAGTGTAATTTGTTCAGACCTTGGAACTCAGAAGTTCTAAACTCAGAGGACAAAGTCACTTTAACTCTTTAAAGAGCGCGCGACCATGTTTGTTACCTTCACCATGTTTTACGACACCAATAGATCTTAAATGAAGGTTATTGAGGTCCCGCTTAACATGATGACGTTTTCAAAACCTCCGTTTTTGTTGTCTGTTTACATGACAACGGTGGTCTTCGATTTGTAGACGGTGGAAATGCTGCTACTGCACATGCTCACTACGGCCATAGTAAATAGTTTTCCTGGACATGTGCGGAATAGATAATCCAACTTGGTCATCTGTCCATGCGAATGTCTCCCATTGTTAATGTTTATATCGTATTATTTATGTGTGCGAAACCCGTTTTCGTTCCCCATTGGTCCGGCCAAGTGTTTTCCAGTGAGTTTGAGCTGCACACATACACGTATTCAGTCTTAGGGAATGGCCCATTGCATCAGAAACAATTATCTGCTTGTCATGTAATGACGCTGCTCTGAGACTTCTACTTCCTGGAGAGCTGTTACTTCCTGGAAAACAGAGTGGCTGCCATTACACAACATGAAAAGTAGGTGTAATAAGAACCTCATCCTGACCTTTTGTGCCAGATCAAACTCTATTTCTTCCTCTTACTTCATGTTTTCAACCCCCCCCCCCCCCCCCCCCCAGGAGACCCACAGATTGCCTTTTAGAAAAGCCATATAACTTACCAAATCATGACTGTGAGGCCAAACACTAGAGGACACTCACTGGGGTTTAGAAGAAGGATATGAAGGACGTTGATCTGGTTTTCTTTGTCATGTGCAAAACTCATTTCGACAACCTTGGAGCAGGAACAGCTCGAACCCCCTCTGTGATCCCCGGCATCGTTTCAAAGGGGTTCAGGTCCAAGGTTGGGAACCACTGCTCGTGAACAGTGGCTGGCTCGTCTGACTCAGTGTATTATTAACCCGACTGGCCATTACAGTAACATTAGTGTTTACAATGCATTACGGCTTCTGAATGTGGAGCCCCTGTGGAGTGGGCGCTTCTGTGGGGGAAAGGGGGATTCAGGAGTTTATTGATGCAGTGGCAGAAGTTTAATGAATTTGCCCATTCATTGCCAACTGGGCGAAGAATCAGCCGGCTAAACTCGAGCATGGAAACCGGAGCTCCGCATTTCCCCTCCATCACTCTATCCTGAGCGTGAGGTTACTGCAGCACAATCTCCCCACAGTGCTGCGGGAGATCACCCGCACTGGACTGGGACCTTGATGGGCCCAAAGTATAAAAGGAACAAGGTGCTCCAATTCTGTCTTTGCTCACAGCTGGCCTCTTCTCTCACAATACATTAAAAAAAAAGAAAAACTGCATTTATATCTGGCGCTTACGTAACTTTCAGCACTGCTGTCTGGAGGCTGGTAGTGGGCTACATGAAGTTCTTGGATGCCTACAAGCGCCCTCTCCTACTGCCTTTGCCTCTTCGACATTCAAATTCAAAGATGGCTATTTTTTTTTTTAAAAAGCAGACCCCACTACAGTCGTCCACAGATCCCCCAGCAGACAAACATGACTACAATCACAGGTTCCACTCATGCTGCTCACTGCTGCCCACTCACATGCACAGTTGGAGCGATTATCATTAGTCATCAGCAGCTCTGACTCGGGGCATCAGCTTTACTTTAAACGTGTGTGTGTGTGTGTGTGTGTGTGTGTGCGCGTGTGTGCGTGAGTACCTGCATAAGCACCCCCCCAATACCAAAGCTCTTATGAAAAGGAAACAACCCCCAGAGCCCCCACACTTCAGCTGACTCCCTCTTTCCCCTTCAGTGGCGCACACTGGGGGTCTGTGCGAGCCTTCATGCCAGCCACACATTTTCCACGCGGCACTGCCTTCCAAATGCATTTGCCTCTTTGCTTGCAGTGCTCTGATGGAAATGAGTCGTGGCCTACCAGGCATTAAAAAAAAAAGAATTGAGATATTTCCCCACCATATTTGCACGTGACGTATCACACGCCCACTATGCATTCATGTAATACCCTGAAATTAAGAGAAGTTAATCGAAGATTTGACTCTGGGAAAACAGAGACACAGGCTCGGTTGATGTTTACCATCACGCTCTTGGAGCCGGCGATGCAGACTCGGGTGACACACATCTGCTGCTGCCGCTGACTTTGAATCAAGGGGATGCAGGCGATGCGAGTCGACGACAGTCTGGAGCAGCTGCACCTGACAAGCTGCCCAAGTGGCGAGTCTACCCCGCCCATTAATAACTCTGTGTATCCCCCTCCCGACTGCCTCACGTCATCCTCGTTCGGAGGCACTGCGCATCTGTGAGAAAGTCATTTCACAGTCTGGAGCAGCGGGATGCCCCGCCGCCTGTCAGAGCCCAGAGGACGAGGAAAATATCAGAGGAGAACCATCTCAGCTCTGATGCTGTACCAGCATTGTCTAAATATTTCAACGAGCTTCGCAGTATTTAAAAGACATTTACTTTTGATATCATCAGAAAGAAATCAGACCTGTGAAAGTGAAAAGACAGACAAGGCAAATTTACAGTAAGCATACAAAGTACTGTTAATGCACTGTCACAATAATCCCACAGGTTTCTCTGAATGTTGTTTGGTTAAAAATCCTTTAATTCTCGCAACGTTTTCCAGATGGTAGTCAGCTGATTTTGTTATTATCTTAATGTGGTTGCTGAATTTCAGGTCTGACTCCATAATTACACCCACATCTCTGCTATTTCATATCCTGAGTGACATGAAGGCTTTTAACCTTTTCTCTCTGGGGCCAAAAATAGTTTATCTGTTTGTTTGTTTGTTTGTTTGTTTGTTTTTTGCTGGGTTCAGTTGTAAAAACTTCTGACACATCCACTCATTCATTTCATTCATGCACTCACTCAGCAGGTATATGGGACTGTGGCCTTTCCCTGACACTGACCCATAGAGCTGAGTGTCATCTGCATATTTATGATATGAAAAGTTTTAAGGTTCCGAGATAATCATATACGTGGAAAATTGCTTCATCTGCCCTAATAATCTCAAAGATATATCCTTATTTATGCTTCAAAGTGATACTTAGTGCTTTACTTCAATCTGATTCACAAACATTTCAGAAAAGTGATTGTTTAAAACTAAATATCAAGCAAACACACATCAACTTTTCTACTTTTCTCCCCATTCGTTGGAGTCATCTCTGCTTGGTAAATCACCGTTGGCTTGACTTTGTGCAAAGTAACATTTCAACAAAGTTTCGGAAAGCATGTGAGCAATGGTGGCAGTATACCTCGTGTTTTGAAAAAGCAAATCTTAATATAACAGGCGAAAGTGCAGCTATTCATTCTGTTATGGAAATGTAATGAAAGCAATCTGTAATTATGAAAAAAAGCTTTATTACAAAGCCATAAGTGTGACAGATCCAACAGTTGTAAAGATTTATATCAAGATATTATATTCATTAAAAGAGGAAAGAAGAGGAAGAGAAAAACATCACAGGGTGCAAATAGATTGACTGGAGAGGAGGGAGGATTTAATAAGTTCATGCTTCCTACGCCTTTTTGTGCGTGTGAAGCGTTGATTATATTAATTGATTGTTATTCATTCATTCCAGTATTGTTGCTCTTAGATATTCTGAATAGATTCAGCAGACTTCAGATTCCTTGTATTGTGACAATACAAATGGCCACTTAAAAAATGTTTTTATTTTTGAAGTTAATCTGGTGTTTCACAATTGACATGGGAGACATCGAGGCCTTAATTAGATTTTCAAAGATATTTCTTTACATTTTATTTTGTCATGTATGCTGGTGGTTTTAATCACTTTGAAAGAGAGATACATTTTACCCCCAGCAGTGGAAATAATTTACCAAAAGACAAAATACAAGTAGAGGGAGGTTATACGTGTGTGTGTGTGTGTGTGTGTGTGTGTGTGTGTGTGTGTGTGTGTGTGTGTGTGTGTGTGTGTGTGTGTGTGTGTGTGTGTGTGTGTGTGTGTGTGTGTGTGTGTGTGTGTGTGTGTGTGTGTGTGTGTGTGGTTTCATTGCAAAAACATACAACAGCAACCACTAGTGGCCCAACATGAAAACTACATAATTTTCAGTGTTTCCGTGTAAACATACATCGTTTTCAAAATGTTGAAATGGAAAAATCTTCCGAAACAAAAACGCAAAAATTATGCATTTTCACTTGAAATGTCGTGTGAACAGGGTCTTCAATGGAGGTGTTCAATCTAAAGTGATCTCTTCCAGGAGATACGGTGACAAACAACAACATAATATCATGTTTGTGTATTATTCTGTATTCTGTCATATTCAAGTAAAACTGTAGATACAGCAGAGGCACAAATATTGCAATTTTAATATCGTAAATTACTTTATTTTGTGAATACTTGACATTTATGAACTGTTGACTGTTTAATGAGAGGTGTGATGTGCTGGCAGCTCTGGAAGGAGCCTGAGTTAAACAGCAGGAAACAGAAGTCACGTCTTTCTCAAGTGGCATCATGAGAAGCAATAATTACACTTGCAGGAGTCTGAAGAAAAGATTAAAATATAGAAAGAGTGATGTATAGAACAGGAGGCAAAGTTTAAGGAGAGGGAAAAGTGGAGTGGAGGAGTGTGTGTGTGTTAAAGGTAAAGGATAAAAATTAAACATGGCAAAATCCATGATCATGTGACAATGGTAATTCAAATTCTAAATCACGATCCAAACCTAACCAAAGATCAAATTGTTTATCGTCCCTATGACAAAGCTGATTCCTAATGTTATAAATTATATAGAGTCGACTGGGGTTAACAGATGGTTGTTACCGTCCCACGTCAATGTGACAGATGACGACAAATCATTCAAGGTGGCTGCGTGTTTTGGCATTAAAAACACAACAACCTGAGAAATCATTCAGAGTTGTTGTGATCGTCATGATCAGTGTTGATGTTTGTGGTTGAAGTAAATAAACTGCACAACCTCTGACAGGCCATTTTCCACACCTGCTCATCGGCTAAACAAAACCCGCATTTCAATTCCGAGGAGACACAAACGTCACAAAGATCGCCGCCGCCGCCGCCGCAGCATCCAGTTACGATGAGTCACTTTGATGACGGCTTCATCCTGTCAATCAGTTTGTCCGTATCGGGATCAAATGCCTCACATTTGCCTCTCATGAGGCAATTAACTATGTGAGTGATGATGCGTGTTTAATAGGCAGGTCAATGCAGGTCCGTTTTGTACATTTACACACACACACACACCAACAGAGCAGAGCCTGGAGGGTAAAATAAATGATGCTCATGTCTTGATACCAGATCATCCACAGCTGAAGGAATCCGTTTGATCAAACGTCACTTATCTGATGAGTGTCTTGATAATTACTGCAAACAGATTAAGGATTCAGACTGTGTCATCATTTGATGTTTTGACAAAGCACAACAGTCCGTCCATTATCACACAATATAACTTTCTCCGCCACACAGTTGTGACATGAACCCAGCTCTGAGTTAGATTAGATTAAACATGTTGCTTCATAAGTTGTATATTGCATCAGTGTTTGATCAACAATGCAGTCAAAAGTACAGTTTCCTCCACTGGGATGATTGTGTGTAGCTGCACACAGAAACACCCTGAAGTACACTCAGTTTTGAGCTTATTAATCAATCTCACCATCATGCAAACAGTCAAATTGACCTGGAGAAGCCGCTGCAGTGGACTTTCCACTGGAAAAAAAACAACAACAGTCTTCCACATCCATCTTTTTAAAGAAATCCTGATAAACCAGGATAAAACTTGACCTGGACAAGAATGTTTGGAGTTTTGCTCACATGAAATCGATCTATTCTTGGGACACCTTGAAGGCACTGCTTGTTAAAGTTAATTAAGATTTAAAAAAAACAGCTTAATTCACAGCTACCAATCTGGACATAAAGCTTTGACCGCAAGGGAATTGATTTTCCTGATGTCCTTTTGAAAGACGTGCAATCAGAAGTGATCCAGGTAATAACACAAGAAAAAAACAAAAACAAAACACAATGACGTATTCAAGTCTAGAGATATTTACCCGACTGTATCCCAGCTAAAAATCACCTTTTCCATCAGTGTTGTGACAACAAATGTGCAAATCAACCAATGTTCACAATAAGCTGAAGTCATGCAAAAATAAGAACAATGCAGAATAGTATATGTTATGAATTCGATTTTGCTTACTGGCTTGTCTTCAGTCCTGCTAATGCTAATAATAGCATCGATGTGAAGCCCGAACTCTCCTTTCACGCTTTTTGCCCTTAACGTGACGCCGCTGATTTGACAGATCATCTCCACCAATTAACTCACAGCATGAAACAATGTCAGAGATTTCAGAATTCTGAGCTTCGACGTGGCGTTACATCTGCTGGCATGAATACGGAGTCCCAGCAGCGACCACACTTCAAACTGTGTGAACAGGATTTCCACACCTGTCATGATGGGAGAGGTGGTGCTTCAAACTATTTTCACTCCATTTTATCTGTTTCTTGATTGTTTCTTGAAGTTCCATCATTTCTTCACTCTAATTACCAACAAGGACAAACCAGGCTATTTGAGAGCGAGTGTCATGTCTCTATCACTTCTTATTGACAAACCAAAAGAGCCAGATTTTCAAATCCATTTGACAGAAATGTGATTTAACACGTCACTGCTAAGGGAACTAGATTTCATTACATTCATTTACATTCTCCAAAGCTGTCATGAGAGGCAGAATCATTTCTCATTCATCATATAATAACAAAAAGCAAAAACATAACGGAAAATGAATTGAAACAGCTCATGCCTCCGTCCTCCCAAGAAGACCACCTACTGATTGAGTTAAAATTTTTTAAAATGGACTCATCATTTTCATGAAATCATAAAATAATTGAACATAAAATACAATTTCAACTGCAGAGATTACGTTTGGAGAACTTTGAGCTTGGGAATAAACCATCAGTTGAAACTCAAATTTACAATTTCCTCAGTTAAAACTCAACAATGGTAAAATCACTGTTGACCCTCAAGAAATAAACATTCAGGGAAATCCCTATTTAAAAAAAACCCAAAACTGTACTCTTCTCAGATAAACCCATCGCAGCTTTCTGAACACAGTTCCAAATTTAAAAGAGGATCAGATAGAAAGACCTGGAAGCTTCCATCTCAATAGAAGAACTGCAAGAAGCTCTTCAAAGAATCTTCAACTCTTCCTTCCATATGTGAGGTGGAAAAAATGACACCCCACATCACACACCCGGGTCAAACTGGGTTCATTAAAGGCCGACACTCCACTAACAATACACGTAGATTAATTCATCTTATAGACCACTACATCGAACAAAAGGCCATTATTACCTCCTTAGATGCAGAAGAAACTTTTGGTAAATTGGAAACTCTTACTCACTACGCTACAGAAATGTAGACAAATGATCAAACTTTTCCAAGTTTCAATTTTGAAAGAGGCACCAGGCAGGATGCAGTTCATAATTGAAACGAATATTATAGTACGTCAACATATACACAGCTTGAAGGATAAATCCAGAAATGACTTGTGAATGGGAACGTTTAAGTGCTGCAATGCACATCAAAACGCTTCACTTCGGTGACTTCAGCCGACTTTACCAGACTCAACTGTGATTTTGACGCATGAATATCAAACTTAATCTAATATACGTCTTTAATCGTGTGGAGCAGTGATTAACGCTCTCCGAGAGAAGGTCAGCGTTAAAATACCGACCGGGCCTTTCTGTCTGGAGTTTGCCTGTTCTCCCCTTGTGTGTGTGGGTTTCCTCCGACCACAATGAACAACAACAACCATGACAACTGCAACAACCACAACTACAACAACCAATCCGATGACAACGACCGCATCCCAGATCCATGTGTCGGTAATGTTGGATTGGATCTCACTTGGGCCTCTGACATGTGCCGTATGTTCCTGACAAATAAGTGAGTCTGAAATATAACAAATATTTGCTGGTGGAAGAAAAACACCCAGGATCTCTAACCGCATTTGTACGACACACAATGTGTGAGTCTTGTAACAAGGGAACGGCTCCTATTAGTCCTTCTGCTGTCAAAGTTGCCATGGCAGACAGGGAGTCATCCTTGATGCGGTATCCCAGGAGAGATGGTGTGTGTGTGTGTGTGTGTGTGTGTGTGTGTGTGTGTGTGTGTGTGTGTGTGTGTGTGTGTGTGTGTGTGTGTGTGTGTGTGTGTGTCCAGCGGTGACCCAGCTCTCCCCCTCCCTTCAGGCGTTTTTAATGAGGGACAGATGGCTGCTCTCTGTCAACACCTCTTCCGCTCATCATCTCTTCATCAGTCCACTGTGTGACAAAGCAGAGCAGAGCGACGGCGACACGAGCTGCGGCAGCAAAGTGCGCAGCCCTTCATAAAGGGGAACCGTCCTCTCCAGTGAGAGTAAAGAGGTGCTGCTCAGTAAGCCCTCAGAGACGACTCAGGCTTCTGGTCCCGACACGGCAGACCCTGCTCGGTGGAAGACGTGAGTGAGGACTGCAACGCTTCCCTTCCTCTTTTAGAATAAACGTGTGACTTTATTCAAATGAGCCGAGCGAGAGAGACTCGCTTCCTCTCTCGGAGTCCTCACTTTCGGTCCACAGTCCAATGCCACATTCCATTGATTTGACAGTTTCTGTTGCTTTCTTATATCAGCTCATTTGTAAAAGTTGCAACTTTAAAATCATTTGAGACTGAAGCTTTAAGCTATTATTGATTGTTGCTCAACTGTGCGTTTGGGCAAATTTGGTAGTTCATGCATACACATACAGTTAAAAAGTTGAGGGAAACTTTTCAGTTTACAGTGGTTGAAATTTCAGTACCCTAGGGAGAAACCCTAATTTATTTCATGATTTTTAAGAGTTTTGCAAACATAACAATGTTTTTAATGACTCCAATTTGTTTGGCTGAATAACAAAATATTTCTCCGTGACGTGACATCTAACACGTTTTGCAGTATTGAGTACTAATTATCTGCTGGTCTATCACTGTGACTGCAGTATTTCATTATAAAGTCATAATTAGGACCTGCTTTTCACAAAAATACGATTTACTAATCAGTTCTTTTGAAAAGACTCAAGTCGCAGTTAGTTAAAAATAAAAATAACACACACAACTGACTCTGGCATGTTGAAAAGAGCCCAATCACGTCTTTAATCATGGCAAAGTTACTTATTTTGTCGCAGGTTTACAGTAAACAGACCCGAATGCAGGAAGAGCCCAAAGGCAAGTAAATACCAATGTGCAGATGTCGATTGCTCCATTCAGTGTCTTGAACCTCCACTGGTGAGGTTTGTGCCCTGCCAGTCAGGGCTGGAGAGCTTTTCAGTAAAGGAAAGAATAACAGGAAGGGGAGGAGTGAGACCAGAAGTCAGGTGGGTCCAAGATGCTGTCAAAAAGCTGTTGGTGTTTCCCTCGCACAATACAGATGAAAATAGCTCCACTGTGGAAAGTAAAGAGCAATTCTAGCATGGCCGGGCTCATTCTTCACAGTATCTGGATTTAGAAGAAATACCAAAGTGCACTGAGGGGCTTTCTTTGAAATGCAGTCAGGAAAAAATACTGTGTGGAGGGAAGAGAGGTTTGAATGAATATGCTTTTAATGAGGATACCAATATCAGAGTATGAACAAACGGGCATCGTTTTAATACTTTACAAAAGGAACAATTAGTCCAATGAGAATCTAAACACAAGCATTTTACTTGGATGTATAAAAACTACTCGATACAGTAACACTTAGAAAGAAACACTGAAGTTAACGAAGGAGATTCCTGGGAAAAACAATGCAGAAGCCAATTTTGAAGGTCAAACCCTTTGTTTTCCATTTCTGCATCAATACTGCTGAAACTATCAAACTGAGCCAGAAACAAGAGCAATCGGAGATTTCTGATGTCTGCCAAAGGTTGACCTGCACTTAGACAAAAAAGAAAGTTTGCGGATCACCTCCAAAATTGAACGGTATCTTCCGTGGCTTAATATCTACCTAAGATGAAAATCAGTGTATCTTGACCTGAGTTGATGCAATATGATATATGCCACAACACAATACTGTACTGACACCTTACAATATAATACTGATACCATATGATATGATATATGATATATTATATGATATGATATCATTATATATGATATCATATTATATCATGATATATGATATCATATGATATCATGATATATGATATCATATGATATCATACTGACACTTTACAATATGATACTGAAACCTTACGATATGATACTGATACCATAGGATATGATATGATATGATATGATATGATATGATATGATATGATATGATATGATATGATATATGATATGAGTTGGGGATATATATATGATAGTTTATAATATGATACTGAAACATTACAATACGATACTGAGACTTAACGATATGATACTGATGCCACACAATATCATATTGATGTCATATGATACTAACATGATACATGATACAATACAGCACGTCACAATACACTTCAGCGATACTGACATGACAGAGCACAATGCTGACACCATTCAACGCTGGTATGAAACAATACTGACGCCATACAACATGCGACATACGATAGTGACACCCTACAATATGACGATGACATGATATGATACAATCATGACATGAGACAATACGCTCCAATCTGATACTGACAACATGAGATATTAACACTATATAACACAATCTTGACAAGACACAATACTGATATGAGCTGGTGGGGTCAACTGTGGGATTCAAACCTGCGACCCTCTACTCCCAACCTCTAGGTCACCACTGTTTTGGCCACTTTCATATTTACTTGCTTTGAAACTCTGATATGCTATAAATTATAGCCGCCAACACATTTATATACCCCACAGGCACAGAAATGTTGAGGCGAACGTGTTCGGGCCTCCATTCAGTCATTCCAACAGGACTGTAAGCAAACAAACAGTCCCAGGGTAAATAGTCGGTGTCATCCTCAGTAAACCATTTGCAACATGTGCTAATCTATTCGCATGAGTGTGCAGTTTATCATGCTTTATGTAGGATCTCATATAGTAAATCAGGCTAGGAGTCCATGTTTATACAACAGTCAACAATAAGCCATCCTTTTCTCAAGCAAGTATGTGCATTATGAATAAACTATTCATCCATGATGGCCGATTTTCACTGATTCAGTCCTGCAATCGCTGTACCTCTGGCTCTCTCTTATACTCTTTCCTGTACTTCCTTGTACACGAAGGCCATATATGTGACTTGTGGCCAGACCCTGAGCCAAAATGTTCAAGTCTGCTCAATACTGCAGCTCTGGTTGTTGTAACCATCCCAGAAGATGCTACATGACGGACTGAGGAAGCTTACCTGCTTTTCAAAAGTAAAAAAAAAAAAGTCAGAGTCAAGCCAGAAGGAAGTTGTTTATTTAACATTCAAATACTCTCATTTTCAGCAGGGACCCGGTTTTTTTTTTTGTTTAGTTTTTTTGTGTGGAAAACATCCAAACTGAATCTCTTTATTTCATCAACAGGTTCTTCACCGCCTGAAGTTGAGCTCTGCTCTGATTTAGATCATTTGTATTTCAGTCCATGCGTGGAATATAAATACACGTTTTGCCTCAGCCCATATTTTTCTTTCCTATTAAGCTGCTTCTCTCATCATACTTTATTTCATCTGCTACGCAGTGATTGCTGGATCCAGGCTCTTCAGTGGAAAGAAGCTTTTCATCACACTGCCACGATTTTTGTGTTACCGTTGTGTAGCACGCTTTTTTTTTTTCTGAACACACACTGATGTAGTAGAGTCTGGAGTGGCTTCATTCAGAATGACAAGGACATTAACTTCACAAATGCTTTGCCAGAGTAATTCCGCTCCGAATCAAGGAGTCGTAATGGCATGCTGCAGTGAGTAGAAAAAAACAAACACAATCATTTCAAGAGCTTTACCAGTCTTCTTATTCACCTTGGTTTTTTTTTCTTTGTGAGGCTGCAGTGTGAAAGTAGCTCTGCAGCAGGGGCGTGAAAAAAAAATCCTCTCTGTTTCTGGCTTTTGAGACACTCGTACATGCTGAGTCATGAATGTGAGCGTGTGCCTGCCGTGCTTCGTGACCTTACCTGTCTGGTCATGCTCAGCAGAACCTCTCAGGGATGTTTCCCCTGATCAAAGACCATGCAGCACAGGCAGAATCTCAGGAGTTAAAGCTGGAGGGATGGGGAGGGATGGGGGGGGGGGGGGGATTATGCAGCCTTGTAATGCTTTAATGAGCTTTCACAGCATCACACTCAGACAGATGATTAGCCCTGATGATTTGTCATGTCACAATATCATTGGAAGGCTCTGTTGTGGACTCACTGCAGCTGACACCCAGGCATTTCAGCGGCAGCAGGTATGAGGGAAAAGAGGAAGAGAGTAGGACTGATACTGATGGAGGTCAGAGACTAGGCCGGCGGATGTTGATACCTCAGGGAACGCTGGTCCTCTGGGAAGTTTCATTCTTTTTATAGTCTCAGTCCGCCCTGCAACTCATGTAATTTCTCTTTCTCTCTCCATCTGATGCTGATGTTTGTGCTCTTCCCATGACTCTCCTCTAAAAGCGGCCAGGAAGATTGTTCAAATAAACACTCTGCATGTACTACACAGCTCTCACTTTTCCCTGTTCTGCCTCCCGAGAGAGGCAGCCTGGGAGAGTCACTGTTTATTTTACTCTTATCAGATAAATGGCACTCATGACGCAACATTTGAGATATATGCGGCAAAGAATGCATGAAGAGCGAGCCTGCTGGACGACAAATATGCAGTCGCCGCTTACGTAAAGAATTTCACAAATAGGAACGTGAGAAAAGGAGCAAGGCATACCCAGAGGCACCCGTGTGCCGGGTGTGAGCGTGTGCACACCGGGAAAAACACGCACACAAGCTACAAGGATGGCGAGAAGCTGCATCTTGTCTGTGGGTGGGACGAGATGAGCAGAGAGTTCAGCTTAACAAGCTGTGAGCTGAGCTGGAGCTTTTTAGGATCCGGCCAGGCTCTGAGGAGGAAGAGGAAGAGGAGGAGGAGGAGGAGGGTGTCACTTTCCTACAGCTCATCATTGTCCCTCTGTCAAACTTTGAAACTCTGTCACATATGCAAACACACCTGTAAACACAGTGGCTTCAGCAACACCCTCAAACGCTTTGGTTGACTGCAAATTCTGAGTCACAAGCCTCACTGCCACGAGGACATGTGCATATAGAGTCGTCTGCCTGACGGCAGCAGCATAGAGTGGTGCAGGGGGTGGGAGGGTGGCTTTTCTCACCACCGAGTGCCTGTACACTTCAGTCAGAGGTAGTTGGGGTATTCTGGTTATCTTACTGGCCTGATTTATTGTGCGGGAGAGTTTTGTTTTGGTTGTAGTAGTGATGAAATTGAACCTGGGTGAAATGTTATAGGTGAGAGTGGAATCAATGAGTGATCTGTAAACAAGTGTTAAAATGTCTTTGCTGATGTTAAAAGTCCTGAGTTTCCTGAGCAGGTGGAGAGGTTGTTTTTTTTGTAGACGGAGTCGGCATGTTGTGTAAAAGACAGGCAAGTGTCGATCTCTGTCCCCAGATACTTAAAACTCTGTACTTGCTCCACCAGCTGACCGTTGATGCTGAGCAGTTGAAACAGGTGCCTTGGGATTTTCCCTCTGGACCAACGGCACAGCTCCTTAGTCTTTGAGATATTAAGCTCCAGTGAGCTTTCAGCAAAGTTTTGGACCAGGGTGTGGACTTCCTGCTGGTACTGTTGCATGTCCTGGGACTCAGTCAGATGGGCTACCAAGGCCATGTCATCTGCATACAGAGTCATTCCTTCTCTGCTGCAGGAAATGCTGTTGGTATAGGCAGAGAAGTAAATGGGAGACCGTCAGAAAGAGTGTTGGTATTAACAGTGTTAAAAGCAGATGAGATTCCTGAAGCAAATTGAGCAGTTGGGGGGTTAAAGGCATTGCTGAAGGACTTACAACACAACAGGGACCGCTCAGCAGTGGCATTCAAATCAGCAGGAATCCCTAACCTGCAGGTCACCACTGCCCCTCTCATGCTACACTCCTCACTATGCTCTGTCAAACAGAAATAATTGGCTTTTAAGTCCCATACATATTTTCTAAATTACCTTCTGAAATAGTGTGACACAAAATACATAAAAATTAAACATAGAAATGTTGTATTTTTCTCTCCTTGATGAAGAGAATGCAACCCAGCCCTTAATGAGGTTAAAAACTACAAACTATTTACACAGATATTAAAGGGATCTCCCCTTCAGGGAGAGGTAGAGATCCTAACCGAGGTGAGTACAATGCAGCCTCACAAGCTGCACATCTCATTGATAATAAGGTTTGTTTTGTTTTGTTTTTTGTTTTTTTTCTCTAGTCCTGCTACCACGAGTGCCTTATGTTGAACTGAAAGGACACGGATAGAAATAACTTTGGTGTTTAGTTGAACCTTCAACTTCAGTAAATTGTCAATCACAGTATAAACAGGTTTACAGTATAAACCCAGTGCAAAGCTCCAGAAAATCTGCCTAAATCCAGTACTAAATTCCATGAAACCAGCCCATAACAGGTACAAAGCTTCAGAAAACCACTCTATTCCCAGTCAAAACCAACAGTCGAAACCCGATCCAACCTACAAAAACCAGTTTAAATCCCGTCTGAACTATAAAAATCCCTATATATAGATACAGAAGATCACTTTAAATACAGTTTAAAGTACAGACAGCTAGTTTTAAACCAGTTCTATAGTACATAAAACTAATCTATACAAAGTCAAATTTGTGTAACAGCTGCTTTGTTTTGAGAGAAAACATGACGAACAATTTCCATGTTCTGTTTCACATCATAGAAAAATCGAATTTACATATTTTATTGAAAGTTCCAGGGTTTTGTGGTTTTATTGCTTTTACCTAAAGGATCTGAGTCGTTCTTCCACACTTGTGACTTGTGACTCAGCCCTGTATATGCAGACTGTGGATCATATGTGAGAAAAGCTGCAGCCCAACAAAGGTCACACAAATCATCATCTCATGGAATGAGTGGATGATGTTGACAAAATGGGCAGAGCAGCGGAGCTTCAAACAGCCTCTGCAAACACATCCCTGTCTCTGTGTTAACGTCACTGAAAGACAAAGGTCACGACGTGGACGCCTCCTGCTTTTCACACAGACTGCAAAGAAGCTTGCTGGGGTGGACTTAAAACTCCCAAACACGCTTTGAGACACATAAAAAGTGACATAAATCCAGAATCTATAGAGATGCACAAATTATTCTTTACTGTCCAGGCACCACCAGCTCTAATGTTTTCCACCTCATTGAACCAGAACTGGTTAGGGTGTCACAAATCACACCCATGTGTGTGTGTTAAATGTATAAGAACGGAGAAGTTCTCCCTCTTCGGCCGAGGGATGTGAAATCAGCTTTCCGGAGTCAGACGGCACATACATCATTCTGCACACTCCATCCAAGAGAACAGTAAGCGAAGCCCACTTTGAGCAGAGGAAAACTTTAAGTAGGACAAAACTTTTTCCTGTCGTCTTTGCAGGGACGACCTCAGGATTTTAGGGTCTGATAGTGAGGAACGGCAACTCCAAAACTGACGCACATAGAAACAAAGGCGAGTACTGAAAAGGACGCCAGGAAGAAGTCTGTGTCGGCCTTCTGCTTTTACTCATTATTAAATGTCTGAATTCACCAAACAACCGAAAATTAAACTGTCTACATGTGGTTTTTCTTACATTTTGTCCTGCCTTCAGTGATCTTCTGGGATTTCTATATTTATACTGTTTGTATCAACTGTTTTTCTCTGTGCATTCGGTGTAGTCCGGTGGAGCAGTAGTACGCCGGTTTCCTCCCACAGTCCAAAAAACATACATGTGAGGCTAATCCGTGACCCTATATAGACCCTAGGTGTGAATCTGTGTGTGTGTGTGTGGTTGTCTGTCTCTCTGTGTTTGATCCTCCTGAAATCAGACCTTTTATAAAAGAACTGCAGAAACATTTGGGCAATCACGGTTGTTGAAAGATTATCAAAAGGATCAACAGTTAAAAAAAACAACATTCACCCCAGTAATTCCATACAATGATGTAAAAGTGGAAGTTATTAGATTAGATCATAGCACAAAAACAACTTTTGGACGGGAGGGGAGATGTGTTTGGTGCTGTTCCTCAGCTACACTGCAAAATATCGTCTCAGAAAACTCAGGCGCAGACAAAGTGTGGAGAGCGAGCTGGCAAACGGCGAGTCGTGCACGTCACCGATGACAGAGCTAACAAGCAGAACACCAGCAGGTTTTACTCCTCCAGATGGGAAGCAGCTTAAGGAACAGCGATGTGCCTGATTAGGAGAAGAATTACTCATCAGGAGGCCTGATAGTCACTCTGCTGCCAAAAACACGATCAACCTGCTCTCGCTTCACAACCGGTGAGAAGACAACCTCACGTCCAAACTCTTCACTCCTTTATTTTCGGACTCATCAAGTTTGAGTATTTCTGTACGTTTGTATGTGTGCTGCGTTCACGTATCCCACGAGAATACGGCCTGGGAGTCAGGACACTCTGGAGGCCGCCATTGTTGTTGTTGTCCATCCACTCGTGCATGTGCAGAAGAACTATTAACTACGACCCTGGTTCAAATGTGTAGTAGCAGTGATTCAAAAAACATGAATTTACCTCGTTTTCTGTTTTAACTTGAAAATGTTTAAAAGGGCCCTAAGAGGGAGATAAAATGACATTTGGGGAGAACATTTTTATCTTTTCCACTACATTTATCCATATTTGGTTTTCAGCTGTTACCATAACTATATATAGTTAAAAATGGCGAATCAATTTTACTGAAGCAATGAAAGAGTCATAGGACATGTCTACAAGAATGGACAAAAATAAGTTGAAGATTGCTTTTTTGTGCTCAGTGTGAGTGCATTTCTTATGCCAAAAACACTTCTTGGATGGAATTCAACTGTTTAACAGCATTAAGCTATCAATATAGAAGGAAGGTGGAACTTTCCCACCTTCCTGTCACTCATTAATTCACCAGTCTGACAAGATTGGCAGAACAATGATACAAGAAACAACTTCTCAATCCTTCAAGACACTAAGACTCAACAAAACTCTTTTTTGTCACAAAATATCGTTCAAACCTCTCACATTGACAACACTCTCTTCTACATAGAGGAAACTCTGTTTTAGACCTGAGTGCTCAACAGCTCTGAGGATGTGTGATGCTGCACACTAGAAGCTCCTCCAACTGTCGACAAACAACTCTGCAAATGTGTCGTTTCACTCCAAAGACTGCCAACATCTATTGCATTTTCTTCTTCTCCTTCTTACTCTGTGATGTAGATCCCATTTGGTTTGTTTGAAAATGGCAATGCTCCATCAGAAAATAAATAAATAAATAAATACTTTAACTATTCTACAGTCTATCATCAAATCGGCTTTTATCATTGTTTTTTTATTGACAGAGAAAACACTAAAAGTGTGAAATCTGTCCCACCTGAGAGACCCCCACCAGAGTGGCATAAACAAGGAGAAACGGGTCAGGGTAAGAAAGTAAAAGAACAAAAGCTGGCCTTCACAAACCGGCTGTGTCATCCATCTAACGCGCCTTCAAGATCCAACAAAGTCGATTGCTCAGTGCTGTAGGGACAGAGTCCAAGGGGGGGGGATAGATATTGGACGTTTTCAAGTGAAAATGCAAAAGTTTCTTTGCCTTTTAGGGTCCGTTTTCACAAAAAAACGGTGCTCTGTATCACTGAACACACAACAAACAACAGCGACCACTACTGGTTTCAAAACTCTGCTGTGGAAACGGGAAACTTTTCTGAAACGAAAATGCAAAAATTATGCATTTCCATTTGAAATGTTGTGTAAATGTGGCCTTGGACTGTTTCATTAAAGTAAGTAATCAGTTTTATTTGTCGTAAATGTTTGACGTGTTGTGTGCTGCGGACCTCTTGGCCAGGTCACCCTTGTCAAAGAGATCTTGATCTCAATGGGTTTTTTAATTTTCCTCGTTCAATAAAGGTTAATGAACGAATGAAATGACAGGTTGATTGTCATTATAGGTTTGGTCCCTTATCTATATGTATGTATGTATGTATGTATATATTTTGCCGTCAGTTCCCCGGGAGAGGAGGGAGTGTTCATCAGGGCTGCAGCAAGGAAGTTGCCGTGGGCCACCTGCTAGCACACCGCTAATTCCGCTCCGGAGCTTGCAGCTAATATCTCGGTTCGGCAGTTATCATCCAGATACACTGGTGTGAGCGCATTGACTGGGGTAGTGGTTTATCTGTGTGTTTAGCACAGTGATGTTGCTCCCTGACAGGCTGGTTAGCATCGATATGCGCCAACGGCGAAACATGCTAGGGATCCTAACTCGGTTCCACGAACAAAGCTTGTGTTTCTCGCAAGGTCCGCGAGCCACCAGCGCGCTGAAGCGTCAGGTGACGCGGAAACTGTAAAATGTGTCAAACAGTGATAACGCGAAGCAATTCAAACAACCATGAAAAACGATGGGAGGAGCTGTGTGGTGGATCAAATAACCTTGTAATCCATTGGTTTCCATGGTGACACATGAACCGGTTGCTGTCATCGCGAGCTCTCGTGACACCCACCAAACAACACGCAGGGGTTTAAAAAAAAACAACTGCCCACCCATGATTAACGTACTTCCCCGTCATGTTTTCACAGGGACGACGGCTCATGTGACACACACTTCTTGTTCACCCCTATGTTTACAGCACCGATTAAATATCCAGAGCTTGCACGCACAAACACATGCAACTCATGGACTCGCATGCAAAACAGACGCCCGCTCTGCTCTTCTCTTTTGCATGTGATATCCCGCTCCCTCTCTGTCACCCGCCTCCGTCCCTTTTATCGTCTCACGCCCTCTGGAGAAAGTGTGCTGTCCACATCCAGCTCGCACCAGATTCCAAGTTGGGGCAGGAAAAAGGGCTGAGGTGTGAAAAGTTAGCCGGAGGTCTGATCACCTCCACGAGAGCTGCGCTGTGAAGCGTCCTAGCACCCGTGAGGATTGCCGCTGCCCACGTTACAGCCTTTAAATAAAACACTGTCCTGATTACGCTGCTCTCCTCGCAGCACCGAGCTCGGTTTCAGACACAAGCAGCAGAAGGCAGCTTCTCTACGTGGCCTAGATGCAAAGCCCAGATCAGTGCAGCGCAGCACAGGACGACACGATGAGGACTGAGATCACAATACTGGGATTCTCGTGTTCACGTTGAATCTTTACTTCTCATGATGTCAGACAAATTGTTCAAGACTGTCAAGTCATATTCCTTCAATTCCACATACAAATCCCCCCCTTTTTGTTCAAATCTCAGCAGAGAACAGCTCGGCGTCTTCTAAATAAAAGATGAGATGATTTGTACAGATTTGCAAATCAAACAGGAGCAGTATGGCATGTTACCAATGCAGACAAAAGAACTAAAACCTCGTTCACTTGTTGTGAGACTTTGATAAAGTGGAATTATAAAACCTAGCTGGGTTATTGTTCCAGTCACAGATCGATCTCCGCTGGCCTGGTTCTTCATATCTTCTGAACCAGTGATTGTTTTTCAGTCCCTGCAGGCCCGGATCCAAATAAACAGGCCAACTAAATTCATACCACAGAGTTTTGTTTAACGTGCATTCATGGCCAATATTTATCGGGATATCTTCTTCCATTCCATATCATTGTTGGGGTGGGGGGTAGTGAGAAGGGGGGGGGGGGGGGGTCAAAATAACTGAGAAAACGTTTTTGAGTCCAATTGATGTTCGGATTTCGCAAAGTATCCATCCGTGAAGGCTGGCAGACATTTAATCCATACAGTTTTATATCTTCACAAATGCATCATTGTACTCTATCATTATACAACTTGACATTATATTTTGAGGGGGGAGTAATATTTGTTTTCCCAATGAAACAAGGTCGAGAACCCGACCCGACCCTCACTGCCAATAAGACTACTTTAACTATGCACATGGCAAATGGCAGGTGACATTAATGGAAAGCAGAGACGAAAATCAACAAATAGGTAAGATTTCAAATCAGCAAAATTCATTTCTTCAATCCAGTAACGTTATCATATTCGCCATTCTCAGTTAGCGAACAAACGTTCTCCATTGTGAAACGGTGTCAACGCACATTAGAGGAGTTTATCACCACCTACCGTTAACGACTGGGATCAGACACTTTGTCCACGCAAAAACACTGAAACGTGGTCGGCGACCCTTTTTAGGGTCAAAACCCACCCGTTGAGGAAATGCTATTGAAAATCTACATCTCTATTGCAAGAGCATAGTCTTTATGCCTCCACGCCAGCTAAAAGGTGTTAACTACAAGGTCCAGGAGCCTTTCTTATGAACGTAATTCACACCGTCCATATATGCAGAAGGCTGTCAGACGTGTATTTAAATATTGTGAGCATGTCCACTCTCACGGAGAAATGAAGCCATTAGGTCACGTCTTGTTTGGGTTATTTAATCCAACTAAAATGTCTCTGATCAGTCTTCGCTACAGACATGATGAGTTTGCCTGAAGTGGCATCTGTGAGCGGGCTGGTTGTCGCAGGTCTACAAATATGAGGCAGTAATTCTACTTTTGGACCTATTATGGAGAGAGTTTTTGAACCGAGGCCAAGGCCACTGTTTTATGGCGTTGCTGGGAGGAGGAGTCTTTTCCTGCCACAGGCTGCAGTCTGCAGGACATTAGGTGACATTAGGTGAAAGCTGGTTGACCTGCGACTGGCGCAAAATTTGCCTAACAAATGTTTGGGCGCAGAGTGGATGCAAACCAGGCTGAGATAATAGACTTGGTTTTCATGTGACCTTGTTTATGACTGTTGCACAAGATATGCTAAAAAAAAAAAAAAATTATAAAATCAGAGGAGACATTATCGTTTTACAGCAGCGTTCAGTATGGAACACATCCAACAGATAATTTCCAATTTTTGGAAGGCATCAATGAGAGCTGTGGGAAACAAGTCTCAGACATGGTCTTTAAGGAAAACTCCAGCTTGTCTTTCACAAACGCGCATTGATGCTCATTGATGCTCATTGATGCTGTTATGCAAACTCATAAAAAAAAAATAAAAACTCATAATAATAAAAAAACCGAGCCGTCTGTGGTGTGTTTATCTTCCACCAGCAGTTGAAGATGAGATAAGCAGAGTCTTAAACAGAAAAGCACAGCATCACATCAGACTCCAATTTAGCTTTGGAGTCACTAGACTCTAATTTAGATGGTAATGAGCAAGCGCAGTGGTTTCATGATATGATTAGTCCTCAGATGAGACGGAGCGATTGATGTGAAGCTGTCAGCGAAGCTCACTTCCCTGGCTCTGAACCACCTTTGCAATCAAGCAGATTCCCCGTATTAACGCTCGGTGAAAAACAGGCCGAGGCCCATTTGAGTGCAAAACGTCTTCAACAATCGTGTCCCGCGGCCCGTCACAGAGTGTGTAATGGAAAATGTTTCCAGCTTACATGCGAGCCTTCGCTCACAGGTGGCTGAGACACCCGACTCTCTTAAAGGCAGTGACAAAGCAGCTGCCTCTGACAGCCTGTTGTAGCATGAGTACATTTACTCCATTACTCTCCTTCTCCCTCGCCCGCTCTGCTGGTTAAAGCAACAATTAGAAAAAAGGAAGTCCCTGAAAAAGAAAAAAGATCCTCTATTGTCATTTTTCCTTTATTGATTTGTTTTAATGTGTTAGCGCCTCCTGACATTGAAATGTCCAAGAATTTTCTGCCATTTTCAGGATTGACTTTGTAGTTTTTCCTTTCCTACTGTAAACAAGGAGGTTTCTTTCCGCGTAACAGCTGATAAACGTACCTTTCAGTAAGAATACACACACGGTCCGGCATGCATGCACACACTGGTGGCGCGTTCGAGTAATAATAGAAAATGGCCCATTAACAATTAACCAGCTCCCTTTCATTTATGCTGAGGCTTCTTTGTCTGTCAAGGTCGTTTGGTGAGAGAGGATACCGCGCCAGGAGGGCTCAATAAAACGGAGGGAATTAAACTATCATCTTTCACGGCTGCGAGTCCACTGGACCGTCCACGCTGAACCTGAATGAGTTCTAGTGCAGTGAACTCGTAAGAACATGGCATCGTGCTGCGGGTTAATGATAGAGTTACAAGAGCACCACTGCAGCACATTGCTGTGCATCACAGTGTGACCTGAATCCGGGGCGGGTGGAGGTGGAACAAGTGCGGCACGAGTTGCAGCATTAAGTCGGGGCTCTAAATTCTGTTTTTGAGAAGAGAATAAGCTGGATGTTCCGTGTTTACACTCTGGAGCATCCATGTACTCGCGCACACACGTCTGACCTAAACTAAGGACACAGGGGCAAAAATAAGTGGAAGATGACACACTTCTTATATTGCGTGGGCTCTGATTTCTGCACGTGAGGTGGATGTCTTCTATGAAATAGCTCCAGAGACCAAAGCCGGGATCCTGATGAAGGTCACTTTAATTAGATCACCGGCCTCGCTCCACAGCGGCACTGCAACAACACAAAAGGTCTGTTTGGTCACATGACCTGCACCAACTCTGCTCTCCTGCCCATCAATCCGACCTCCAGTGGGAATAAAAAGGAATTCGAGTGTGTTAGAAATTCAGAGAGCTTTACGCTGAATGTGTGTGTGTGTGTGGGGGGGGGGGGGGGGGGGGTGCAGTGGTGTAGCAGTAACGACCTTGCGGAGCAGAGGCTTTGCCTCTCTGCTGCATAATGTCATCTCTGTTCCTTTTTGCCCGCCGTGCCTTCCTCTCCCCCCTCGTTCTGTCTTATCTGAGACTTTAATAAACCCCAGTGAGCAGATTTGTGGGGTGAAGGTGGTACCCAGTATTCTGAGCTGAGCCCAGCACAGCTCTCCAAGAGAACCGTTTCCTAAAAGGCATCCGTTTTAGATTCGTGAGGATAAATAGTGTTTGCAGCTTCTGTGTACATGCACTGCAAACGGCCCACATTGTAAAACGACATATTTCCATTACTTATGTGATTGTAAAAAAAACCCGGCATAAATACTATGAGAGTGTCACAAGCAGAGAAAAGGATTATTCATATACTGTGTGTGCCATCGAGGGGGTCAGGCTGTGACGTCACGAACACACTCATTGCTCTGATCGACACAGAGTTAATGCTCGAGAAAACACCAAACAACAGATTCAACCAGAAATATCAGGAGACAAGATGTGAGAGAAAATGAAGAGGAGGCAGCAGAGTCGATGGACATCAGATTCACGGATACAAATCGGTCTCTGGTCTGAATGGAAAAAAAACAACAACCTTTAAATCAATGAGTTGTTTTCAGAATTCAACTACAGAACCACACAGTATCTCTCTTTTTCTATATTTATAATTGAAGCAAAACATAACAACACATTCTGATAAAATGTAAAATATAAAGCATGAAACACTTGAGAATAAGAACAGAAATCCCGACTTACAAAGCAATCCTTCTTCAGTTGTATAGAAAAAATGGACACTTTGACATTTTTGTTTTTGTAAGACATTCGATCAATGCAGTAACACTGTTACAGGAATGGGGGCGCCGTTGGAGCAAAACATGGAAAGTGACATAGTGTTCATCTAATATGTTTGTCAAGCATTGTATTTTGTAGGTTTTTCTGAAATTAAGAAACAAATTGTATTAAAAAAAAAAAAAGACTTGAATTACCAAAATGTAGAAGTGTAAACTAACAACAAGTGTTTGAAATTACGAAGCATTTTAGTCTAACGTACTTTACATTTGATCTTGAGTGGGACAGAACAGTTTAATAATGTTGTTTTATTGTGAAGGAGTAAACCCGTGCCGGATGACCCACAGTCGGTCCGGTCGCCATGTTTGATTTGGCAAAAGTTTCACACCGGATGCTTTCCGACGCAACCCTCAGCTCAGGGATTTGAACCGAGACCTTCCAGTCAGAGGCTAACTCGTATCATTTGGAAATATTCAGTCGATAAAATATTCTGAATTCTGATACCATGAAATAATGTTATAACTCTTAATATTTTACCTTCTTAAAAGTGAATGCTTAGTTAATGTAAACTGATCGAATCGTTTACTTAAAATGTTTAAATCCTTTTGCTGTGCGATGTGGCCTCTGAATAAAACTAATTTGCTTGATTCTCATACTAGAACTACAAGAGAGGATAATGGTTTTAAAAGATTATTTTCCTTTAATCTTTTTAACATAAAGATATTTTCTGTGGGACAAAAGAGTAGTTGGTACATGAACAAGTGACGTCAGGCAGATCTAATTCATTCAAATTCAGAAGCCGGCCTTGTGACATTTTAAAAGAAAAAGTAAGGAAAAATACTTTTTTAACGTGTTTCATTACAAGAAACAACAACAGCACCCACTGGTGGCCTGGCATGCTAACTACATCATTTTCAAAACGTTGCTGTGTAAATGTAAAAACAAATCTGACGTGTTTTCACTTAAAACGTCCTGTAAACAAGTTCTAACATTTCTGACACTTCCTGCTTGAAACCTAAAAAGTCAGAAGTCAAATCTCTAGTTTTTGCCTTCAGTCTGAACGAAGCTGAACTAAACCCACAGAGACACAGGTAGAACATGAAAACTCCAGAAGACATTCGAGATGAGAGGCAGCCGTGCAAACCACTGTGACACTGTGCCTGATTTCAACTTGCATACTTATATTCCGCCCTCTAAAGGTTTTTAGTTTTTGACACAATAAAGCCCGATGTAGTGGTGCAGGGCTTTACATTCCAGTGATCCCACAGCAAAGCTTCAAGATGGGTGACATGAACATTTTCCCATGACTCACATCGTGTTCGCAGCCAAACGAGTTCATGAGAGAGGAGCTGCAGACAAAGGATGAAAAGAGGAGAGGAAGACAAAGAAGCAGAGAACAGAGAGAGGTTGGCGTGACGAGAAGAATGAAAGAACGAGCGAGCCGAGAGGAGGAAGAGACGAAGGCGTCCTGCAGGCGTGCAGGTTGGTGGGTTGACCCGACGTGGGCAGCCGGCCTCGCCGCGTGGAGGCTCGCGGCGCGGACTGATGCAGGTGTGATGATGCCGGAGCAGCTTTCAGCCGCCTCCCAGCACCTGACCGCCTCCTACGACAGCCGGCATGACGGCGAGCAGACCTCCTGAGTCACAGCAGAGCGGAAGCCGATGGCGGCGCGTCCCGAGGACAGCGCTCTACTCGGCCTTTTGAAAAGCTCCAATTGTTTTCCCTCCAGGACGGAGGAAGCGCGGTACACAAGCTTAACTAGGACAGTTGCTCGAGAAAGAAAAGGCAGTGACGGCTCGATTTCCCTCTCTGCGGTGAGCGAAGGGAGGATGAGCACACCTGGGGTGCTTGAGGAACATTTGAATTGGCTCATATCCAGAGAGAAACTTCGAGGAGGGGGTGAAGAAATCCTCTTCCATGTTTTCCCTCCTTCAACAAAAACACAATCTGCCAACTCTCACTGACCAAGACTGAAAGCAACACCCTGAACTCTAAGATGACAAGTGATTTCAGACTCCCAGAGGAATCTGTTATTGCCTTTTCGGAAGCAGTTGGATGCATTTCAGCAGAAGGTCTCGCAAATAACATTAAACTTCTGGCCCTGAACTTCATATTAAAAAAACAGAATGCACTTTTGTCGAGTTAAAAAAAAATAAACTCCCACAATTCAACTAGTCAATAATGAAAAATATTTGCGCAAAAATAAGAATCAGCACAATAAAAAGTAGCTTCAGTTGCAAAAGTATCAGAATTAGTTTTTCACTTTAGTCAAACATTAATGTATATACTTTCTATTTTGTTGAATATGAAGAAAATGTGAGCAGAAATGCTGTTAAAACCTGGCATGAAGACAGTAATCATTTAAAATTTTGAAAGAATTCGTTTACGATAAGTTAAAAAGGATAGTGGTTTTTTTTCCAGGATTCTGATTGGCTATCATGGTTCATGTTTCTTGCTACACTGCCCCCTACAGGTTTGGCATGCTCATAGCAGCTCTGAAGCAGGTGTATGTGCGGGTCCGTGTCAATGAGGATTTTCTTGAAAAAGGAGAGGAGAAATATCGGTTTTGGTACAATTATAAAAAAGAGTTGAAAGATCCTCATAACACGCTGTATGTCAAACAGTTTCTATGCTGTATTCTGTGATGATTAGCTTTTCTCTGAGGATAAACTCTTTGGGTTCACACACTTGGTACACTTGTTTTGTTTTGTTCTCTTTTTTTGTGTGTATACTGCAGACAGGAAGTCCAACACGCTCATACCCTCGAAGCATTTTAACTTTTTTTTAAAAGAATATTTGAAAAGCAATGTAAATGGTCAAATTGGGTAGCTTTGTGACATAAATGAAATAAATGCGGACTCCCCTATTTTTAAAACATTAAAGAAATGCCTTCTTTGACTGATGAACCATCCATCTTCTGTGGTGTTCAAAGGCTTGAGACAGTTTCTATTGACTCATTCTTCTGACTTTGACGTCTTCCATTTATGATTTCTTCATCCACCTCTACCTCATTCAGATAGACTCTCAAAGCACTGAATCATCAATATATAAACTCATACTACTTCTACTATTAGGAATTTGAGACTTGTCCTTGATTTAAAGACAAAAAAATGAACAATTTGATAGCTTGATTTAAAGGCTAAGTCGGATTATTTTAGGTTAAAACTCCAGTAAATGAATGTAAGTCAGTGCAAGGAAGTGATACGAATCAATTAACGTTTCAAACAAGATTTCAAAATGACTTCAGTGTTCAGCAGTGACAAATACCTTCATCACAGCAAATCTGCAGCTTTCAAGTAATTCCTCTGGTGACTGATAAAACTAAATCAATAGAAAAAGCATTCAAGTTACTTTCTCATTACCTGATGAGCGCCAGCGCTTCCATGCAGGTGTGTTTCCATGTGGCCAATGGCAGCTCAGGTTGCCAGGTCTGAGAGACCAAACCAGCCAAACAGACACTCAAATGTAATGCCACACAGTTTGTAGAGTTCAACAATAATCCCCTCAATTCAAAAGGGATTCTGCTCCTTTTGAGTGAAATTAACTTTTCTGTTTTTATTGCTTTTAGATCATAAGATATGAAAGAATTAAAAACATTTTTTCTTAACTTTCAAACATTTTAATATATTTTACACTTTTGTTTGTCACGTTTGTTATGACATTTAAACAACTTACATACTTCTGTTATTATGATCAGAGGCACAAATGTTGAATATAAAAACCAGAAACATGTCAAAGTTTCCTCATTATATTGTGTTGTATTCTCACATCTGTTGTCGAACTGGCTTAAAATGTCCTGGAAAAACAGCAAATGTACACGGTTAAATGAAACACATGATTCAACATCAAGGGTCCTAATACATTTCACATAACCAGAACATAGTATGAAAACATTTATACAATTTCCAGGCATTTGTATGGAAGAAAAGCAGTTAAATCAGGTTAAAATGATCTGAAGATGACAAGGTGGTTACAAAAAAATTAAATATGCTATTGCTTCTGTTATTGTTGGTTTTCTTTTAAATTGACTTTTGTTAATGGCGTCTGTTTGAATTATAGGCAGAATATATTTGTATTTGTTTTAAGCTTTGGGTAAATCATGGCTGCAGAATTTACATTTACAAAAATATAAATTTGAATAGTGTAGAAAATGTCATTCTATCACACTGAATGACAGTTAATCTATTTTATTCTCTTGTAAACATTTGAATGTATAAATGTACAAATATGGCTGCTTCTAACCCAGATAGCGCCGCTTCCCTCTCCCAGCTCAATCACACCACGGCGAGTGCCGCGCTGCTAAATATGTGCGTCTTATTCTCGCCGGGATCTTCAAACTACCCAATTATCCCCAAACCCCAGGAGAGCTGACCCACACCGGCCCCACGTCCCAGGAGGCCGACAGGAAGTAGGTCTCATTATGACAAGGTGAAGGTGGAGCTTCCTTTCGTGTGGCGGCGGTTCTCCTCGCCGGGGGTCAAAGGTGAAGCGGGAATCAGCGGGAGGAGGCCGGGAAGGTGAGCGTGACACACGAGCAGTGAACCCACACAGTCCGATGACGTAACGCAGCGTGAATAAATCCTCAGCAGAGACACAATTGAGTTATAAGATGTGACTGCAGCCGCGGAGTGCTTCTGAATGACCGAATAGAAAACATAAAAATAAAACGAAGGCCCATCATAAATATCCTAATATTATATCTTCCGCGTTTTCTGGAGTCTAACGTCATTACGTGATCTTCCTGCATCTTAATTAAAGTCAAATAAAGTCACACTCACTCTATAATAATCTGATAATCTATAACCTGTTGGTTCACAATGAAAAATGATTGAAAATAGAGAATAAAGTGAACTGAGGAAAACCTGCTCGGACATCTCAGTGTTAAAAGTCTTATTTGTAATTGTAATCTGCTTTTGCTATATTAATACCACATTCAGTTTTAATGTTTTATGAAGTAAAAATCTGATTAAATCTATATGTATTTCCTCATTATTGGGATTTCTCATCAAAAATACAAAGAAAAATTGTTTTGTCACAAAATAAGTAAACATTTTGCACCAAACTGTTGTATAAATCAATTTTTCCCTTTTTCCCCAGAAAATGCGTGCACAATGTTTCTTTTCTTTTTTTCTTTACTTGTGTGAAATACATTTAAGGCCATTTAGTTTCTGCAGGTTCGTAGTCTTTTTTTGTATTTATGTTTGAAAATGACATTTTTTTAAAAATCGCGATCAATTATTGATCTTTTCTTTTTTTTTGTACTCAATTGAGGAGGTCTGTGATTTTTCTTAAAACTCAGGCCGTTACAACGATCCTCATCTCATAGTGAGAAGGTTGTGGGTTTGAATCCGGGCTGGAGTTTGCATGTTCTCCCTGTGCTCCCAGGCTCAGAGAAGCTGTTTGGTCTCGGTCCCGTGATGGACGGCCGTGTCCGGCCTGCAGCCACACTGAGCTGGGGTCGACTCCACTCTGCGTCCCTCAACTGGATAAAAGCGGGATAGAAGATCGCTTGTATTTCCATTATTTACTTGATTATGCTGGAAAATGTGAGCAGTGGACCAGTGGAGGTCTCAATCCCGACAATAGGGATGGAAAAGAACGTCTCGTGGACACACCACAGAGCCTCGCCGACCTCAAGTCTGATGATTCTGGTGAAAAAGATTCAGCGTGGAGAGGAAATGCTTCATCTCTGTCGCTTCCCTTCCTCATCCTCCTCCAATACATCCATGAATCCTCTCTCCATCTCCTCGGCACATGTCCAAAACCATCTGAAACTGCCTCTGTCGCTTTATTCCTAAACTTTAGTGCTCCAAATGTTCATGTTCAATCCTGCTAACCTCCAATGAAAATATCAACATCCTCACATTTTCCAGTAAGTAGTATTAATTGTTATAGTATAATCTTCTTAAACATCATGGGGTTTTTTTTGTAGCCAGGTCTGCTATCAGGTTCTGATACAACTCCACATTTTCTGATCATCATTTTTGCACATCCAGCGAGCTCAATGACTCGTCTTCCCGCTGAGGGAGGAGCTAAAACAGGCTGATCATTACAATAGATAAACAAACTCCAACAGAACACACAGCTGCTCCAGCAGATAAACAAAACAAAGTGACCACACAGGAGGTGGCATTTAACCGTGCGCCTCCGATATATGACGCAAATGGCACACTTGGCGTGTGTGTGTGGCGACGGCAGAGATGAGGATGAGGAGGAGGAGGAGGAGGAGAAAACATAGATTCAATCAGGTCACGCGTCTCTACAGCTGTTATCTGGGACATTATAAAACACGTTGAGTAACAACTTTGGTTATTGATGGGAATTTTATTACACAGCTTGAATTTTCCATTAATAGACACTTAAATCTCTTTATAAAAATTAAGAGGCATCATTGTTTAAACCTCAAGAATCATTTAAGTATCTTGTCTTTTAAAAAAAAAATGATTGCACTCATCCAGGTGGAAACTTGTAAAGTTTCCCCAGGTCACATTTCTGCCTCATTACAAAAATTAAGAAGTATATTATATTTTTAACTCTTCTATCTGATCATTACTATAAACTTTGTTATAAAATTAAAGTTAGAACCCAGAAGTCTATTTAACCGATTTATTTTTTCCAACTTATGCTCACGACTTCATGCAAATTTACAAAAAGAATCAACTCACTTGTGTTCGACTACTTTCATCACAACTTCTTCTACAGTATTAGTTGTTGGCCCTATATGTGTGAGTGAATGTATTTGTGTGTGTGTGTGTGTGTGTGTGTGTGTGTGTGTGTGTGTGTGTGTGTGTGTGTGTGTGTGTGTGTGTGTGTGTGTGTGTGTGTGTGTGTTTGCACTGTGATGGACTGGTGAATGTCCAGACTGAAGAACATATGACATAATAAAGTTTTATAAAGAAGTTTCAAGTATTTTTAGATCGATTTTCTAGATCAACTTTCCTGATTCCTTTTGTATTTTTTATTATACTATTCTCATTAAAAAAAAAAAAAAAGTCACTCATATTTGTATTTGTTATAGTTACAAAATATATACGTACCTGTCAGAAATCTTAAGATTATATGTATTATTTGTGAGCACTGTCTGTTAAAGTTGTTTTTGATGTTTGTTTGCTCCATATTTGTGCAATAAAGTTCTTTAAAAAAAAAAAAAATTTAAATCCCAATTAACACCTGAAAAAAAAAAAAAAATAATAATAATAATCAGATTCTTCGTCTTTTCTAGGACAGGGCTCATCCCGGTGACACGGCAGGGCTGAGTCACTCCGGTGGCACAGGAGGGACACTGAATCATCTGGAGCCTTATTGAATATTTCCTCTATTTGATGTCATTATCGCCCCGGCGATCATCATCACTCCCATCAGCAGCGCGGGGGGGGGCAGGTGATGATGCTCTGCTTCCTCCAGAAAAAGAAGACGTTGGAAATAGGAGCATCATGAACGAGAACCATCAATGGTTCATGTCTACACAACCTGCCAGGTTGTCATGTCACCGCTTTTATTCTGTTGCAGCCCAGAAACGTGACAAGTGTCTCACATGAAGGACGGAAACATCGGCCGAGGTTCTTTTAAATAAATTTTCCATTTTTTATTAGAAATGGATCACATTTCAACCCAAGCAGTACTGTAGTTTTACCTTCAGTGTGCCATGCATACAAAACCAGAATCAATGTGTCCATCTGTTAGTGCCTGACAAGGTTTCTTTTATTTTGAAGGGGTCGATATCAAAGTCCTTTCTTTTTATTTTCTGTGTACTTTATATTCACAGATATTTACATTCAAATTAGTCAGCCTCGAATGTCAAGCATCCTCGCGGAAAGAAAAAAAGAAAAAGAAAGAGAGAGAAACCGACATGAAAAGTAAAAAGTTACAAAAAAAACTTCAAAACAATATATTTCTCTTTTTTTTTTTTAAAATAGAATTAACAATCCCGCTAACATGAGTTAAATTATGATTGCTTCATTGTTAACCGTAGGCACGTCGTAGATAGGTGAGGCCATGCATTTCATCCTCTCTCCTCACTGCAGCTGATGTTTGTGTAAACAAAACAACCAAGCTGAAAGATTCCTTTAAGAAAAAAAATAAAACAAAATAAAAAAATAATAATTCAACAATGTCTTAAGGTTTCCTCAGCTCCAGCTTCTCACAAGGGTCGCTTTTCTGATATGTGACGAACAGAATGAACTCGACCAGGAGCTCGTCCGGAGATGTTTCATGGTTCACAATGATTGGTTTTCTTTGGTATAAAACTACCATGACTTCCTACAAATAAAAGACTCTCTTCCTCTGAACTTTGTAGTCAATGACTGGAAAACAACCCCCGTGCTCCTTTAAACCGGCGTTCAAACGCTCTTTCGAGTGAAAAGTTACGTGTTTGATGTGGCTACAGAAATAGCGAAGTGTGTGTGTGTGTGTGTGTGTGTGTGTGTGTGTGTGTGTGTGTGTGTGTGAGGTGTGTGTGTGTCGGGGGTTAACTAGTGGGAGGTGGTTGGAAGTCGTGTTCAACGTTGAAGGAAGCATCATCCGCAAATATGTGTGGAATTTATAAAAGGCGAGGTAATTCAGTACAAAACAACCGGGCTCTGCTTTGCGACTGATGATGATGATGATGAGGGACAATGCGTCTATTTTACAATCGACTTTAACAACAACAAATTGTATTTGGGAGAGCGGGTCGGTGGCGATCAGTAGTGTCTTACTGCATTCGATGCACACGTTCATGGGAAGAACTTTAAATTTTTTTTTTAAATGAATTAATTCATTTTTAAATCTAAATCAGCTGTAAAAAATAAACCCAGACCGTTAAGATAAAATATGAGTCAATAAATAAATCTGGCTAAAAGTGAAAGGCCTTTAAGAGAGTCTGTGTTTCTCAAGGAGTTTTTTTTTTTTTTTTGCTGGAATATTTTTTTCCCCATTAAGATTTGACATCAAGATGTTCTCTCGTTCGTCAGCAAGTATTTGAGTGAACGTTCGTCCACGTTTTTGGTAGAATAAGATGGAGGAATGCTTTGCAATAGTGGTAATCACAGTATTCCCTCTTATTCAGACTATGGCTATTATGAGAATCCCTGTCAGCTCCTGCCAGTCCTGCAGGGGGTCAAAATACCCCGCGGTTCCCAGCTTTTAACCCTTACAGACATCCTCCAACTCCTCAAGAGGGAAAAGAAGGAAGGATGAGAGGAGTGGCACAAACTAGTAGGTCATTACTTTCTCTCTGTGGTGACTAATGAGACTCCAATGTCCTGGACAGTATTTTTAGGATGCTCCACATGTCCGCCGAGACAAGCGAGTCGCCAAGGTGACCCGTTTTCGCCGCGATCAACTGAGCAAACCCGGAGCGGCTGCTGTTCAGGAGGTGGAGGAAAGGAACACGGGTTCCCCTTGAAGGTTGCGAATTTGGCACGCTTCATGTCCTTTAGCACGGCGTCTTCAAGTAACAACGTAATACAGAACCGAGAGAAAAAGAAAAGAAAAAAAAAAAAAAAAGTAAATCATAAAATAAATCAAGACCCCGAAACTCTTCCCGTTTCAGTGAATGCACATGCTGATATACTGGATTCACCTAAGGCAAAAAGGATTGTGAATAAGTGTGGAAAGTGCTCTTTGAGTGCCCTCCCCCCCCTCCCCGTTTCCACAGCTCCAGTCCGTGGTGCTGCAGAGAGAGAGATGATGAGGGAGGTCTCTCTCTCTCTCTCTCTCTTCGTCCTTGTTTAGAGTGAACCAGCTGAGTCAGGATGCCCCCCCCCCCCCTCCAGGTTGCTCTCCTCGGTTCGTCTCCGTGGGCCTCTCTCTCGCTCTCTCTCAAGGGGACATGTTGAGCAGCTTGGTGGATTTATTGGGGTAATTGATAGCCAGGCTGATGGCAGCGATATTCTTCAGGGCCTGCAGGACAGAGAACGACAGTGCATCCATGTGTGAATTAAAATCAGAAGGGAAAGAGCCGGGAGACAAAACCAATGATTAGAAAAAAGAAAAAGGGGAAATGGAGGATGACTAAACTGATGATGCCGGGACAACTGTGCAGTTTAAGTCTTCTTACCTAATGACCAAGTGTTTAACAGACTGTGCCGCCCTGCAGTGCTTTTGTTTTGCCTTTTTATTATTCAGCGACAAAGCTGCGAGCTGGTTGTTGTTTTCCTGTCAGTTTGGTTCAGAATATTTAAAACTCATCATTTCCTTGCTGAAGTGATTGGCAGGAAGACTAAACACGGACTCTACATCTAAGAATGTGAGCGTTTATCAAACATATGTATTAAAACACGCCGAACTGGATTAAGACTTTCTGCTTCAGAAGCCATTTATTTGTTGTTGTAGATTTACTTCCATGTTTAGAGTCGTCGTTCTGCTACGTCACCGAACTCCTCCTGAGCTTCAGCTGGTGGGTGGACACTGACATTGTGATGGAGGATGTCCTGATAGACAACACGGATTCATTTTCACCTCGATGATGGCAAGCGGTCCAGGCCATGAGGCAGCCTGAAAGCATGATGCTCCCTCCGCCATGCTTCCCCATTAGGAAGATGTGTCAGACAAAGTGTTTTTTTTTTTTGTTTGTTCTTACCAAAACATGTAGTGTGGTTTCATTTTTATTTATTTTCTTGGGTGCGAGGGTAACCTTTTCCGTAGCGTCCTGCCACGGACAGCATGCCTGTTCAATGTTTCCTGTGAGGTAAACTGATAACCAGTCCCAGGGTTTTCTTCAACCCTCTGGCCGTGACTCTCCGGCCCCTTATTGTTTTTGTCCAAATGAGCATCCTGTGTTCTGCAGTTGATTTGGCTGAGAAGCGTCTCCCGGGGAGAGCAGCCACGGACTAAATCATCTCTATTTGTAGACGAGTTGTCTGGACTGGTGTCTATCAAGTCCTCAGGTTGGCTTTGTAAATCTTTTCCAGCTTTGCGGCTGTTCAACAATTCTTGACCGTAGGTCTTCATAGATTTGTTTTTACATATTTCACATAAGCAGATGCTTCTTGTAAATAGCATAATCAGAAACTTGGAGTGTTTTTATAAGTCAAACTGGACTCCAGGTTTTCCAGAACTCCACTTACTTTTTCTCCTGACGCTGTTCTTTCTTATATGATTCTGCTCAATAAAGAAATGAAATGTGAAATAAATGTGACCGATAGGAAGATCAGATCTCAGACACAATGAATAAGCAAATGAATGAATACATTTTTAATTCTACATTTTAGATGAATATGTTAAGAGTATTGCATTATTCATATAATTTTTGATGAATACAAGTAGACAATGGTAATGTATTTTATTCTTCCAAATAACCTTTTCTTTCATCCTTAAATTACAATTCTTTAATTGGCAAATTTGGCATTTTTTGTCGATGTATTCCACGTGACTATACCGTGATGATGATAACTCCACAATATATTGTGCTGCCTCACCATTAATCCAGAAAACAGGATGAATCTGAAGATACATAATCAGTAGATTTTTGGTTATGTTAAAGTTTTTTTCCACAGCTCTCTTCATGAATGCATGCTCACTAATATTAAATCCATTCGATTTGTTTTATGCGTCTGCACAATCGTCGGCTTCAGAAGTCCTTAATAATATTTCTAAAATCAAACCACTCTGGCCTTTTCACAGCTTTTCACGCAGCAGTAGAAAAGTACGTGGGTCTTCTTGGCTTGTTTGAAGCTGCTGTAAACATAACACTGACTCATAATTACCTTTTTAAGTAAACATTTGCCTCAAATATAGCAGAGCTGAGCACCGTTTACTCCAGTCATTCACTTGTTGATTTACCCAGTGTACCGTATGCAACACTATTATAAATATTATTCTCATTATTATTAATAGGATTTTGTAGAAACAGAAGCAGAATGATGAAGGTTCCGTTTTATCTGTGCTCACTGAAAATCTGACTTTAAAAGCTTATTTAAAAGATATTATGTGTCGTCTCAAAACCCAAACTACAAAAGGATGTGCAATGGGTGTATCTTATACTCATGGAAAAGATTTCAAGGAGACATTTTTGTGGAGTTTGTGAGTTTCCTCTAAAATGTCCCAAATTAGCGATTGTGTGTGGTTGTGTGTCTCTCGTGTTTGCCCTGCGATGGACTGGAGACCTGTCCAAGTTGTACCCCGTCTTCACTCATATCAACTCAGAGCTGCTGCTGCTGCTGCTGCTGCACTCCGGCGATAAAGAAGAATGAAGGATGAACTGCTGGTGAGGTGGGAGCAACAAGGCTAACAAGGTTGATTTGCACTGCTCAGGTAATATTTTAAAGGATTTATCAAAACTATTTATTTATCAACAAAGTGCTGTCCTGTGGATAAGAGCTGGAGAGACATGTCATGATACTTGGCTTTGAACCATGTTTGACACTGCTTTTATTGTTGTCAGTTTTATTGTTTAACTGTATTTTACAGTTTTTTATATTTAGTCTATTATGTGAAGCACTTTGGCTGTTTTAAAGTCCTCTATAAATAAAGCTGACTTAACTTGTCGTTTATTTTTTAAATTACAATAACACTTCTAACATGACATATGGTTATTTTGACTAATGATAATATAAGACACTGTTTAATGCAGCTTTAACTTAAGTGAAGGTTAGTGAAGAAGCTCCAGTTTGCATTTCTCCATTGTTTTTCAATTTGTAACTTTAAATTTCTTAAAGCAGAAAATAAAGGATTTTTCCAGGTCCTGTCTGGACATACCGACATCCGACACTGTGTTCGATCTTCTGAACAACAGGAGGAAATGGAAGCACTGCAGCTTGTGTTGTCATACGAGATAGTCAGAAATTACACATGAGGAGGCCAAATCTTTGTTGAAGAGAGGTCAAAGAGCATGCAGAGGCAGTAAGTGAAACTCTTTGGCTTTCCAACATTGTGCAGCCCTTCGGATTTGAACCCTCGCCAACTTGCCCCGGGACTGTGCATCATTGTTGTGGTGATGGTTCTGACTGCAGCGCCAAATCACCTATGGTTTTGTTTTTCCACCTGACAGGTATTAGGTAACTGCTTCTGGCAGAACCACCCACAGTGTTTCTTTCACCGCCCCGCATCCTGTGTTCCTCTCCGCTGCCTTCAGGCTCCTTTGCTGTGCTACGTGGTCGCCGCTACAGGGGGACGCAGTGGTGCGCTCCGCCACAGGCGCTAATGGCCTGTAATTACCAAATACATTAGTCCCGAGCACAGCCCACACACATTCAAAACAAGGGGAGAGTGGGGAGCCGAGGGAGCTGCTGGGTGTCAATAGCTCGCTGAATCACTCGCAAAAAGAGACTCGAGCCGCGGGCTGACTCACAGCGTCTGAAGACCATTCAATCAGCACGGCTGCGAGAGGGAGTTTTATAACGCCGCATCCACACCGGGAGCCGATTCACAAGCATAGACATCCGAGATGACCTGTGAAAGTCTGTGTAGAGACGGCAGAGTTGCAGTCTTACCATTGCAGTGTGATTGAGGAGCTGCTCATCTGTGGTCATGGCTAACAAGTACTCCTGGAGGATGCCCTGTGCCTGGAAAACACACAAAACACAAGTAATCAATGCCTCTGCTGCACCATGTCAACATTCACCTTGTAAAGAAACACAGATGCCCTCCGTCGCCAGATCGCTGTCACCAACAAGAGGAACTTCCCAAGACTGTCTAACCCAGAGACGTTATATAAGGCGTGCATTCGGTTATAAATGAGGCCTGGTTCCCTGACCGCTCTTCATCTCCGTCACGGCATCAAATTGAGCCGAGGAATGTTGGAAAAGTCATTGAAAATTATAAACAAACTGAAGAGTGCTTCCACCGGCGCCCTGCGGGAAAGACGTACCTCAGGTTACATAAGCACAAAGATTTGGTGGTTGGCGATGCAGATAAGCATACACAGAGGCTAAATGAGGTGCGACTGGCCAAATGGAGCTTTTACAGCACTGGAGACACAGTCCAGAGCCCCGAGACCTTCATTCATCTCGCAGCACACCCAGTGTTTATGCTGGGGAAACATCCTAAGACAATTTGTACAGTCAGTAGAGCATGACACGAGTTTTGATCCCTAAATACAACTTCACTTCCTGGATTAGAGAGTCTCAGTGGCCGCAAGCGCCACGTGAACACAAAGCGTGAAGATAAAAAGAACAGCGTTGGCTTTCAGATGAGCTGATGGCATGGCCCGACCTGCACATTAGTGCTGGGGCACACTGAGGACATTTTACAGGCACACAAAACAGATAATTCAAATGATCATTAAACAACATGAGATAAAAGAATCTATCCAATAATGACAAAATCAGATAAATACACCTTGAAGATCTCCTTCTGGAGGAAACAGAAGATGAATCTCATGTTGAATGAAATAAAAAATCCTCAACACAGCCAACATTAAGACCGTGATCGTCACCACGTTTAACAAGATAAGACCAGATGAACGAATGAGAAGTTTCAGTCTGAAATGTCTAATTCAAATCATGGACTGAAAACATGTACGTACTAATACCAACACAATACCACACAATTTCTAATATGACTTCTAAAAGTCATAACCACAGCAACATTCCAGCCTAATGGTGTAACAACATTAAGCGTGGCTAAAAGCAGTGACTCAATAGTGCCAGATTTACATCACGGTGGATAAATCACCCTCCTCCCTGACAAATGTTCTGCTGTTTTCTTCTCATTTAGCATCAGCAGCAACTGACAGTTCTTCAAGGACGGTTTAGAGCAGCAGCGTGTTCAACACATTTCAGTTCAGGGGCCACAGGCAGCGCAATTTCATCTTCAGTGGGCCAGACTGTTAAAATAGTGCCAGAACAATCTTTAAATCTAAACCAAAGTTCAAAATAATTTAACCAATTTTAGTGATAGTTCTTGGTACAAAAAATGTGAAATGTCCAAAAAACCATGTCCTATAATTATTACACTTTCAGCCTTTAGCATGCCGGCTTTGAGGCTACTGCTAGTTTGCTTGAAATTAGGCAGCTGGATTTCATTAACGTCACCACAGTTTAAGTCTCTGTATTGTATGATGGCCATTACTCTTAAAAAACAAAACAAAACATAAAAAGTACATTTTATACAATTCACTTGGTCATTTTGTGAGCCGGACTGTAGGCAACCTTTGGCCCACGGGCCTTATGTTTGACACTCCCGGTTTAGCGCATTGGTCATCTACATTTTATAAAAGATGAAGTCTGAACACGCAAAGATAAAGCAACAGAAACGCCTGAAGTTGGACCTCTGCTCTCTAAGCATTAACAAAGGAGTGGATCCCAACCTGGAGATCTCCATCACAGTCACACACAACCACATTCAACCTCACGTTTGTTTTTGTGCGAGAACATGTGAACTTCACACAGAAACGAACCGGGAGCTTTCTCACTGTGAGGCGAGAGTGTTAATAATGACCCGGCACCTGTACAAACCTGTGATGAAGTAACACATGATGGTGAGGTTAACCTACTGTCCACAATAACACTGTGAAAATAGCCTAAGTACTGGAATATTGTTCAATTATTTATGAATTAAAAATAAATGATTAAAATCAACAAAGTTTAAGAATCATTTACAGCATTATACATTTTTTCTGAAATTTAGCTTTTTTTTTTTAATCTTAACCATTCGTCCATATTGTCAAAATGTAAAACACATGTCACTGTAGTTAAACAGAAGTTTGTCCAAACTGTTTCTCCTTCAGTTTAGTGATTTTCTACAGTCAATGACTGGATTGCAAATAGGAATACTGAATATATAATGTGTCTTATCAAACCAGAATTTACATTTTTACAGTGTTGCTCAAAAGCAGCAATAATTGCTTGAGGAATTATGCATCGGAGATAATTTTTAAATTAAACTGAGAAAAACTGACGTGCCCTCTAAAGTACTGTGAAATACAGACACTAATACCTTGATTGGAAAAATGCTGAGCAAGATGGTGCAGAGCAGCGTTATTGTCTGAATAATGTAGTTTGATCAGCTACTTCCTGAACACACAAGACTGGGTGTTTGTCCTTAAACCATCAAAACAATAAAAAAAAAAAAAGAACTTATTTTCACGAAGCAGCTCCTCTCGTACATGTCACAGACTATTTGAAGCTGGACGAGCAGCTGGAGGTGACGACCAACAACATCTGTGCTGTGTGAACGGCGGATCTGTGTGACGATGCTCTGCTAGGTGGAGGCGCAGAGATGTGTCACACACCATTGTGCGTCTCTCATTGCAAACACAAGACTGCAGTGTCCATGAAGGGCAGGGGAGGTGCAGGGTGCTGGCAGCTCTGCTACTGCCCCCTGCTGCTCGCTGCTGCTCATTTCACCGGCACCAAACAAAAAGTGGGTGCAGAAGGGAGTGGAGAATCTGTCCTCTGTGACAAGTCATCTGATGCCATTTTACCGTCAGACCAGGAGCCGCGGGCCTCGCTGGCCAGCCCCGAAGGGCCTGGACGAGGCAGAGCTTTTCTAGGGACCGTCTGGTTCAATTGCATCTACAGATGGGAAACTCCTGGCTGATGGCGTGCTCATAATCCTTGAGACTTCGCTTGATTAATAATTCAAGGCAACCAAGAGAGAGAGAGAGCGCGAGCATACACATCACAGAGTGGACAGAATCCTTCTCTCTCTCTTCCTCCCCTGAGCAGTCTGCAGGGAGCCTGCGTGGCACTGGGCTGTCTGGCAGATGGCATGGCCGGGCTTTGGCTCGGTGCCCGGCGCAGAACAGGTGGGACGAGAGGGAAAGAAAAAAACAAAACAAAAAAAAAACATGCTCATCTTGCAGTGAGAAGAATATAAACAGAGAGAGAGGGAAAGACAAGAAGGTACAGAATAAAAGGTTCATGGACTGCAGACGTTATCAGATCGAAATAACATGAACCACTTAGCCAGGGTGCTCGAGTAGATTTTTAAAAAATATATATACTCCTGAGTATTTGTAAGGATTTTGTATTTTTGCTCCCTGCATTTCTTACTTAACATCCATGATGAACCATTGAGTCCAGTCAGTGAACGGTTTGTGATGCAGACAAACTTGCCTTATTTCATATAACAAAGCACTGAATTAACCCGGGAGTGTCAATCACATTTTAGTTCAGGGGCCACATACAGACCAATTACATCTCGAGTGAGTTGGAGGGGTAAAATGATTTTCTTTGTTGTGGTGCAGAATTTACATGATCAAAAAGTCTATAGTTTGACACAAAAAAACAAAACAATTCTACAATCTCAACATAAAGCCAAAGTTCATGAAACCTTCTGGTGCATTATGGGTGATTTTACAAATGCACACTGACAGCATGGCTTTGAGGCAAATGCCAGTTTGCAAGCTTTCATGGCAGCGTCACCAATATCTCAGCTTGTTTGATCCTATTGTTTCTACTTTTGAACTCGTCGTCAATACATTTTTTATATTTCAGTTAAAACAACTCACATTTAAAAGTCTGGTTGAATAAAAATAAATGTTTTGTCCTTTTCTCATTACTAAAAATTGTGTCATTGGGGAAAATAAAGTTGGTGACAAACATAGGTAAGCATTATATTCTTATATCTCTCCTCCATAATCATAGTTTTAAAAAATTCCAAGTTTACACGTCAGTGCTTTTCTGACATGGCACGTTCCAAGTATTTTTTTTTTTATGTTTCTGCAGATTTGGAGAACATTCTTTCAGCGCCTCTTTGAGGAAGTCATAAAGCCACACCTTTTAACTTCAGTGAGTGTGTGTGTGTGTGTGTGTGTGTGTGTGTGTGTGTGTGTGTGTGTGTGTGTGTGTGTGTGTGTGTGTGTGTGTGTGTGTGTGTGTGTGTGTGTGTGTGTGTGTCACTCACGATGGCACGGCCCTCGGCGATGAAGAAGAGTTCAGTGAGGGCTCTGTGTAGAGGCAGCAGCACAGTGATACTGGTGGGATCCTGACTCACGCTGTTCTCCATGGACATGAAGAGCTGCCACAGAGGCCGCAGCAGCGTCAGCTCACAGGCTCTGGAGGAACATCGAAACATGGAAGATGAAAAACAAACAAACAGTGAAAACACGTAGAACAGGGACTTTTTTTTCATACAGATCTAGAAACCATCATTAATAGCAATAAACAAAGGTGATTATTTTTTCATTAAAAATGACCTGTATGATGACGTAAGCATATTTTCAAAGCTCTGAAATAGTTTGCTATTTTCTACTGACTAAGAAAAGTTGCTGACTCATTGCTCGACAGGTCCACCCTTAAAAAAATACACACGTTTAGACAAGACAAAACAGTCTGCTTGGAATATTACTGCCCGTCTTTTTTCAAACAATTTCTTGGAATGCGACATAATGATATTAATACTGCCTTTACATAAGCTGCTGCCAATCTTAAGCAGGCTGTTCCAACTGTTAATGTTTTTTTTTACATCTGGGATGTGACTGTATTAAAATAACACCAGACAATTTGATTTAAAAGAAACTTATACAGTAAAACTCATTTTTAAAGGATGGAGGAGAGCATTAAAGCTGAAATCTGCACTTTAAGTCATCTTCACTTTTATCATACCTTCACTGTGTGTGAGCAGGAACGTCTGATAAAAGCTCTGACTGTCACTGAGACCAGACGGTGGCTGAGGCACTCTGCTCATATGCAAACTCCTACACCCATACTTTACCTACTCTCCTCAGTGATTACCAGTGCTTTTTTTTTTGTTTTTAAGGCTGCTATGCAAACCCTGAGTGGAGGTGCATGTCTGGATTTTCAGACGAGACATGATAATAAGGTTTAATGTGCCCCGAGTTTAACTATTAAAATTACTTTTGACTTCTGTGCCAAGGTGAGTGTGCTTGTTATGACTGCAGAGTGCGAGAGCACCATGGGAGTGAACTCGAAGGGCTAGACTTACGTCTGGGACGGACACTGCAGCAGTCGGAGCAACAGGTGAATAGCTTTGAGGCGCGGGTTTCCAGTCTGACGGCAGGCCACGCCCACCTGCCACTCCCAGATGTCGTTCAGCGGCAGGTGATCCAGCACTTGTTCGTCAGCTAACATTTGCTTCAGGATCTCGAATCCTGATCAGATATGAGAAAACAGTGAAGAACTGTTCCTGCTTCATACGCATTTTTGGGACATAGTCTACTGACTGAAGTAGGTTTGAAAAAATCCAAGTTCAGTGTGTGAAGTACCTGTCTGGAAACGTCCCCTGTGTCCTCCAGTCACTGTGAACTTGTAGCCCCACTCCGTGTTGCTCATGTCTGACATAAACCTGTAGTACAGCGTGTCACCTGAGACAAATCCAGAACACACACGTTGTATTAAACAACTGGATGGCGGCAATCTTAAATGCACACACAGACAAAAGAATAAATTCACATGCCCACCTGGAATCTCAAAGTCAGGCCATTTTTGAGGAGAGCCACTGAAATTGTGCACATCTTGGAGGAAATCACTGCTGCTGGACATGATGAGCTCATCACAGCCTTCCTCAGTATAACAGCGGGAGTCGAATTTAATGGACAGGTAGATTGCACCGGGGACATGCACCTTGTCCTGGAGAAAAAATGTATTTTTCAATAATGGAACAAAGACCAAATAAAAACTAATGACACACACACTTCAGTTGGAAGAGGAAGAAGAGGAAGAAGAGGAGGAAGAAGAAAGACAACACCACCATCATAGTACACCCACCTCAAAGTTGGTGTTGTTGTCGTAGGGATGTTTGGACTCTCTGATCTGCACGGCCATCCCTGGCTCCTCCATGAACTGACAGGCAGTGAGAGACAGACTGCACAACATACTCTGACTGCAGCCCTTCAGCACCCTCTGCAGAATCTGGTCACAAATCAAACGTCACAAACACGTGAGCCAACAAAAACACCTTCGATGTCTCTTTTTACTTATGAGCGCCAACATGACAACAGACGGCATCCTGCTGTCATCTCACCTTCTCCCAGAGCGGCCGCTCCTCCAGTTGCATCAGCATGTCCAGGATGTAAGCCATGTGTGAGGCCCCGTTCAGCTCCAGGGCCTCTTCGCTCAGCGCCGCCTCGGCGGGCCAGTCGGAGAGCAGCGAGGCCAGCACGTGGCGAGCGTACAGCGTGGCGATGGCCTGATTGACCTTCACCAAGTACTGCCGAACTGCCCGGTTGCTGCGCACGTCCAGCTCTTTGTGCAGCAGAGCTGAGCTTTTGGTACGCCGCTGTTTGGCATAGCTGAGCTGCAAGTCGCTCTCTGAATTGGTGATGAGCTTCTGAGCCACTACGTTGATCTCCTCTGTGGCCTTTTCACAGTGACTGGGTTTAGACTGCAAGAAAAATAAAACAGCACTGTTGTACAAAGCGGAGACGTCAAATGTCAATGCCCGTGGGCCAAAACCAGAAGAGGCTCCAAACGAAACCACTTTGATTTTAAATATAACATTTCTTTATGTTTTAAAAGTAGGCGAGTAAGAATTAATTTATGTCACTAAAGGACTCAGTTGGACCGTTTGCATTAAAAGTGTATGATTCATTTTAAAAAAAACACACAAAAAACACTAACATTTAAAAGTGTTTACAGAAAGGCAAGCTTTTTTTAACTTAAAAAAAAAGGAAGAAAAAAAAACAAGGGAAAAAAACAAAGGTAAGATTGCAAAGGAACCAGTGGACAGGTATTCAGAATTAAATAGATGAATTCAGACGGGATTTCAAAGAAAAATAACCCACTTCATGCAAACTTTATATAAATTCATAATGTTTAGTTTTTTTGTATAGTATTGATAAAACATCATATTTTGAAAGCTTCAAATTGTGATAATTTGTAGTAGTAAATGTTTTTTGTTTTTGTTAAAGCCACAATTTCTATGTCGAGTTTGTAAACAGTATATATATATATATATATATATATATATATGAATGATATAACTGGGTCGATTAGTGCCTGTGTCTTCTTAACTCACCATGCAAGACACCACGATCATGTCAGTATCCACGGCCTTGGTGTTTCGTTCCTCAGAGCGATGCCGCCTGGTCGGCTGCCACTTCTGAGCCAGCGTCCGGATCGTCTCATCTGTTTTGATCTCCTCTCCATCAAATCTGAAGACAAAAATTAGAGCACAGTTAACAAGAGAGGCCACATTGGACTGGATTCTACAGACCTTTAAATTAAGAAGAAAATATCTTGTGTACCTCTTCTGCACCTCCAGGAAGAACGAGTCCGTCCTCTTCATCTGCAGCTCATACATGGCTCGCAGGATGGGCAGAGGGGCATTTAAGGCATCGTGAGTGAGCTGCATCAAAAAAACAAAAAGGAATCGGCTACTAAATCTTACTCTATATTGCTGAATGTCTTCTCAAGAGCATCTCCTATTACCTGGAAGCAAATTTTTGTCTCCTCATCAAGGCCATCGAGTGGGTCGGGCCTGTTGACGTCGTTCTCCTCAGCGCAGCAGCTGGAGTGGTCCGAGTCGTGCTCCTTGTCCTGCTCTCTTTGGTCTCTCTCGGGGTCCTGGGCCATGGAGTGGATCTCCTTCTTGGAGGAGTACAGCATGATGGAGAGGATCTCCAGATCTCGGAGTAACCACAGCTTACTGAAGCCGGTGCCTTTGCTGCACTTCCTCACCAGCAGCTGGGTCAGCCCCGACTGCTGGATGGCTCTCTGCGCGTCCTCCACTCCATGCTTCTACACGACACAACGACGTGGAACAAGTTAAGAAAATGCCTTTCGAACAATTCCCACAGTGTAGCATATCAGTCTGGTGTCACAAGGATACTCAAACCTTGTACGCCAACAACACAAAACATTTCCAAAAAGATAAACGAGCAAAATAGCCTCAGTTATAAGGTGTTGATGTCAAATAAGTACAAACAAATTCATAAACAATGATGTAAATGCCTACAAATGTAAAAAACATTTTTTTTTATAATAAACCACTTGGATTTTGATCGTATGGCATTAGATTTAAAAAATTTTTTTAACTCAATTTGTAAGCCAAGTCCAAAACAACTCAAAAAACTGACACTACTTGTTTTCCCAGTGATGGAGTGACGATCAGGGTTTAACTTGCATGTGCAGGTATGATGTTAAATTAGAGGAATTTACTTTTACAATATGGGATCTACACAAGTGCACATCCCATATTGTAAACCAGAAGCAACAGCAGCTACATTTCTGACACTTCATTGTATAATGTATTTATGTTGGAATTTGATCCAACTATAATGTTATTTTGCTCAAAACATTACAATTAGATTATTGTTTTCATAAAATAACTTTTTGCACAAACATAACTTCAGTAAAAAGCAATGCTCCAATAATGCACGAAAAAAATACATGTTCAATGTATTTAAGAAAATCGTTGAAAACAATCAATGGCATGGCTGGCCATTCTTTATAATTCAATGAAGGGCCTTTAATGTGAAACAAAGTCTATATTTTGGAATATTTCAGTGACGTTGGAGCATAAAGCTGATGGAGAGTCCTGAATAGAACAGCTGCAAAGTGCAAAGTTTTCCAACGTGTGGCAGTCAAAGACGTTTTTAAAAGTTTCCTTCAGTTCATCTTATAATCTCTCAGTTCCCACAGCACATTTTGGTTACAGTGGGATGCTACAAAGTAAGCAGTACATCGTATTTGGGTGGCATTTTGCATTTCAGCGCAGATACCTTGAGTGTGTTATAGAGTCCTTTCAGGGCCAAAGAGAGGACCCAGGAAGCCTCCACAGCGTCGGAAGAGGCATTGTCCTGGCTGGCCTGCAGCAGGTTGCTGATTATGGAGGTGAAGTTGCCCAGGTAGCGACTGAGCAGCGTCTTGGAACAGCTCTGGTCTTCCGGCTGTTCCGGGACACCTCCAGGGGTCGTACCCTGAGACTGGATGAGCTGGTAGTCCTTCACTGCACATAAGAAACAAACCACACGAGTTCAATCTCACATTTATTGGTAAACACTGCTGATTATGTTCAGGTGTTACAACTGTACTGACCTGTTTTCCTCTTGCGTGTTTTGACATCCACCACTGCAGCGTGGTTCTTCTCCGTGAAGTGTTTGAGTAAGATCATGTTGTGCTGCTCGTTGGCGTTGTCGATAAATACCGTCTGGGTTCCCACGCACAGCACCTGACAAGACACAAAGAAGAGTCACGGCTGGGTATGCAGAGTCACAGTACAGACTTTATCGTTAAATACCGTTCAACACACCTCAGGGAAGCCCACCAGCACCAGCAGTGTGAAGAGGTTGGTGCGTTTCAGAGTCTGAGGCAGCTGCTGAACGCAGTGGTCAGTAAAAGAAGCGATGACGACGCTCCACTCGGGACAAGCGTTCAGACTGTGTAAAATATCTGCCACTGTGCACGCCCAATCCAGACCAATACGACTGCAAAACAACAGAAACAAAGTCAACGGCAACCCGACAAACGTCTAATAAAGCCATAAACTCCAATCATAATAAATGTAGGTAGCGTGACAAGGTCTTCTTTCCTTTACCTGTCCAAGCACACAGCCCCAAGGCTAAACAGCAGCTGTGTCGTCTTCCAGCCCAGGACGTCTGAACAGGCTGCCTCTCCTTGTGTCAGCAACTCGTATTTGTCAGCCAGGGCCACGGTGACGGCGCTGTCGGCTTCTGTTGGAGAGATCCGGTGCAGCAGCTGGCCGAGGAGCCCCAGGGTGAGGTGGTAGGTCTCGTTGAGAGAGCCGGCGTTGGAAATGACTGCCCTGAAGAGCTGGGGCAGGATGGAGCTGAGGCTGGGCAGGGACAGGCTGCTCCCCTGTGGACACCAAACAGAGATGACATTGTTATCTGGAGACATACATATACCATGCTGATGCAACATAATAATTAAATATATATATATAAATCTGTGTTAGGTGATGGATAAATTATTCTCAATGTTTACCCCCCAAAGCACCTGATGACTTGGATGATTGATGACCGAAATCAATCACCCTTTTATTAACAAAAAGTTAATTATTATTTTCATGTACCTAGGCTTCAAGATGAAAACATGGTTCCAAAGAGTAATTGTAAAGCCTTTTGTGGGCCCAGGACCTTGTACCTTTCAACAACAGTTTTGATCTTTAATTTAATGTTGATCGATGAGAACTTATAAAAAAAGAAAATGTTGAAGCCTTGAAAATTTGTTGAACATGTACACATACGGAGTAAAAGATTATATGAATACACAGGGCCTGTTTTGAGGTTCACATTCTGACACGATAGCGAGAAAACTGTGGGTTTAAGTCCGGGTCAGGTCTGTGAGGAGTTTACTTGTACGAGTACAGAGTTCCTTCTTTTTCCAGTCCTAAAAGGCTGATTGAACTAAAACCATCTGTAGTTTGTGTAACTGTCTATCGCTCAGTCTGCAATTCTCCTGAGATCGGTTCCACAACCATGAATTAGATACAGCGGTAAGGAAAATGAATAAATGGCAAGAATGTACTAGCTGTAAGGACTTTTATTCTTTTCCACTGCCGTTGACCCTCGAATTAAGTGTTTAACAAAACTTGGAATTTCTTCTCTGCCTTCTGGTGCCGTGGCAGTGCTGATTGTTTATGGATTGAAAGAAAGCAATTTCAATGTGAAAAATTGTGTTGTTATAACTGTATGACTATCAACAAAAGATAGTTTCCGGTGTTCCCATACAGCTGATCTGTCTGACCTGTTCACACATCCACTCTCAGACCTGATGCCAAAATAAATCAGCCAGCCTCACTTTTGACTTTTTCAAAACCCAGCACTAAACAGTGCTGTTTGTTTTCACATACTGGTTTTGCTCGTGGTAGCATGGCTGCTAGAAGTCCCAGGATCCTCTCTCTGGAGCACTCTGAGAAGACGTGCTCTTGCAGGGGAACTTGAGGAAGCCTCTCCTCAGTCTCCTTGATGACATCGGATGCTGGAGAGTTTTCTCCGCCTGGTCCTGAGGCTAAGAACAGTGAAAAGAAACAAAACATAATCGACGACTGAATAAAGTCTGCACTCAAACTTGTTGAAGGTAGCTTTGGCACGTACGTCGGACGACTGGAGAGAGAGGGTCTTCGCTGGATACGGAGGGAGTCTGGCTGAGGCTGGGAGACTCCAGGGTATCTTGAGTGACCAATTTCTTTTTGTCTTCTTCAGTGTTTGTTGGGAATGACACCTCTGGAGGAGAGCTCCCATCCTTTGTCTTCTTCTCCTTACTTGATGGTTTATTCTGGTGGTAAGAGAATAACAGCTGGTACATTACTTAAATATTTAAACCTGATTTAAATAAAACTATTTGGATACATGAGTGACATATTTTCATGTTCCTCGTATGTTTCCAAGATCTGCTCTGCACCTTGTCCCTGGGAGATGACGGAGAACAGACTGCTGCCGTGCTGCCTGGCAGTGAGGAGGTGTCAGTGGCGGTGCTGATCTCCTGCGAGGACTCCGGAGAGACCGGACACAGCTCGCTGTCGGAAGCCGAGTCATTGGAGGACAGCAGAGCGAGCAGAGCTGACGAGCGGAGACCTACACAAGTAAAAGATTTGCATCAGACCGGAAAATCAACAACATAGGTCAACAGAGATTCTAGATTATGGGATGTGATCCAAAAATAGAATGAATCTGAATGTGCAGTGTTGGAGAGAACATCTGTCAGGTGAACCTCACCAGTAGCTTCATCTTGAATCAGCCTAAGTCTTCACCTCTAATCCAGTTGTTACTCATTTGCTAAAAATTTTGCTCACTTTGTTATGTCCTCCTGAAACTCTTACAAATGATCTTAAATGTATTGTTGACATAAAACAAATAAGCTGAATGGTACTGAGTAATATAGATAATCTGGACTCTATCCAATAGAGATTAGAAACAGATCTAGATGAAAATATTACAGGAGGAAAGTGGCAACAACAACAACAACAAAAAAAATCATAAGAATTTATTCCTTCTCAATATGTAGACACGCTGTGGTTCAATTTAAAATAGTGCGCCGTCTTCAGTGGATCAGAGAAAGATTAACCAAGGTTAAGAAAGATATTTATTCTACATGTGACCATTGCAATCAGGGTGTGTGTTTAAATGTTATGTTCATTTGAAAATAAAAAAAGACATTGATCATAATAAATACAATAAAAACATGGTAAACATTACAGCTGGCAGGTGAATCAGCACGCGATTTAGCTGCCTCCGTCTAAAATGAGTCTTACTTGAAGCAGAATTTCTGGTTTGAACGTACCTTTACCAGTTTGCCCCTTGAGTAAACAGTCCGTGATCAGCTGAGAGCAGCAAGTCTGCAGAGCCATCGCCTGATTCAAAGTGTCACTGCTAAAAGATTCTCCCTCCGTCTGCTTCTCGCTGCTCAGCTCCGATGTGTACAGACCCAAAGCAGCAAACAGCAGCCAGGAGTAGTTGTGGATGTAAGGCTGGATCAGGCGGTGGCGATCACTGATTCGTATGGTCACCATGGGGTAGACTGTAATCCGATGTGTGGGAAGGTGGCTAGATTTTGATAATGTTGGAAAATAATTGAGTCAGTAAGTCAAACCAGTAACAGAAGTGTGTTTGCAGGAAATGTGTCACCTGTCGGGATACTTCTTTGCATTGTAACAACCGAAGCACAGATCGAAGTCTTCACACACGTTACAGTTGATCCTGCTTCCAACTATGAGTCCCTGGCAATGATCACAGGCGTACTCCATGTTCACCATCTCATGATCGTCCTCATGGCCTTCCGGCTTGGCACCACCTGGAGAAACATTCACCTTCAGTCAGACTTCGCCGTTTAGTGAAAACGTTTCCATCCTGCTGCAGCGCGGTGCAGAAGCTCACTGAGGAAGCAGGTCTTGCAGAGGTCCATGTCCATGCACTGCAGACATCGGTAGCGGTGCCAGGGTGCCATCCGCTCACAGCCATCACACGAGATCACCACGTTGAGCAGGTCGCAATAGCGGGCAATGAACATGTGCATCTGTGGGTGGAGGCAGATCTTTTTTTTTTTTTTTTTTAATCAAAGCAGCACAAAGTATTATTAGCTCCTGGAGTGTGGCTGCACAAATCTTTGGAAACAAATGTCTCGTTGTACTGATAATAAATTGAGAAGACACAGATTTTGAATCATATCGGTTTGTAAAACTTTGCTATATTTCTGCTGCAGTAGTAAAACTGCTGTCAAAATCAAGGAATGAGTGTTGTGACATTTCGGCATCTTTTTTTATCTGAACTATTGACACCTTACATTGACCATATCTTACCTTCCTCCTATCCTCCACGGAGTCCTCCTCATCGATTTTATCATACCACTTCTCAAACATCCCGTCCATACACTCCTCCATCCACTCCTGGTTCTTCTTGTAGTCGGTGATTTCATCCTCCATCGTCCATTGGCTGAAGATGAAGAATTCATCATGTCATTTTAAATCTCATAAGGTTACACAAAATAGATTGTGCAAACACAAATGTGCCTCAATCTTTTGTGAAAATGGAAATTGTGCTTTCAAGAGCTGCGACAGCACAGCTTTCATTTTGAGGGGAGACTTTTGGAAGAAATTTCTGTTCTTGTTTTCAGAGACGGCAGTTACCTGATGGCAATGTCATGCACACTGATGTTCTCCTGGGACATGCTGAGCAGAAGGTCGGGGAGCTTAATGTTCAGGAACAGAGGAAGGTCATGTACCTCCCAGTTCATATCGAGAAGGTGCAACAAGCAGGTCTGCACACATGACAGGGCTGGCAGCAAAGCTCTGGAGAGCAGAAATCAGCGTCAGGTTACTTAACACACACACACTCAATATTCACTGCTTCAATCAGCTGTAGTTCAAAGTTATGTAGTTCGAGGTAACCGCAGCTTACTTCTCATTGAGGCCACTGAAGCATTTGACTGCGTCCACCAACATGAGCACCAGCTGATGGTACGAGCGTCTCACCTCCTCTCCAAGCTTCTGCCCACTTTCAGTCAGCTGAGAGAAATAGCTGAAAAAGGAAAGATCGACAGAATAAAATAAGATGAAATATTCTTGATACTTTAATTAATTTAGAGAGACAGACACAGAGTTGGCCATCGAGAGTATGCAACGTATCAAAAATCTTATTCTATAGGATTGGGACATTAGTTTAAAACACAAACTTGTACATGCTGGTTATAATTTAGCAGTAAACCTTGAGTGAGTTTTGATTTATATTTGCAGATGTTCACATTTTTTAGGTTGGATAAGATTGAAATGAGCTTTGTGATAGTTTGCCGTTATTGTGGTTCATTTATCAGTTAAAGCAGGTCTGAAACCTTTCATCCGAAGCTCAGTGTCTGCTTCTGAACCGAGTCTCGTCAGTGGAAAACTTACACTTAAATCTGCATCGAAGTCTTCCAAACAGATTTCATTTGACCGGGGTGTGAATGACACACAGTATAAGAGGAATTCCAGCCAATGTTTTGACATTTTTATACACTAAAGAAGTAAGCATGACCACTCAGCTGGTAAAAATGCCATTTCAATAATCCCATAAGCAGAGTATTGGAGTATTGCTTTACAAGTTCAAACATTATTCACTATAAACACAGCCTAGATGCCCAATGTTTACATTATAATGGTCCCATATAAAAAAAACTATTAATGTGAATACAAATCAAACCAGACTAAACAGTTCCTGCTTTGGCTCAGATCATGCACAAGTTTCACTTCTTAAGCAGGAACAATTGTTTAGTCTCAGCAATTCCCTGGAGCACTATGTGGAAATACCAGTATATTGTATAATAATAATAGACTGATCACTGCTGCTCTTCAGTGGAAAAGATTTCCCACAGCCGTACCTGGTGAAGTCTTTCTGACAAGCCAGCAGCTCCTGCAGGAACAGGATGCACGGGGCTTGGAAGAGGTGTGGCTGTCCCAGAGATCGTAAACACTGCTGAACCATCTCCAGCACTTTGCACACACTCAGAGCCTGCGCTTTGTTCAGGGACAGGGTGTGCAGAATGCTGACGGAAGAAGGAATACAAAACTGATCCTTTGTGTCAAACACATTAAGCAAAGACAAAATGCTACTAAAAGTAACCGTCAACTACCTTGCTGTTGTGAGAGCTTGATCCTTGATGAAGTTTAGGATGTGTTTGAGTATTGGGTAGCGGTCCTTGATGGAGGGGGTCATGCGGGGCTCTTCCATAGAGCGGCAGGACAAGAGGCGAAGGCGTGCCCGACTGAACGGAGCTTTGCGGGAGAAGGCGGACGGTGAAGCCGGATCTCCGGGCACAGGTGAGAGACTCTCGGTGGAGCCTCTGTGGCCTTGCCTGCTGTGCCCACAAATGGATGAATTGGGACTATGACATGCTTTGGCATCACTGCTCTCGTCTGACCCCGTGGCCTGAGGTCCCACAGAGGAACTGGGCTGAAAGTCCCCCTGTGAGATGGAGCCCGAGTGGAAGAGTGGCCCACTGCTGCCCTCTGAGGATTTAGAGGAGTCACTGCCCTGGCAAGTCACTCCACAAGGAGCAAATCTGAACAGCAGGAGGCTCTTCTCAATGCACACTTCAGCTGGAGACACACAGAAAAAAGGTAGGAAAACATTAACTACAGACAACAGTTTCTAAAAAAAAAATATATATATATATATATATATATATCCATTTTGGGCTTTATGTTATCCTCACCTAGTGTCTCCATTGTAACCTCATCCAGACCTCCCTCCTTCATGTCCGGAACATTCATTTTGCCAACAAGGTATCTCTGCTTCATCTCCAACTGACAACAAACAAAGCCCCCCGCCCACAGTTTAATGGTTCTGTAATATAATCAGGATGTCACAATCAAATCAAGAATTCCTGTCTGCAACACTCACCATCCATGTTCGGATGCCGTCGGCCAACGAGTAGACCTGGAGAAATTCCTCGCTCAGAGAGGACCTACAGTCCTGATTAACTGCTCACACAGACCAAAGCAGAAGGAAGAAGTTGATCGGGTTAATCATGTCATGTTACAGTGAGGAAACGCAGATATAACTGAAAGCATATGTCCAATAATTACCATAAGTCTTCAGTGCCTGGTTGAGAGCTGGTGTGTGGTATACCATGGCAGCCCAAATGGCATTCACAGCCTGGTCTGTCTTTGGCCCGGTAGCAATCTCATTCCTCATTGGCTGTTTCCTGAACAACTGCACAAGTGTCCTCATCACCTCCGTTCGGCTGTCGGTCGGGTCTTGGGACGGGTTCCAGCGGGCAAAATCCTCCAGGAAGCACATCAACTCATCAAGAGTCCATGTGTTTAAGGAGCTCACAAGCTGTGTGGGCATGAATTTATTTGAGTCTGTTAGAAGATTATCTAATCTAGACAGCAACCTTAATAACTGTATGTATAGGGGAAAAAAAGTGCTTTCACTTGTTTACAGAACTATTAGAGACTGTGCTACAGGTCATGTTCCAAATGCCCAGCGACCTTGTAAGACTATAGGTGAAGGTGTGGTATACTCTGGACAGGCTGACTGTCCCTCAAAAGACAGGCAATTACATACACTCACACCTATGGGCAATTAACCAGCACACAAATAAGGAAAACATGCACACTCTGCCCAGACAGCTTGTACTCGAAACACTTTGTGAGGCCAGAAAACTTATCTATAAAATCAACACAAAATATGACAGAGTTTCCTACAGATGTTGCGTCCTCATAGGACAAAGCAGACTGGCATGTGGAAGTGGATGTTGTGCATTTTTTTGATGCTTTGTTTTCACTGTGAGGATGTCAACTAAGGGCACGTTCAGACCTGGCGTCAACACACGCTTCTGGTGAGCCGATCACAAGGAGCAAGCCCATAAGACACGGTGCCTTATACTGGCCTGGGCAGACGATCCGCCCAGTGCAAGCTGGATGACCCACCACTGCACGTCGTGCAGTTTACTAGGAGTAACACAATTCGATCTAAAGGGATTAGCCCGAAACACATACAACACTAACCAATAGTTTTTTACCTGGCCTGTGGTTGCTTTTAACCGGTTCATCTCCCTCTTTTCACATAGTCCGTGTCGCAGGATTGGTTTCCATAAAGGTGAGGACTGAACGTGAGACGCTCCTGCTGGTGGAAGCTCCTTTATTGTCCGGATCTCTGTAACACAGTTACGCCCAAAAATACCCATCACCTCAAGTGTCTGAAATAAAACATGCTGCTTTACAAATGACGTTGAGGTGTCGAGATTCATCCAGAAGCACTTTGCATCTCACCGTGAGGAGATTTCAACGCCAGCGTTCTGGACGCAAGGCGGCCCATGAGGCGAGCCACGAGGAGCTGCAGGTCGGACATCCAGGATATGGTGATGTCTGGTAGACCCAGGGCCGTCACGGTGAACTTGTAACCCCACTCATTATTGCTGCTGTCCGAGTGGAAGAGGAACTGCAGCTGAGGTCCAGCATCGAACGTCACTTTCTGAAGGAGCAAAGATCGACACGTGTGAAGAAATTACAGAAAAGTGGTAATCTCCATAGAGACGATGCAGTATTTATCTCTTGCCCACCTTTGGCCACTTTTCAGTTCCAACCTTCATGTCGTAGCGGACCTTCCCGCCTCTAGAGTCAGTAAATTCTAAGTAGTCGTATCTGTAGATGTCAAGAACATGAGGTAAGAAAAAGCTTCATCGAAGATGAATGGGGGGGAAAAAATAAATAAAAGCACTTTTTGATATTTTTCACTCGTCACCTCTTCTCTGTCTCACAGCGCTCGTCGAACTCCACCTCAAACGACGTCGCGCCGGGACAGGCGAAGATGCTCGTCTCGTGACGACTGTTCTCGTAGTTGTGAGGAGACTCCAAGTTCCAGGTCCTCAGTACCACAGGCTGCTGAGGCTGGTGCCAGCTGTCTTGATCCGCCTTCAAATGACAAGTTTTATTTACGATATGAGGCAGGAGATTCGTATATGAAGTCTTTTATTCATGTCTGCCTGCTGCTGACAGGATGTGGCTGCATAATTCTCAAATCAAAGCTCCTAGAGCAATGGTGTCAAACACATTTTAGTTCAGGGGCCACATACATAACAGTTTGACCTTGACTGCACTGTATCTGCAAAATAATACCTCGATAACCTTTCATTTTAAACTTTGAAGTTTTTCTTTGTTGTGGCGCTGAGTATTTGTGATGGAAATGTCTGTATCTTTACAAAACCAAACAATTACTACACAAAATGATTACAACCTCAATATAAAGCCAATATGAATGAGACCTTCCGGTGTAAATTACAGTGAAATGTTAAAGAACCTCTTCTATAGTTGTTGCATTATGGCTGTTTTTACAAACACCCTGGCAGCATGGCTTTGAGCAAACAGGTAACTAGTGTTCATGCTGATGTCTCAGCTCAGGTCTCAGCTTTGATTCAGATACTCTGAAAAAAAAATAAAAGAAAGATTTGTATGTGTTCATATATGTTTTGTAGTATTTATATTGGTCCCAGAACTTTTTCTGTATATGTGTTAATTCAGAGGCAAGATTCATGAATGTGCCACATATTTGCAACACAAGCTTCTCAGTACAAAAACGCAGTAATATTGAAGAATTTAGATAAATTTGAATTGGAAGTAGATTCACTTGTCTGTTGAAAAACTTTTAGACAATTCCAAGTGTTTCATTTTAAAGCTGTGCAGTGCAACAAAGTCTACTTTAATGTATTTTTTTATGCGTTTACTTGTTCAAAATTAGTTTAGCATTGGAAAAAGGAAATAGAATTAGTTTGTTTTAAACCTTCATTTTAACTGCAAAACAGCAACAAAACAAAATGCAATACTTCAACCTCCAGTCGTTCCAAAGCTGCTGCTTAATCTCCACAAGCCCAATCTTTTCTACATGATGCACCCACTGCTTCACTTGGAGTTTGATGTGAAGTTGTAGGAATGGAACTGCTTCAAGGTGGATATTTAATGTGAACTGACCTTAGAAAAGATGTCTCCTGTATCACTGGACAGACTTTTGAGAAGCTCGACCAGAGAGGAGAAGCTCTTCAGCAGCACACTGTGGGGGATGTCTAAAGAGCACAGCTCCAAGAGGAAGATCATCTGCCAAGAACCACAACAGAATGATCATCTTGTAGCATTCACAACACTGCGATCAAGTCTGTACTTTTGGAAAAGGGGAATTGAAAATCATCGGTCAGTCATACCAGCTGTCTGAAGATGGTGGCGAGGATGGAGCTGCCTAATTTTTCCGTAATTTCAGCACCGGTGTATCTCTCCCGAAGGGAACCCAGGGTGGTTTTCATACTTCCAAGAAGCTGATCCACATCTGTTAAAGCCAAACCAGCAGACTGATTACCGCACGCACACAAAGAAACATAATATCAAGCAAAAAATCAATAAATTTGCCTTTTCTGCCAGTTTTTTATTTGTTTCTGGGGGAAAACTACATGCAGTTAATTGTCTAATGCCTTCCCACTACTCTCTCACATCCACTGGAAAAAGAAATTCACACACTAAATTTTTCAGGACTTGGCCACTGCAACTTCCCTCTACCTGGAATCAATCAAAAATCACTCTCTTGCTTTTAACAATTACTGCAGTTTGCTGATAAGAACTGACGACATGGCAGAACTCCAGTTTTACTGTCCCTTCATTAGCTCTAGGTTCATCAGAATTGATTTGAGGATTTTCCTGATCACTTTTAAACCTCGCCTGGATCTGGCCCAATCGTAAATTAGACAAATATCGATCCTGTGTGAGCCTGTCCGCAGTCTTCGAACCACTCATGGGTCTCTGGTGGCTTCCAAACTCATGATTAAGATCTTAAAGTGGTTCCACTTTCACCATCAGGGCCACTTGGCTGCAGGACGACCTGCCGGGAAGCTCGTCTGGCACCATTTTACAAAAACGTGCAATGTCGTCCATTTAACTCCACTTTATAAAATTGTCAACTTATCCTTTTTTCTGATTCTACTGTTTAAATATTTGTTACATTTCTTGAAAAATTTAAATAGATTTCTTTGCCTTCATATTCATGTTGACTTTAGTTTGATTTTTGTAGTGACTGCTCATCAATGATGCTTTTTCTACTCAACTTATTTGACAGTTTGTTGAATTAAACTAAATATTGCAGTGTACTTACATGGCTTATGAACAATACTTGTGTTTAAAGATATTTTGATCAATATAACCCCCCCAAAAAAGAGTAAAAAGAAACAGTCCCGTAGTTTTCGCAAAGGAAATTGTATGATGTGCTGCTGGAGTCCAACTCGCCCGTCTTGAAAAGACACAAAGTTGTTGTGATTCGTTTGTGACCCGTGTTTCTGTTTATGTATGAAAAATGGAAAATATGAATAAAATATTAAATTCAGCTTTAATCATTTCTACATTAAAGTTTTTTTTTTCTTTAGCTTGGATATGAATTTAAAAAAATAAAGCATTATTAATTATTTGGAATGGGTTTTGTTCAGTTTTTCCCCCCTGTATTCCATAACAGTATACTGACTGTATGAAAGCAATTAAAGGTCTGTTCCATATAGAAATAATCAGTCAAAGAAGGACGTTTCTGAGGTTATTTAAAATGATAAGACATTCACACCTCCTGATGCCTCAGCAAAGCACAAAACATGACCAAGGACAGCTCACAACCTGATTTCCACCTGTTTGACCTGTTGTCCTCCAGCAGGCGCTACGAAACACACAGACTCAAACAGTTTCTTTGGCAGAGCCATAATAACCCAATAATCACACATCCATTGTTTCACACATATTCTGCACTTCGCAAACCATCGACTGTGAAACACCTGTGAACCTATTGCCATATTACACAATTCTTTCTTACATTGCACGATTTTTGTGTTACATTTTGTTCATTTTGCACTGTGAGAGGAGCAGCTCGTTCTATTTCTATTTAAATGATTTGAGCAATATAATTTGTTTATCTCACATTTCAGCAGGATGTCTCTGGCCAGTTCCATCGCCACAGCTGTGGATGATCCCGTTTTGAGCTGCAGGTAGCACCAGGAGAGCAGACTCCCCTGCAGAGCCCAAAACAAGGAGAGCAGCACCGCTCGGCTGGCTCCACTGTTTTCATCCACCATCATAACTTCACACTTGGGAGGAGGTGGGGGACACGTAGGAACGTCAGAGACAGAAGACAAAGCGCATGATTTTAAGAGGAGAACAGGGGGGAAAGTCACCTCTCTCATCGCCACGAGCAGCAGCGTCTCCATGACGGACAGGATCGGACTGATGTCAAAGTCTGAGGTAGCTCCTTTAGGAGGGAGCAGGAGAAGGCCACTCGGATCCCGATCACTACAGATTAGAAAACATTAGAATACAATCAGTGTTGATTTGAAGCCCATTCGAGAATGAAATGAAGTGAATATGAGACTCCCTCGTGCTTACCTGAAGTAATTACAGAGTGACTCAAATGTCACCTTTACCGACTGTGGCTGATCCTCTTCAGTGATATTCTTCTATAATTACACACATTATTATGAGCGCCGTCATGATTACGATAACAAGGATAACAAGCAACAATCAGAAACTCACCATCATGTGAAAGAGTTTGTCCCGCCTGACGTGTTTATCGGGGAAGAACACAGCTGCTCCATTAAGAATAGCTTTGACAGTTTCCTTGTGCAAAGCCTTTTGCACCGACGTCTCTCCCTCTGGCCTGTCAACAACTGCACCAAACAACACTAATTTGTAACACAACATTGACTTTCACTACTTGTCTTTACAGAGCTGAAAATCTGCCATCAGCAGGAGGGAAGCAGTCACGTTCTTACTGTGGCACAGGTGGGAGTAGAAGTCCAACACAGCCTTCATGCAGTCATTTGGAGGTTCCACAGTGGCGGATGTGGAGGGGGAGGCTGCTGCTATTGCTCCTGTTGCTGTTGCGGCACTTTCTTCTTGTCCTTTGGCTTCATCTGAGCTCCGCGGTTGCAGTGGGTTGGGCAGCATGGCGAAACAGTTCTGCATCAGCTGGAGCAGAAGCACTCTGCTTTTGAGCACCTCCTCTCCCTCACTGAAACAGAGAAGCGTGCCACGATTCAGGTGATAATATACAGTTTGATACAGATGACCGAACTTCATCACGCTGAAAGGTTATCAAAACAACTGCAAGCATGGGATGCCACCACTCACATCTCCCTGAGTTTACTGTAGAAGGCCCAGAAGAGGTTCAGACTGAGGCCACTGAAATCCAGAAGATACTTCTGCTTGAAGTGGGAAGTATCCTGTAGAAAGGGATTGAAAGGATTACTGTACAAGAGGGGTAATCCATCATAATGCTTAAGTACCCACTTCAGTCGAGGTTTCAAGTTCATTATTTGTGGCAATAATCCAGACGACCTCATCCAACATCTACATGTGCATACTTAACAAAAAATACTTAAGTTTTAACTTTAATTCATGTTCTGTACCAACCTGCCTCAAGTGAAGGAATGTGTGTCTGGCAGTCTTCAATACTAAAGCAGAAACATTTAATGTTTGAGGAACATTATATGATTTATTGTAATGTTCCCAAGAAGCCACAAGAGGGCAGTGTCAAACTAATATTACCTAAATGCAGATTTACTAATACTGTTGTTGCTTGTACAAAATGACAATAAACTTGAACTTTGGATGTGTTTTGCCATTTACTCCAAGTCAAGGCGACCTGGCATGAAACAGGTTATTAGTAAAGAGTGTTGGCCCTCACAAAGATGATGGTAAATATGACTTGAGAGTCGATCAAGAGGAGTCGTTACCATGTCTCGTGTGAGCTGCTGTATGAAGAACAGTGTCTTGTTGAGCAGACAGAGGCCGGTGACGGCATCACGGTCGAAGCTCTCTCCCTCTGCACCGAGGTCGTCCAGGTCTCCGAGCCTCTCCGCACCGGGACACAGGTAGCCACTGATGCCGAGGGACTGTACGCCCAGACGCTCGGCTGAGTCCTGCCTGGTGCAGAGGAACTTCACCATCAGGAACTGAAAAGACAAAGATGCAGAGGAATCAGATGTGGTGGGCGCATCTGCACTGCAGTGCAATGCTGCGTTGAGGTTTGAAATACAATTCAAAATGAAAATGATGAAGAGGACACTGCGAGAGGAAGTGCCATGTACCTTTGCAACACGACACTGCTGCAGCTTGATCTCCACATCATTCCAGTCGTCGTCCAGCTCAAACCAGCCAATGGGCTCGTCCTCGCACTGCGTTGGAATCTTCACACTGCAGGTCAGGTGACAGCATGGTGTGTGTGAGCCATAAACCACATGAACCACTGAGGCAGACCTCGAGGAGGATCCGTAACGCAGAAGGGCGTATCAACATAAATGACTGGTAATATCTTGAAGGATTTCATCTCAGTGCATTCTGCCATGTTCAAACACTGCTGTCTTTTCTAATTAATACTTTAAAGCAGTTATCAGGAAGAACAAACGTGTCCAAAGCTGCTAAGATTTCAGTCTTACTGGTCTTGGACGAAATCTTTGTAGTCCTTGTAGTCCCACACATCGAACTTCTTAAACCGGATAAAATGCTTCTCTGCATCAAACGGGTCTTCATCTTTGTAGGCAAACACCAAGCCACACTTTGCTCCAATGGCTCCTTTTCGCACCTTGAGGGAGATCGTTAAAAACAAGAGTCATCTATCACCGTCTGATTGTTCAGATTTCTGACTGTAATAATAAAACAACGAGGAGCCTTACTTTAATGTTCATCTGAGTGACCTGGAAGTTGCTCTGGTCCTCTGTGGACAGGATCACGCTAGCTTTCTTCCTGCCGCTTTCTGTGAGGAAACCTGAAGAAGAAGAAAATATACTCTCTACTACCTACTCATAGTGTACCTGAACTAAAGCTTGAGGTGTGAATGAGAGCTCAGTTGTACCGTCTCCAGTGGAAGACTCGATCAGCATGTTCTCTGGTCCGGATTTCTCCTCTTTACTCTTCACGTCGCAGGCCTGCAGATGCAGCTGGAGAGGCTTTCCTGGAAGTAGTTTCAATCATCAATTATTTCATCGATGACCGTCACACTGCAATTTCATTCTTACACGTGCTGCACTGCAACAGAAGGAGCAACTTTCCACTGCATTTTCCACTAATGCATCCTCTCCTTACAGGCTAAGCACTTTCTCTTCCAAAGGCTTCGGTTTCAAATGTCCACGAGAATGAGAGTGGAGGCGCATTGTTGACATTACCATTGCGATAGAGCAGCCGCAGCCGGACGGACGCCATGGAGGCAATGAGCGGCGAGGCCTTGTACTTGACTTCCAGATGATCACTGATGCAGGACAGGGCCTGGAGGACTTTAGCCACGCTGCCCCTGGCCAGGGCAAAGGCCAGCAGGGTCAGTTCGGCATCAGGACTCACGCAGCAGCTGCACAGGAGCACATCATCACGTGTAAGTTTGAGTTAAATGGTATTCTACGGAGTTTGTCACTTTCCTAGTTTATATTAATAACTGCTTCTTGTGAGATATTTTCTATGTCTGGCTCCATATAAAACTCAAATTTTCTGTGTGCAATAAGAGATCACAGTGGCTGGCATGTATGTATCTATATAGTTTATGCACTATTGCAGGCTCTCATTTACTTTAGCAAAACTTTAGACAATGGTTGCCTAAATATACACATGAACAAACTACTGTATTGTAGTCAAAAAGTCCTATTAGTCAAATTGTTTTCATTGAAGACTCAAATGGAAACAAACCAAAAAAAAAAAAAGCCATGTTCCCACTGAATCATTGCTTCGATTGCAGCCTGATTTCACTGCAGTGATGACAGCGTCATGAGCTCATTGTGACAAGGTGGCGTGAGAGTGCTGACGTAAACCCCTGCAGGTTCTCACTCTGCTATCCTGAGGAGAAATCCGTCCACCTCCTCCAGGATGTTCAAGGAGAAGAACTTGGGGAACTCTGCGGAGGCTGGTGTCAGGGACAGAGGCGGCATGTGCTGTAAGGCTTTCCTAGGAAGAGAGCCAAGCAAACAGGCCTTGTAACATGCAACGCTGGTCAAATAATTACGCCGGGATAATCACTTTCATGGACTGTGGTAAACTTCTCAGTATCTTACTGTGTACTCTGAAGGACGGTGCTGGCCAGTGCGGGGTTCGTTTCCATGGATGTGGTGACCAAGGATGTGAGGAGAGACAGGTACCAGATGGCTGAAGCATCCGAAACGGACACCTCTTTACTCTTGGTAATCTGATATCCCAGCGTCTTCAAGCCGTGAATCCGCGTGTCGCAGCCGTCGCTCAGGCACCGCTTAATGTTGATTTGGATGTCTGAGATTCGGAAATGAGATAACGCAGTGAGCTGACTGACGGAAAGCATCACGTCAAAATGTCTCAACCTCTTCTTGGGCCATCAAAGATGTTGATTACGGGAGACACAGGTACAACAAATCTCTTCTGTGAAGAACCAGAAGCAGCTTAAAATGATTTAAAGCCACAAAGCACAATGTGATTTTACGAATAACAGGGTGGAAAAATTACGACTGTCTGAAGTGGATGAATGAATAAAAATAAATCCAAGTATTCTAACTTTTATATATAAAAATGTGTATTTCATTAAAGTTGCTCACAGCTATGCTGGCCACTTGATTCGCAACAGACTTCACTCTCATACATTTGCAAAGGATCATAACACAAGTTGACTCATGAGCTCTAGCCTTGTTCCAGTTCAATTCAATTCAACTTTATTTATATAGCACCAAATCCAAACAGTCATTTCAAGGCACTTCTACAGAGAAAACCAAACAATTCCACATGAGCAGGCACGGGAAACTGTGGAAAGGAAAAACTGTTTCACTGTGGTTAATCAACGCCAAATACGGACGACGGGTGGTTCCACTGAAACTTTTGTAAAAACCCAAGCCAGATGACACAGCTAAAAACTGCTAGTCTCTGGACATGATCATTTCGTCCAGCAAACTGGCATGTGACTCCTAAGAGGAGGCACTCAAGCACTGCGCTATCTGTGCACCCAGTGATGCTCCTCTGTGTCTGACTCCCCGCTTTGTCTCCACCAGACAGATGAGACAGATGGTTTCCTCTGGAAGCCACGGCACCGAACACACAAAGTCAAGACTAATACACACTTTAACAAAGCAGACAAACTGACAGCCGGTGACTCACAGGGGTGTGTGATGTTGGCATTCTCCAGAAGAACTATGTAGCCGGTGACAGTGCTGGGGATGCGGATGTCACTGATCTCCTGCAGGGAATGGCGATTTTTCCCCACAGCGACCGACACCAACTGAGGCATGTAGCTGTGGTCGTTGGAAGCCACGGCGATGGCCAGACGCCTCAGCACCACGTCCGGCTTCATTTTCAGTCTACACGCAGGAGAAAGAAGAGTTTCAAACCTTAAAAGTAGCACGTTCAACCAGGCCAGAAACATTAGGCTGTGACGGGTCAGACATATTCAAATCCGAACTTGCCTTATCCAGTGTGAGCGAGCACTGCCGTCTGACTGCCAGAAAGATGCGGTTTCACCATTTGTCATCTTGTAAACGTCAGCAACGTTGGACGAAGCCTCAATAGTGGTGTAGCACTGCGTGACCACCTTGACTTTGTCGACGTCTGGATCACGGTCCAGCTCTGCTCTGTACTGAATATCTAAATCTGAAAGAGATCCAACTCAGATCACTGAAACGCTCCTCAATATAGACTGAACAGATTAAATATTTACAGTTAAAGCCACTTGTTTAGCACAAGATTTTGCTGACGCTCACCTTTCTCTTTCTGTAAAAGGAATTCCAAGAAGTCCTGGACCACACTGGACCTCATGGTGCAAATACTATTGTAGCCCTCTAAAATAGGGAAAGGGATGGCACTGCTGGGAATACGATTCCTGTTTAAGAACTTTAGGATCTTAGAGGCATGTGCTCCTAATCGATCTTTGGTCTTGGAGAAAATGTCAACAAAACCTGTTGGGGGGGAGGGGGGATAAAATAATAAATGACACAGTGATAACCCGGGGTCATCTTCCATTCACCCAAGTAAACAAATCAGACCATCATACCTGGGGTTAGGGAACATGCCTGAAGCTGTCTGATGACATGACTCAGCTCTCCCTGGAGGTTCGCTCCATTGGAGCTCTTCAGAGTGATCAGCATGCTCTCTACGTCCACCACGCCGTCGCCCTCGGCATCAAACTGTCCGAAGGCCTGAGAGGGGAGACATGGTCAACCACTGGGTTCATTTGCTTTGCCTACCATTTTAATTTATGCTTGTGGGATTTTGGGAGTGACTGGTGTAACATTCAGTATTTGTGTAGACTACAGCAGAGTAGTTAACCCGTTCATCTGCAACCTTTCAGTGAACCAACAAATGTTGAACACACAGTGAAGCACGGGTCAAAGGGTAACTCCACACCCTGCCGATTACATGAGGTTACTGCTGCTTCTCTCTCTGCCTCGCTATCGTGGAACTAATTACTCATTGAGAATGGGTGTGCCAGCCGAGTGACAAGAACAGGAAAAGTGTTGTTTTGTTTTTTTAAATCACGACCTCCTCCCGGCCTGTCTTGTGTGTGTGTACCTCTTCACACTCGTTCCTCGGGGCGTCTCTGCTCTCCAGCATCTCGCAGAACTGCTCCACATTGACGGACTCCTCTCCGCGGTTCAGCCGGTCCTCCAGCCACCGCATCAGGACGCCTTCGTTCCCGGCCAGCACCGACTCGTGAATCGCAACCCCGGAGTCGCTGATGCGAGCCGCCGCTTCCCTCAGCTTGACCTGCTCCAGGAGCACCCCGGGGTTGGGGGGTCCGCCGGTGGCCACGGCCACGTTATTGGAGCCTCTTCCGCTTCTTCCAGAACCGGAGCCTCCGCCGCCTCCGACACCGCCGCCAGTGGCCGCAGAGGCCGGACTGTCTTCCGCGAAGCCGGGACTCTCCGTCTCTATGTCCTCGTCGTCGACGCTGGCTCCGCCGCAGCCGCTCTCCGCGTTCCCCATGGCTGTATCGCCGACCTAGGTCGCCCCCGGAGATCCGTGCGGCCCGCTGGGGGTCAGTTTCGAAAACGGGCGGACCGGTCGGTACACAGACCGCTCCAACGATCACCGACCGACAACTCCACCGCTCACCACTACCGCATTGACGTACCGTAACGTCAGCGCCGTCCCGACGCCCTCTGCGCCGCGTCCCGCGCACGCGCAGTGGCGTCCTTGTTAACGGAAGCACCTGCCTTGTTTTGGAGCAGGAATGTGATGTGACAAAAACAAACAAAAAAAACAAACTATCTGGACGGATGTAGCGGGAGGTTAAAAAAAACCCAAAAAACTTTCAATTAGGAGGAATTCATTTAAACCCACGAAGAACCAGCGGAGCGCCAAACGATGTGATGGGATGTAAACACATGGAGAACCATACAGCATGATCAGCTGGGCCCTGGTCGCGCTTTTGTTCGCTTTTCTGGCTCTGCTGTTCATACCCCGGGACTGGTCCGGGATATTTGGGGATGAATCGACCCCGGGGGCCCCCGTGCGGCTCCTGAGCAAGCGGGAATTGTCCCTGTACGACGGGCAGGATGGCAGCAGGGGTCTCTACCTGGCACTGCTGGGCCAAGTGTTCGATGTAAACAAAGGACACAAGCACTATGGACCCGGGGGTGCTTACCACTTTATGGCAGGTGATGGTTAATAGTATTATTATTATTATTTGGCTCGAAGAACATAGTCAAGCACACGCTTATTTATTTATTTATTTATATATATATATATATATATATATATATATATATATATATATATATATATATAATCAATTTCCACTAATCTGAATATATCATATAGTGTTATTATTAATTCATTACAGACATGTCAAAACGAAAATAAAAAACATATACACGAAATTAATAAGTATGCACCCTCCTATCTAGAAATACATACTTGCATATGCACATATAACGCATATGTCTTTGATAAACATGTCTGAAAAGGGGTAGGAGGAAGTACATTTAAAGATATGTATATATACATATATTCAGATTAGTGTTAATCGATTGTACGTGTATTTTCTTTCATGCCTGGAATGAATTAATAATTGCAAAAAAAGAACAATATGTCTTTTAAGGTCATTTAAAAGTTGGTGATATAGTAAGGAAGTGAAGTTTATTTATAAAGTTTTAATTTGCAAAAAAATAAAATCACGAAGTGCTGTACATGAAATGGGAGCACTAAAACAACATACGAATAATTTTAAATAAAAAAACAACAAAAGTGGAAAATCCATCAACCAAAAGTGTTCTTAAAAAAAAAAGAAAAAAGTCTTTAAATATACTGTATTACTGAGCTACAGCCAGCGTTCAAGAAAATAAGTGGAATCATTTGAACAGCTATCGTTATCCTTCTTATCATTGTTATTATAACCTTCATAATGTGTGCACACTTCCAGGTAGGGATGCCTCGTGCTCTTTCATCACTGGAGACTTCTCAGAGAGTGGATTGACAGACGATGTCTCCAGCCTTTCCCCGGTGCAGGTGGTGGCCCTCTATGACTGGCTGGCCTTCTATCAGAGGGAGTACCAAGCTGTGGGTACGTCACTGCTGTAACACGTACATTTGTCTCCAAAACTGAATTTCACACGAGAGTGCCTGCCATCCATCCATCCATCCACTAACCAAGTTAACAGAGCAAAGAGAGGCTTATACGAGTTCCACCTTTCCCTCCTTGTTGTCGGTGTCTGCTTTCTTTCAATTGTCCATGTTGAGAATTTAAAATCAAAAAGGTTAGTTTCCCGTATTGTTTGAGAATTTCACTCTAATTCAAAAATCTTGATGTCTTTGGGTTTTTTGCTGGCGAAAACACACGGACAGTTTTATGAATCCACACAGCTGGCTGATCCTGCTGACTGAACATCATGCCAATATTGTCCCGGTGCACAGAGGATAAGCTGAGGTGTGGATATTTTCAGAGCTTAGTCAGTGAACCTTATATTTGTCCTAAACTGGCTTTACATGAAAGCCTCCTGTAGAGCCTGAGCAGCATTTCAAATATCAACCAATGGCTGATGTACCATCCATTTTAATAACTGCTGACTTGAGCGCTTGACATTGTTTCATCTGTCATCATCAGTGAAATAAGCTGACGTTTGAGTTTCAGGTGTAGTGATAGGCCGTTTCTACAGCTCGAGTGGGCGTCCCACAGAGGCTCTGCTGCGAGTGGAAGCGTCACGAGCGGAGGGCCAGCGGATCAAGGCCCGGGCCGAGGCTGAGAAGATGCGTTACCCAGCCTGCAACTCAGAATGGAGCTCTGCCAAGGGAGGGCGTGTCTGGTGCTCCACCAAGAGGTGTGGCAATAATCCAATCTGATTAATTATTAACAAGTGTACCAGGCAGATAGTTGCTTTGTTGTAAATGTCCTGCTTACATGTAGCACACCATCACATTAGTAGGTGAAATCAGCTTTTCACATTTAGGTGTATTTGTTTTTTTTCCTGCAGTGGTGGAGTAGCAAGAGACTGGACTGGTGTTCCACGGAAGCGTTTCTCTGCACGCTCTCACGGCGTTCGCTGTGTCTGTGTTGAAGACCCATATGAGGCAGAGGAAGACCCCAACCTGCAGAGATACGACGGCTGCTCTCCACATGCTGACTCATGCTTTGTGAGGGACTAGTAGCCACTGGGCCTGCTGAAACAAATGGCCCATTTTAAGCAGTCTTCTCGTAGCACTAAACTCAGGAAAACAAGTTTTTTTTTTTTTTAATAATAAAGAAGCAGAAACTCCGTGCATTGGATTTTGATGACCTTTATGTAAAGTTGTCCTCCCTTTCTCTAAAAGAATACACCAGGAAGAGACGGGCTAGATATCTGAGCATACAGATACAATACAATGTGCATAAAAGATTAAACAATGTGCATAAAAGATTAACAGAGGCAAGATTTAGGTTTGTCACAATGACAAGCACAAACTGCATTAAAGTACAAAACAGTTGTAGTGGTCAAAAATATCACACATTTATCTGTACAATTTAACAATACTTTAAGAGGCCTCACAACCTGGCCATCGCTCCACTGACTCCACATTCTCTCCCCCGATGATCAGAAATGTCATGTGATCTTGATAAAGTGCACCTGTTCGGCTTTAGAAATCAAGAAACGGCAGATGTGATTGGTCAAGACAACTCGACATGAGGCAACAGCGTGGAGAATTTTTATCTGAGGCGACCTCTTTGTAAGTCAGACATGGAATGTAATCACTTGGTGGCTGATTCTAAAAGATGATTCAACGACGATAATCATGACGTATAAAGGCTACAAATTAAATAACATGCATAGGTGAAATGGGCTTTTTTTTTTTTAAATCCATTTTTGTTATAGGGACTACTTTAATGTTCCTTCTTTGAAGTCATCAAACTTGCCAGTCAGAACCAAGCACTTCCACTTCATTTGGCCGATGCCTACGCATGATACAATTTAATAGCTGCAGGGACGAGAGCGTCATCTCTCACCTGTTAATTCATATGATGTCACAGTTACAGTGGCGGCTCTCACGCTGAAATGGTTTTTTCAGTGAAGCTTTTCAAAAAAAAAAAAAAAAAAAAGTTTTCCCTTTTAATCCTTTTCACCTGCACAATTTCATCCAGAAAATATTGAATATCATAAATGATTATAGAACATGTAGATTATTCAGTCCTTGTAGATCTCATTATCTAGTGTCATTTTCCAGTTTTAATACTCTTTGTTGACAGCAGCCTCAACCTTTTTGAAACGAGCCAAACAAGATTCTGTAGCATTTTCTTTGGGCGGGTTAGTTTGAATCCTGCTGATGTAGATATATCCCAACAGAGAAAAGGAAAACCCCTTCCAAAAGGTGAGCGTCTCACAGGATTGAAATGTCGGCATACAAGGGCTACCTGCTTGTGATAATTGGAGCTAATCATCACAAACGTCACTGAGCATGAAAGCGTATGAAGTCCAGCCATTACCTAGCTGGAGAGCCATTTAGATCCACTTCAAGATGCTTTGATTGAAACAGAAACAAATAGAAGAAACAAATCGAAAAAAAAAAAAAAACGTTCACTTTCTGTCTGAACTGTCCGTCTAGAACATTTATAGTTGTTCAGGGACTGGAATAGTATAAAGATCATGGTCCATAATTGGGAATCTCTTGTTAGTATGTCCTGCTACGAATGTCTCTTCTTCTGATGCCGAGTCGAGCCTCGTGTTGGTCACAGCCAGAGGGCAGAACGTATCCCGGCCGAAGCATTACGACACGCCGCCCAGAGTTAGTACGTCAAAGCAGATGTCGCACACTCTCACCGGCTTGTTCAAATCGAACTTGATGATGGGAATCTCCTTTATAGAGCACTTGTGGCACAACAGGCGCCCACAGTGGCGGCTGAAATGGACGGAGGAACAGAATTAATTCAACCGTCACAGAAAAGAAGAAAAACATCAGTGACGGCGACGTTTATTCAGTGTATAAAAAGCTGCGTTACTGACCAGTGATGTTTCCGTGTTGTAACACCAAACTTGGCAGCACATTCATAGCAGTTAGATCCATCACACCAAGGGGGCTCTTTGGACAACATATCTAGATACATGGAGAAATTTTTTTTTTTTTCAATCTGAAGGTCAAACATATCCTATCATATTACCCAATATATGGCTGTATTGTTAAGAGTGTGCTCACACTTGACAGGTCTGGTTGTATTTAAATAAACTCTGATGTGACTGTTTGATATGTTCTGCGCCCAAATAAATTCCAACTGGTTCCCATAGAATCTTTGTCATTGTCACAAGTACTAGTGTGAAGAAACCAAACACAGCGTGTAACATGGTAATAAAGGCTGTTTTCGAGCGGCATAAATTGTGTGTGTGGAGGAAGAATTCCAGCTCCTTGAATGGTTAGAAGCTCCTTCACACACTTTGTGTATTGGAGACAACGCTACAAGCGGAAGCACAGCCTAAACATGTCATGAACACCAGATCGATGATACCAGGAGAAAAACGTACCTAAAAGGCGAAAAAGCAGCTGTTTGGTTGCAACTTGGTAGTTGAAAATGTTAATGCCCTGATTATTATTGACACCCAGTCGAGCCCCTGCCCTCACAATGGCACGGCACAGGTTCGCATTTCCTTTCATGTAGGCCAGGAGCAAAACTGTCAGAAAACAAAGGCGACGTGGATCCATCAGAACAATGACACTGACATCAATGTGCTCTTTATGCAGAAATAGTTCAGTTTCCAACCCGTGTTTCCTTCGTTGTCTGGTTTGTCCAGAGGGTATTCAGGCATACACTCCAGGAACAGCTCGAAAATGGCAGCAGCATTCTCTTTGCCATAATGACCAAGCACATGCATTGGTGACTGACCCCTACGCAGACAGAGAAGTCAACAGTTAGGGGAAGAGAAGAAAGAAAAAGAAAAATCACAAAATACAGGACTTGTAGTTTACAGGGTTAGGCTCCTACAAACAGAGTTGAGAGCTTTCAGCAGTGCAGAAACGTCATCACATACCTAATTACTTCTGCATCCCAACCAGCCACACTTGTTTGATTTGTTTACTCCTGCTTTGCAGTGTTGTGTCTCCACTAAGAGTCTTTTATCAAAGTTTCTGATTCAATACTCCACTACACTAGTCCAGAAGAGGTTGGATGGCACAGTGTTTAAAGAAAAGTTGAAAATCAAACAAACGTGTTTAGATTTGATGTGAGGATTTTGAGTATGAATTGAAAAGCAGAGTTCATTTCAATGTGAGTGAGTTTATGTGCTTTTTAAAACTTAATCAAGGTGAGGCCGGAACAAAGTGATCCATCCAAAAACAATGTGATTGTCGCTCTTTTTGTAATCAACCCTTCATGTTATACGTCTTTTGATATGCAGACATCTCAATGGTCAAATATCTCCTTCGTGTCCATTTATGTTGCTGCTACAATTCTGATCAAAGTGAGAGTTTTAAAACAGTCTCGGAATACCTGAGATTAAACGCTTCGGCATCGATGTTGGACTCTGTGAGAAGGGCTCTGACATTGTTAAGGCGACCCTGCATCACGGCCAGATGCAAAGCTGGAGAGGAGAGAACACAGCATTAACCACAAATACTAAAGGCGTGTCGTGATCTCCACTTTCTCTGGTGATTTTACTCCAAGGAGACAAACTATAACCCTTCCCCTTCATGCACGCACAGCAATGTAGCCTTTGGAAGTGTAGTTACCACTACTGTAAATATCTCACGTTATTTTGTTCAGAAAGTTGTCTCCGAGTTAGTCATGATCAAGCACTGCAGGGGAACAGGTTTCCTCCAGCATCCACTGCTGATGATACATTTTTATAAACCAGAACAATGTACAATATGTTTTTACCAAACCTCTAGAGACTGCCTACTAACATTAAACAAACCACTACATGTATTGCTTATTTAATGAGGCTGAAAAAGAAACAACTTTTAAAAATCTGAACCAGCAGACTCATGATGGTATAATATTTGAGATGGGGAACTTGCCAATCTTGGTTATACACAAAATGAAAAAAAAAAAATACCATTGTTGCCATTCTCATCCTCAGCAGCAAAATCGACTCCGTTCTCCAGCAACACTGAGCAGATTGTGGCCAGGTCCTGTTGAGCAGCCAAATGCAGTGCTGTCTGTCTGTGTTTAGTCAGCTCATTTACTTTGGCTCCGGCGAGCAGCTGGAAGCAGAAAAATGCCAAATGGAAACTGTCAGTGGCAGCAGTCTCTCAGTAACGTTTGAACTGACACTGACGTAGAGGGAGAACAGGTTTCTACCAAGTTGCGGACGATGATCTCAGATCCAGCCTGGACGGCCAGGTGGAGAGGGGTGAGCTTGGCTGCATCCTGCACTCTGGAGTTGACGTTGGCTTGGACGCTGATGAGGAACAAGACACTTTCGATGTCGGAATTTTGCACAGCCAGGTGGAGGAAATTACGCCCTTTGTTATCCACCTATGTAGAAACAGAAGTGAGAGATCAGGAGACGTGAATACTTTACCCTTTATTAATATTGCAGACGCAAACTGGTGTGTGTGTGTGTGTGTGTGTGTGCGCGTTACCTGTTCAGCAGCACCCGGCTCCCTCTTGAGGATAGCCTCCGCTGCTTTATTGTTTTTGTGTGTCATGGCACAGGCAAACGGAGTCATTCCTTGGCGGTCGCGGAGGTTGAGGCGAATGTCTGGGTGAGAAATGAGGAGCTGTATGATGACGTTGTGCTGGCTGCTAATGGCAGCATGGATAGGAGCCCTGCCTTCCGCATCCTGACAGAAATGAAGACATAAGACCTTTAAAACAGACTATATTTAGAACTCTTCTTGCACCCATTTGTTTATGTTACAGGGAGAAATAGAGACACAAAAGTAATTAGAAAACTAATCGGACAGACCTGTGCATTAACATTAGCTCCAAACTCTAGAAGGCACTGCACCACCTCTTCCAGCCCCCAGCTGCTTGCCAGGTGGAGGGGTGTTTGTCCATCTCGGGCTTCTTCGTCTCCTTCCCCATTAGGCCCGGGTCGTCTGGGACTGTTCACATCACACCCACTACACAAAACGCAAAGCAATGTGCGTTTACCACAACTTGCTGTAGCCAGGTTAACAGTGAGGCAAACCAGCAGTAGCTACTTGAAGTACCACAGCTGGTAATGAGAGTGGAAATACCTGCGGATGAGGAAGCACGCACACACTTCATTGTTCTCATCTACAGCTCTGTGCAGGAGGGTCTGCTGGCAGCCGGACGGCCCCGTGTTCCAACAAGTCGCATCACAACCATGACGCACCTACAAAAGAGGGTCAAAATAGGTTTTCAACAGTCAAAAGACAGGAAATTGTTTTGTTTTCGGAAATGTGTGTGCTGTCTGTGGCACTGCTCTCGCTTAGCATTCAATTACAAACCCTTTTAAGCGGTTTAATATATTCAGTTGACTATTTATTCACATAATTGTTATAGCTTATAACATCACACAGATTTGAAAGATCTCTACACTATACCAGTGTGGATGCAATATCCTCCAGGCCATTCTCAAGAGCCAGCCATAATGGAGGGTCTCCTTTATCGTCCACCACAGACATATCAGCTCCTCTTGTGCAAATGGCATCCACCACCAGTGGCAGCTGGTTACTGATGGCCAACTGTAGTGCTGTTTGTCCCTCCTGGGTCCTGGGAGATGAGAATTTAGTGTGCAATTTAGACCAAAGAGACTAGATAATGTGTTCTATTCAAAAATGTAAAGTGCTAAAATGTGTTCCTGTTCCAAGTATAGGTGCTGGTAATACCTAACATTGATGTCTGCTTGATGCTCGAGAAGGAAGAGGGCACTCTTGCTGTCTTGCCTCTGGATGGCCATGTGAAGCAGAGTTTGTCCATTGGACATAGTGTCATTGATGGACGCCCCTGAGCCCAACAGCTGGGCTGCTATGGTGTGCATACCTAACAGGGAAAGATTGTACAAAGAAGTCACTCGATACACAAAACGAGAAGCACATTACATATTTTCTTCCTGTCTCGGTGTAAAGGTGTGTACCTGTCCAGAGGGCCAAGCCCAAGACTGTCTGGTCCATGGAGTCTTTAAGACTGAAGTCTGGAATGATCTGGAAGTTGTTGGTAGCATGAAGTGCATTGGCTAAAATACACACATCAAAGAAGAGTCATTATCAGGCTATTCGGGAGACTCAAACTGTTTTTACAGTGAATTACAACACAGGCTGACCTTTTTGCTCCAGAATGACCGAAACCACATCTGGGTGGTTGTGAGCAATGGCCATGTGAAGCGGGGTCTGCAGAGCCACATCAATGGTGTCATCAGGCAGAGTCTTCTGGGTCTGCAGGTTGGGATTAGCTCCTTGCTGGAGTAGCTCAGCTGTCAGGCTGGCGAGGCCGCTGCGACAAGCTGTGTGAAGTGGACTCTCACCCTGAAAGGAAAAGGTAAAAACTAGAGACTTGTTTGATTTAAAATAACTTTCTAATTCATGTTCCTGATGCATTGATTCCTCCTCACCCATTTGTTAACATGGTTGACTTTTGCACCATGAGTGGCGAGGAACAGAGCAGCTGCCTCGTTGCCCGAGCGGGCTGCTCTCTGCATGAGGCAGTTTTCTACGAGGTACAAAGCAAAGTCATACAATCAAGAAAACGTCCTAAAAAGAGGAGACATGGTTCAATCGGAACAGAGTTGCAGTAAGAAATTGTTGAAAAGCACCTGTGGAAGCGTCGGGGGCGTCGGGGTTGCTTCCTCTCTGGATGAGCTGAGCTGCGAAACTGTTCTCGTCAAACGATGTGCCGTTCACTACCGGTGCGTCATCCTCGAACGGGTTTACCGAGGGGTCCGAGGACAGGGTGATATACTGCAGTGCAAGCCACAGAGCTGTGCTGCCTTCATGGTCTTTGAGTTCCAGATCCAGCCTAACAACAGGTCACATGTAAAATTAGCTCTTAAATGAATATATGGAAGTAAAATTTCTGACTTTTGGAACTGTGTTGTCCATCATGTCAACTCATAAGAAATAATTACAGACTTAATTGTGTACAGTTTAAGGTCCCATTTATATGACTTTTCAAGTGAGGTGCATCGTTTTTATGTTTCAGGAAAGTTTCACGTTTACACGGAAATGGCAGAAATACTGAAAACGATGTCGTCGTGTAGGGCCACAAGCAGGTGCTGTTTGTTTTTGTAATGAAAAGACAGACACATGCAGAGTACACGGACATTCATATGGACAGACGAAGTTGGGATTGCTATTACGGGTCATTCTCCACTCTAAAACTACCAAGTCCCAGGAGAATATGTACTGGGAGCCATGACACTCTTGATGCCACCATTGTTGTTCTTGTCCGTCTGCTCGCCCAGGTGCAGAACAACTATTTAGTATGCTCCAAATGGATTGACAGCACCTTGCATGGCTGCAGCCCCCACCGGTGCATGAATGTGTGTGTGAATGGGTGTATGTAATTAACGATATAAAACGCTTTGGGACTGCTTGCGCAGTAGAAAACCGTTAAAGTGAAGTCCATTTACCATTTACTACGCAAACGAAGCCTTAAAATTTGAGAGCAGAACGTAACTCACTGTTTACACTGTAGCAGCTGATTGAACACTGGCTCGTTCCCTGATGCCACAGCTTCATGCAGCGGAGTTCTGAAAACAAAACAAAACAAAAAAAAAACTGAAGCGCCGTCACACGCAGCGAGGTGAGGTAACAACTCAACGTGACCGACCTGCCCCTGCTGTTCTGCATGTTGGGGTTGGCTCCCGTCTTGAGCAGAGCCTCGGCAATCCGTGCCATGCCGCCCATCACCTCCGCAGAGTGTTTCTTGGGACTGAAAGAGCAAACCAGGTGAAGTGGGGTTTCCACCGCCCCAACAGTGGCAGCGTTGACCTGAGCCGAGTGGCGGATCAGGAAAATGGAGGCAAACTCATCGCCTGAGGGAGGGAGAGAAAAATTACACAATGTTGTTCAGGTTTAGAAAGTAGCACCACAAATATGTTTGTGATAACATGGTGGATTAATGTGGAGGAAAGCATGTTGACAAAAAGCAGAGTAACAACTTTTCCCCTTCACCTCTTTGGATGGCTTTATGGAGGAGGCTCCAGCCACTCTGATCCACCATGTCCACATCAGCTTTGTTGTTCACCAGAGTGGTGGCAATGCTTTCCAACTTGCGGGAGAGAGCAAGGTCGAGTGCCAGGTCACCATTGTTGTCTAGTTCGTTTAGCTTGCCCGGTAACTGTAAAGATAAAACAAAACAATTCATTCCTGCTACTTTTCCAATCACACAGCAAGAAGCATTTATTAAGACGGCAAACTGACCAGTGAGTCCATCTCGATGAGATACAAAAAGACCACGTCTTCTCGCTCAACTTTGATGGCTTTGTGGAGAGGAAACTCTGTTTTCGATTTGATCATCTTGTACAAAAGCTGGGCACTCATGGTGCTGAAATCTTCTTTCCGTAAATCATCCTGGTAGAAAAACATTCAAGGAAATGAGCAACATCACCAACAAACATCATTATAAAAACATTAGATGCCAAACACTTGCTGAAGAGAGAACACTGAAAACTAACTTAATAGAGCAATAACAATTCTCTCACAATCTCTTGGTTTTGTTAAAAGACATTAAAATAGATGAATATTTTTGGTGACACTCATTCTTTATAGCAAAACCTGGATGATTGCTGCAGGTGTATAAATGACAAAATGATACTCAGGGAACAGAGGTAGTAAGATTAAAAAGCATTCTCAAAACAGAGACATGTTTAGATCCCTCAGATGTGATGAAACCTGCAAGTTATCGTAGATAATGACATTTCCCATGCTGTTTACCCATCCCAGATAAACACGCCCTCTCGGTTGCCTCACGGGACATGTGCAGACAACGCCTCAAAGTACTCACCCAGTGACTGGCGATAATCTCCCCACAGTAATTCATAAGGGTGGTGGCGTTTAGTTCCTCGGCTGTTTGGTAGAAGCGGATGCAGTTCCTGACATTCACTGAGGACATGACGCCTTTTTCACACCTGCCATAGCAGAGGAAGAGATGCAGAGCAGGTCATTAAGGCCTCGTGTACAGGACAACACTTCAAGTGAAAACATTGTGTTTACGTTTCAGAAAAGTTTCATGTTTACACAGCAACGTTTTGAAAACAATGACTGTTTACACAGAAACGACAAAAACACTTAACAACAATGTAGTGAGCATGTTGGGCCAACAGTTGGCGCTGTTTGTTTTTGTAACACATTACAGGTGTGCGCAGAGAACAATAGACTATTAACATCACCTCAGAGAGTACACAGACATTCATATGACCAAGTTGGATATCATTCAGAGTGACCGATTATCAAACTAAGTCCCAGGAGCAAATGGACTAGGAGCCATGACACTCTGGAGGAATCATTGTCGCTATTGTCAATCTACTCGCACATGTGCAGAAGAACTATTCATCTCGGCTTTGGTGCAGAGGCACAGTTGCAGCATTTCCGCCATCTACACAGAGACGACGCGTCCTCAAAAAGTTGTATTTTCAGTAGCCCCGACCACTGTTGTCGTGTAAACGGATCCACAAAACACAACGACTCTGGGCTTTGCGCTGACCTCTCTCTGAGCAGCTGCAGCTGGAAGCGGTTTGCCAGCTTCATCAAGTCAATGAGAAAGGCGTCGTCTTCGCTCAGTTCCAAGTCGTCGGTGTAGGCCCAGCGTAGCATCGCCATGGCAACCTCAGGTTTGCAATCTGAGAACCAATCAAGGTTTGATGGGCTTATTTACATGGACACCAAGGCAAATAATAGACATGGATTTACAAAAACAAAATCAATCCTGTCTTCGAAAAACAGCCACTCCCTCTTAGGTTAATGGAATGACCAAAATATAAGCTGCTGTACATCTCAATGAATTACAATCTCAACATTCTCTGATTTAAATCCATCACTGTAGTCAGGGTGACAAGCTGAATTGGAGGCAAAACTTCTCTACAGTATCACATCTGATTATAAAAGTCTACCAAATAAATTGTCAATGAGTGTACATTTTCTGAAAAAAAAAAAATCTTTCTTCATATAGTCATATGCTCACATATGACATGAAACCCTCTTGAATATATAAATGTGATCAAGTGACTCCAACACGACTGAAAGCTGGACTTTGAAAGGCAACATAATCTTCTCCAAAGTAAATATTCTCAGTCATCAACTATTAACCAACAGGTAAGATCAATGGCAGAAGTTCGATCTTCAGTGTGATTTGTTAGTGGCTGCACACATGTGGGTACGCTCACCAGTTAGGTCCAGTTCTGAGGTGGAGGCCAGGTTGGTCAGACTCCAGACCTCGCTGCGCGCGGCCAGCACAAACTTATGGGCACAGAACTGCTCCCCGGCAACTTTCACCTTCAGATCACTGCAAAGACCAAACATTTATCAATGAGAAACCAAGAAACCAGAAAAGCTTTTTAAGCCCAAAGAACAAGTAACCATCACAATTAGTGAGATGCTCCACAATGACGTCAAAACACACAATTTTGTGTGAAGGTGTATGTGTTCATGTAGTGTTTAGATTGTTCCATTGTTCATACTTTGTAAAAGAAAATGTAAAAATATATATATATTTTTAAAATTGTGTGAATTACAATTTAGTCTTTTGAAAATTCTGCTTGAATTTTTGACCAAAATTAAATTATTCTTCAACTAACAGAACAATCTGAAATTGATCTGTATGTTTATATGCAATATTGCTGCTGAGAACAGCTCCTCAATCGTACCATAGAAGCAGTACAGATTGTATCTGCACAAAAAGCCACCACTATCTGAAGACATTTACAGGAGTGCTGGATTCTCAAACTCAATGTTTTACTTCCTGCTGTGATCGTCTCCCTCACCTGTACTGTTCCTGCTGGTAAAGGTCGGCAACGATGTCCAACAGGCGGCTAATGAAGGAGTCTCCTGTTGCGGGGCTGGACGAGCCCTGACCAGAGGCCTGAGCGGCGAGCACGGCGCAGCGCCGCTCCGTGTCGGCCAACTTCTGCTGCATCTTCACGTACTCCTGCCTGAGCAGGGCCAGATGCTTCTGCAGCTTGGCCACCTCCTCTGTCCCACACAAGACCAAACACAGAGAGTATGTTAGACCAGGGGTGTCAAACATAAAGCCAATGGGCCAAAAACCGGGCAGCAAGAGAATCAAATCTGGTCAAGTCGTGGACACAAGACAACACTGAGACATGAGCTGAGATATTCAGTGAAGCCGTTATTAAAGATAGTAAAAAAACATGCATGATACAACATCTATAGGAGACGTTTTTGGGACATTTCTCTGTATTTTGCACCAGAAGGTTTGATTAAAATTAGCTTTATGTTGAGACTGCAGTCATTTTCAGAAATGATTGTTTTTGTGAAAATATAGACAAATGCATCACGTATATTCTGCACCATAACTAAGATAATCTTTAAAGTTTAAATATAAAAGGTTATTATGGCACTATTGTAACACTCAAGATGACATTGGACTGTATGTGGTCCCTGAATTAAAATGAGTTTGACAATTTGGATTATAGACTGATCTCATTTTGTGAACACAGTACAGAATTAACTAATGGAAGCACCATTCCAAGACAAATATAAATTAAACACCCCAACATACAGAGCAATTAATGTGTTATGTTTTTTTTTAATCTTGTCATTTCTACAAATGTATGACTGTTTAGACAGTGACGGCCTAAGTGGAAAGAAGAAGCCCTCAAAGGCTGCAGGCTGGAATAAATCTAAAGTTATGATTAAAACCTTTACTGCCGACGATAATCATGCAGTTGCACTAAATCTGCAGGCTTTAAGCAATCAACACATTCTTATTTTGATAATACTTGGCAAATGCTTCATCTTGACAATGGCAGATTTAATAAAGATAGTTTGGTCATGGGTTTCCCTGTTGGTCTTAATAAAAACACGCTGTCCAGAGGTCTTGATGTTTCAACACTACTTCATGTCACAGCCAAGAGTCCACAGATTTTAACGGAGGCCCATTTCCTTCCGTTCAGGCAGTAAAGTTTTAGTGAAGAAAGAATGCTGAGGTGGCACGTTACTTTGTCCTCCCTTGTAAACCGTTGGTGGCTGAGCTGCTGGTCATGAGGAACAGAGAAAAAAGGAGGGGAATGTCTCTGAAAACCACCTGACCTGACCAGCTGAGCACAGGAAGGGTGGTTTGCTGGAGCAGCAGATTTGGAATAAACCGACCAGCCACTTCTCAAATGAACAAGCATTTACTCTAATTAAACCACTCATTGGTAATGCAACTTGCATTATTTTGCAACCACAACACAAAGCTTGTATGCAAAATCACAAACAAAAAGTGCTCTGCAAAAAGACATGTGATGATAGTTTTATGATTTGCAGACTTTGAACAATATAACGTGCTAAACAGTTGTGATCTCAGCAAAACTTTCCCACTGATATGCATTCTGTCTTGCCCCAAACCATTGAATAAGTCATAGTGGTATTTCCAGAGAGTGCTTTCAGCCGAGCAGCTCCTTATAACAGGTTGTTTACTCTCTGGATTCACTGTTGGTAATCTGATCGACTTAAAGGAAGACCTCTGATGTCTAATCCAGGTCCAGGTGGTGCCCTTGACCATGGTGGTGGAGGTGCAGATGATGCCTGACAGGAGATCACACCTTCCTCCTCGTTTGCCTGCCTGTTTGAGTCGCGGGACTGTGTGAAACAAGTCTTTACATGAAGCAAACGGAGACAGTTGGGAGGATCGTTAACTGTCAATGTGGTGGTGATGATGATGATGGTGATAATAATATAAGGCTGGACACACTGGTGAGAGGCATGACGCTGGCATTTAGTGAACCAATATCAACAACGCTTACAGATTCTACGAGTTGCCCACACGGTCTTTAAACACAAGACAGAGAAGCTGTCGGTTCGTTAAGAAGCGTCGGCTGTCTGAAGCAGAAACATTTCGCAGCTTTAAAATTCAGCTAGCAAACATCTTCGACAGCTAACGGCAGAGTCTGGGAGGTGTGTGACAAGAAGAGAGCCGCGCTGCTGCTGCTGCTTCTTCTTCTTCTTCTTCTTCTTTATTAAAACCGCACACAAAGCCGCCTTCACAAAACTGCACAGCCCTAAGTTAACCCTGCTCGACAGGTGTGTGTGATAACAGCCAGCAGAGATGAAAAGAGTCTATCTAGTCTTTAAAAAAAAAAAAATCAATCTCATACCTTCCGCCATGTTGCTCAGCGTTAGCTCCGTGGCCTGATGGAGTCTATCGCGAGACGACGGCGCTGCGTTCAAGTGCTTCCCAAAAAAAAAAAAAAAAAAAGGCACGTTGGTATTATCACATGACTGTCACGATTGGTGCCGCGCGAGAGGCTGCGGTGGCTATCGTGGCCGTAGACCCATATATAACTGTAGACCGCGCGTTGGCCTGTTCGAGGCTTGAAATGAGCGCTAACCTCCGGTCGTGGCAAAACAACGCCAGGAGCGTGAAAAAGATGTGTGAGAAATGTTTTAGCTTGAGATTTCACACTGTGAATCTTACTTAATTAATTTTTATTTCTCAATGAATTAAATAAAAGCATTATTTAATAAAAAAAATATACTGTTGATGAGTGATTTTCGTTTTGTCCCATATGTATTTCAGATCCTTTCATTGTCATAAAGGCGATAAATGTGTTTTTTTGTAAAGTACCATGTTGTTTCTTTATTATTGTTTATGTGTTGAATATCACTTAATATGACAACAAAGAATTAAAGGTTCGAATCCTAATTACAATTCACACTTTTAACCTGAGTTTATGGCTTATTTTTGATCAATTAACAGAGCTGTCAAGAGCCAGATGGGTTGAAAAGACCCAGTTCAGCTGTACTTTCTCTCATTGTGATCCTGCTGTCTCGTGGCTTTTTGCCACTACCGGAAGTCAGCGCCTGTTTGCCATGGTGGAGCTGATCAGTAGTAATGATTGCACCATACACATTAGCTCTGTCTAGACCTTACATGATACTTTACAAATAAACAAGTGTTTTGCCTTAAGTACAAAACGCTGAAATACATATAGAACACAAGGAAAATGTTTCTTACAAGCAGATTATTTATTTATAAAATAAGAATTAATCAAACTTGAGTACTAACAAACCCATTCATCTATCTATCTATCTATCTATCTATCTATCTATCTATCTATCTATCTATCTATCTATCTATCTATCTATCTATCTATCTATCTATCTATCTATCTGTTCTTTTTTTTCAATTTGGTTGGTAAAATAGTAGCTGACTGCTTTCAGTTAAATAGTATTGTGTTCATTTGATGTTTGTATTACGTTATCATAAATAACGTCTAATTTTTATTTTAGGTTCCATACTTGGAATTAAGAAACATTGACTTCACATTTGCTAACAAGAAGAAAAAAGACCTGGACAACTGGCTTAAATCTCCAACAGCACCAAGTAGAATCCCAGAGAGTGATAGATTATACAACATAAAACCCAATGAGGAAAAAAAGGATGAAGCTCTTTACAGACGTGTGTTCCGGTGAAATTTATACTTTCCGAACCTCGTATGCTTATTTTTTGACAGCTGAATGATAATGGAGCAAAGTCTGCAATCCTGTCCGTCTTGCCAGGCAGATTCAGTGACCCCTTTGTACCAAGGCGACAGTCCCCCAAAGACCTGGCAGCACTTTGAAAATTGTGCCCTTTGAGCTGCAATATAATGAGGTGCTGAGTAGATGGAAAGAGCTCAAAAAGACTATAAACATCACAGAAATAATGGTAGATAATGTAGAATCGAAAACCAGACAAGAATCCTCCAGAAGAGTGTTTTTCTGGCAGGTAAATAATCACGACATAATTTTTTTATTAGTGTGTTGCTGCTCAAGCATCTTCTTTTTGTATTGGAACATGATAGTTGCAATCTTGATAGCAACAAAGTAACACGACCCTGTCGCATAAACAATGTACAAATACTGTATGATGGATGGAACTGAGGTCAACTGGCAGTAAATCAATGAATCGATGCACTGCTTGCCAACACATTTTTATTAAAGTTCTTGTGGGTTCCGACACGTTCCGACACTCTTCATGAGTCATCCTCTCCAAGGCAATGGCAATAGCTGGTCTTGTCATCCAACCAGCGCCAACCGATTGGTCCCATCTCAAAATCTGCACAAATGACCGAGGTACTTGATCCTTCCCACATCACTGGTGAAGCCCACATTCTGGAAGATGAACACGTCGTCTACAACCAGTGAGCATTCAGCGTCACCATCCACTGAGCCTCTGTGGTGCTGCTTGACGGCAGGAACAACCCGCGCAAGCACAGCCATGCCGAGACACAGCACCTTGAACCCGCAGTGTTGACCCAGGACAGTCTTGATGTTTTTTCCCTCCTCTGAAAACAGGTTGAACCGATCTGCAGCCAGACTGCCGTCAATCGCAAACCTACGAGTTGAAATGAAGAAAACAATAAATGCTGCAGTAAAATTGTCACGGTGACACTTTGTGTGGCTTGACTAGTATTGTAGCTGATCTTAGAGCGTGCAGCTTGTAAAGCCAAGCATCTTTTTAACAGCAATTTAAACGGAGATGTGAGTACATTACTGCAACAATATTTTTGTAATTGTATTCTTAATTGTATTCCACCTGCAGTTTGGAAAAAAAATGTAATCATTTTGTTCTATAAGTCTGGAGTCAAAGCTATCTGCCACACAGATCCAGCAAAGCCAGCCGTCAGCTTAATCAAAGGAAATTGTCGTCCAAACAAGTTTAGATTTTTAAATCGGGCTACACAGTAAGTACAGGAAAAGGTGTGTGTTTGGTCGATTTCATTGTGTAGCAGGTTATAAAATTAATTAAGGTGTGAGAAGAAAAAGTTCATGCAAATACCAAGATGAATGTAAAATCATGGAAATGTTATGAAGACCTGTTATATTGAAAGAAAATTGTTTAATTATTTATTTATTTTTTGATGGAATTGGTGAATATGCTGATCAAAAGAAAGAGATGTGTGAAGGTCACTTCATTAAAAGTAACTGATTTTATGGCTGCAGGCTACGAATATTGCGTGAAGCAGATTGACAGGAGACCAGATGTGACATTCATTTACACAAATTGTGCTACTTTCAGGAAAACACATTTATAAGTGAACTGTATTCAGTAAAAATAACGTTGTATAACCCCCCCCTCCCCCTTTTTTTTAATGGTTTAAACTCATTTAAAACATCTTGTGTGTGCTCATTTTAAATTAGTCAATGGTTTCGGTGATTCGACAGGAAATCTATTTTGTATCATGTTTGGGACTTCAACACCACATCCATCAGAAACTATAAACTTAACTCATTATTCAAAGACTTATGTAGAAAGTCAACTTGCCACCTGTTTGTTCAAAGATCTAAAATATTTGGTAATGTTGAAAATGTTAAAGAATAAAATCTGTTGATAGAAATTCCTCAATCAACACTGAATTAAATACACAAAGAAATATTGGAAAAAAAAAGAAGTCATATTTTAGAAGAACTCACTACAGGTGATAGGTTTCATAACATGAAAAATATACATCAGTATTTTGTCTTTGTACATTAGGCAAAACTATAATAGTTCAGTGAGCAGAGTAATCTTGAGAAAATGGGTGTGTGGGAGAGAGCGACAAAAACAAAAGAAACGGGCACACTTCAGCCTCGTTTCCACTGCACAGAATGTTCCGGTACGGTACGGTTCGGGTTTTAGTGCGTCCCAACTCCAAAAGTTGTGGATGGTACCAAAAGAAACCGTACCAAAATGATTTTTGGTCACCCTTCCGATGGGGTACTCAGTACTCCAGAATGGTCTGATAAAGAGAAGCAAAACACAACCGTCTGTTGATTTGTCAGTGGTTTACGTCACTCTCGGCACGCCCACAATATTCAAATGTCTCACCGACCGTATGAATCCTCTGTTGTTGTTTACATATTGCACTTTGTTAAACTTTTTTTTTTTGTGGCCTCGGAGCTGCAGCTGCAACTTGGTCCCGGGAGAGCGGAATTTATTCCGTGCCCGCACACACCGGCTGGCCCTGGTCCCGTGGCTCGGGATGCGATGCGGCGCCTGCACCCCAGACCCGGTCTCAGTCCCTATGTCGCGTCGGCTCTCGTCAAGTGGGCCGGGTCTGAATCCGCTCCCTCAGCAGCGGGACTGGGTCCGGCCACTGCGGCCTCGCCCTCGCCCTCGCCCCGGTCTCTGTCCCTGCGACGCGTCCGCTCTCTCCAACGCGGAAGATGGGGCTGCAGCTTCGTGGCCACAAAAAAAAAAAAACAGGTTAACAAAACAGCCAGTGCAAAGCAGAGAACGTAAACAAGAGAGAATTCATAAGGTCGATGATATATTTAAAACAGGCTGGACGGTCGGGCATCCATCCCCGTACGCTCCCCGTGCAGCCGGCCGGGTCGGAGCTCACGCCCCCAGCTGAGAATACTGTTGCGTAATGACATCACATATCTGCGGCGCTCACAATCTGGCCGACACTTTAACTGTGCTCTTTACGGTGGAATGGCGCAGCAGATTTGGGTCTGGGTACGCTTTGCCATACCGTCCCGTCACATTCTGTGCAGTGGAAACGAGGCTACACTGTACACACAAACATTCGCAAACAAAATCCCAGAAACATTCAGCAAGAACCCCCCCAAAAATGAGATAAAGCATGCATAACAACTCCTACTGTGAGCAACACAGACAGAGGAGAGAGGCGCCGCTAAACGAATATCAGGGAAGGACCTCAAACCGTATCAGGATATCAAAAATTAACATCTTTATATGTCCTACTAGTTATTGTGACACCAAATTGTTAGCAATGCTCTAATTATAGAGGAACCCTGGTGTAATGGCTAATAGATAAATCCTTCCTGGTGGTACACAAGTTCTCTGTCTTTTGTCGACATTTTAAACACTTGCTAATGCGGGGTGAAGTGGCCAAGCATTTTATTAGGAGGCACTTTTGAGAAAAGATCAAACAAAATTTAGCATGCACAAAAATTAAGGGGTACGTTCGTTTTCTTTCTCACGTCAACTGAGCGTGATGGTAAGACTACTAACTGATAAAGACACAAATCATTCACAAGTGATGCCAGGTTCTGAGGGTGTTTAGGAACCCGGGAGAGGAGCTGGGTATTTCAATATGGCGGTATTCCTCGGTGGAGTGGTGCTGGCTTGGCTTGAATTCGGCAAAGTTCTTTGCGGGTGACGTTCCTCCAAACAGCACTGTGATTCTTCATTTAAGACCTCCTGTGAAAACAAGCTAAAGAGAACTAATTCATGCTGGAGCTGAGAGAAGGAGAATGGAAAAAAAATAAACCTATCCAGCACTATTCATTCGGTCTAAATGTCTTGGTGGATGGAAGGGGAGCATATATATTATCCGGTTTAGTCTGTGCTATGTACATGTCTTTACAATATCTTCCTGAATGTTGAAGCAGTTCATAGAGTGGAAAAATGTCTCATCGTCTTCTGGGTTTTTGTCGTCTTTTTTACTTTTGGAGTTGGCACTTGCTTGGCAATTTTCTGTCAGCCGTGGTGGCCACTTGGATGTTCTACTGCGGCCAGTCTGTTACCGCCACAGAGTAAGAGGACGAGCCTGGCGACAGGGTGGAAGAGTGCAGGAAACAGTGCCATGTTGATTTTCAATTGGAGACCTGTGGGAAGAAAGAAAATTCAGTTAGGAACCGGCAGTTGGAAGTAAATTATACCTTTTTTTCTTCCCTTCAGATTTCTGGGTTCCTATCACTGGTAGGTTAGATTATTGATGCTGTGTACAGTTACCTGATTTTTCTCCACGTGCCACAATACTTACAATCAGCCGGTACTAAGTTAGTGTATCTTTGGGCTTACAGCGCCGCCACAGTGGATCATGTGATCTGCATATGTGTGATTTGGCACAAAGTTCACGCCCTTCTTGAAATAAACTGGGCATTAGGGTTGAGGGCCTCGCGTACCCATAGTAGTGACTCTGTGACATGGAGGTCACAATTTGGGAAGTCGGACATCCGGGGATTCTGTGACGTTTCTCACTAACAACAGTGGCCGCCATATTTGTTTGGGGGAAAAGAAAAGCTCTCGGCTCTCTCAGCTCGCGGGGAAAGACAAAATTCTTTAAGTTTTTTGTTTTGCATTTATGAGTGTTCAGCAAATGCCATTAAGAATGTAGATCTGAAGTTTTCCTAAAGGAGCCAGAACGTCAGAAGTTTTATCCGTTGGGTGAAAATAGGGGAGGCTGGCTGTAGTTGTATGCCATTTTCTACAGGTAATGAAAAATAAATGAAGTGACAGTGCACTCGGAGCATTGCACTGGTTGGTTTGTTTTCCCCCAAACAAAGGTGCACAAATTCCTGACTAGGGCACACGTACACCTACCTGCTTTGACTTTTGGACAAGTTTTTGTCAATAAAATCACATCGATTTTGCATCTTAAGCCATCGTGTGTACGCTGCTGATGAACACTGTTTTTGTGACGGACCCAAACCACCCTCGCTAACCTCGAAACCAGGTGTCAAACACAAGGTCTGTGGGCAAAATATTGCCTGGGAAGAGACTCAGTGATGCTGTCATGAAAGTTAACAAGCTTGCATTAGCTTCTAAGACATGTTGTAAGGTGAGTTTATAAATTTTTTTACACCTTCCTCCATTTACGTATGCCTCTTTTTGCTTCAATCAACTGAATCAGAACGTTTCCATCTTTTATAGCAGGAGTTAAAAGAATCAAAACTGTACAATCTGGTGAAGATATTCGTGTCTGTGACAACATGCATTGACATGTCTAAATCCTGGTAAGCCATACAGCAGCAGAGGTGAGGATATTGAGCTCAGTAACTTATTCTGAATGTGCTACTGTTTACATAAACACTGTCTTGGCTGTAAAGGTATTGTTGGGTGTCGGTTCAAAGTGCTGATAATAAATCTTTATGTTTGGTCAGTCACATCTGGGTCAAGCATAAACCTGGACAGAAACTACAACCCAAATCGGTGTGCATAAAATCACTCACGCTACAAAACTTATCTAGCATAGCATATTTTTATTGTGGCTGTGAATCAATAGTGTATCAGAATTTGGCAGACTGCATTATCGGTTTACTTTGCAATTGTACCGTATCCTAGAGATACGTTTGTGTTATTGCATTTACTGAAGGAGAGATGGATAAACAGCTGTAACATCATCTCTCCCTACATCTTTGACAAACACTATAAAATGTATAATGAAGGTTTTATCTAAACGTGTGTTTAATGATTTTACGCCATGCATACCAAATAAACACACTTACATTCAAGCTTGACTTTCAGCAGTGATGCAGTTTTTTGTTTTTTTTAAGAAGTGATGAAACAGTGATGTGTGTGATAGTGACAGTGCAAAATACTTGCCCTGAAAACATGAAGCTAGATCTTCGCTAAATATCACTCGAATGCAGTTTCTTGGCTTTTTCGTACACAGCGAGCGACTTTCCTTTTGAATGCACCATGTCTGTCCTCCCTCCACTCTTTCTGCAGAGACAAAAACATAAAATCTCAGTCATTTCATTCAAACTCCCAAATGCATTTTTTTATTTGTACTTACTAACATCAATTTTACGTTTTGCAGGACCCCTACTCACTTTTACCTCTACTCATACTAAATAATATGAACAGTTTTCCTATGTTTTTAAGATATTTTAACAATTAGTTATGATTTTGAGAAAAAAAAAAAAGGAGATTGATTCTGTATTTCTAACAAATTCATCAACTTACTGCTGCGTCCACATTGGCTGGTGAGTCACCGTTGGGATCTGCCAGCATAGAGATAACACTAATCATGATAGTTTCCACTGTGTGGATAGGCAGCCAGCGCTCCTCTGGTTTCTCATAACCGTACTTGTCCTCTCCAGGCTCGTGCAAAATAGAAATACATACGTCTCCGTTCTTGTCAACTGAGAAGGAAAAACAAAAGAAAAACACACGACAAACTATTCATGAAACAGAAAACTCCTCCGCTACTTATGCAGCACAACGGATGTTATTGTTGCTTTTAGACCCCGATTACCAATCACAAACAGGACATCGTTTACAGAGAGCATCAATAAAACAGCATGTTTCCCCATTTGAATCGATATTCAGTAAAAATTCTTGTGATTGTCCTTTAAGCCCAGAGTCAGCAGCATGTCAAAGGATCTGGCAGATTCCTCTATCTGGGAAATTCAATTCTCTCATTTACATAAAAATTTGTCCTCAAAAGAAAGCTGCTATATGAGATCAAATTCAGACAATTTGACAAAGATGTGCAAAAACCTAACAGGACTTCTTTTAAAAAAAAAAAAAAAAAAAAGAAGCTCTAATTTAACTACAGCTAGATGAATCATCACTTCTTATAAAACACTGAACTTGCAGCACTGAGTTTGCTTTGGTTACGTCAGCAGCAACTCTTAACATCAATAAAGAGGTTAAAGTCTTAACTCTATAATTTGTTAGGATCATTGTTGAGAGATTTTGTCGGTGACTGGCAGTCGGCACCAAAAATGTATTTACTTAGATGTTTCTTTAAGTTGTGAAAATCAAAATAAAGTAACACATATGGGATGAAGCAAAAAAAACTCATAAAGATGTGACTCCTGCGTGGTAGTAATATGGATATTACAATTCAAACATTCCCGGAGTGAAGCTCAAAAGATGTATTTTATGAATACTAAACACTACAGATCTTAATATTTCAATTACCTTCTACAAATAAAATAATTGTGAGCAACGTGTGCACCTACCGTTTGGGTGCCATATTTCCGTGATAAATTTCATTTTAGGAGGCCTGAGAGGGTAATCTTTGGGAAATGTCAGGTGAGCTTTGAACACACCACCTTCACTGTGAATAGAAAAGAAAGAATTTTTTTTTTATAAATAATGCACAGGTTATGAAACAAAATCTAACAGAAGTCACATGAGATGCTCACAACACATCTCCAAGCAAGTACTTTGTACACAACAGCAAGTAAGACTTACTACAGTGTATCTGGAGGCCCGATGATGAGGACTTCCCATCTGTAGAGATCATTATCCTCGATCAGACCTGCTGAGAAGCCCTCCACTGGGTTTTTGTTCAGCTCTAGGAAGAAAAGCAACCAGCAAAGTCAGACGGCTCACATCTTAGTACCTCCACTGTGATAACGGGAGTCATTTTGTGCTTCTGTGATCCCTGCTGAGAAAACAACATAACCCTTGTCTCAAGAGGCCACGCTTGGGGGCGGCGAGGGCGAGTGAGAGAGAGCATATTACTGAAATCAGAAGACCTTCAGAAATCAGTCACTGGATCAAACTGCATTTCTCCACTGCTCCCAAACTGCTGCTTCTATACAGATCAATGAGCCTCATTGTAAATATTTATACATACATATTTAACAACTTGAATATTTCAGACCGGCAATGAAAAATACTTTTAACAGGCCAATGTGAGCCCATGTGGAATGAAGACACAATAAATGAATCTGATTCTGTCATTCAAAAGAAAGGTTGCTGGGTTTTTTTTCTTTCTCCCAGAAATGTCAAAACATACACAAAGTACAGATACATACAAAAACAGTAATATCTATTTACATTTCTTGACTATCTATATATGCAGCTACACAAACACACACATACATAAATCCCCTGTAAATAAACCTATATAAATAAATAAATCTGAACGTACATATACACAAACTAAATAGATCTACACCCACTGTACACAAACCTACCTAAAAATGACTATGCATACACAGAAATACACCTAAAACACATATCTAGTTTGACTTCTCTGAAAGATTTTGTTATTAATATCTTAATATTAGTGCATTACAACCTGCCACACTTTAGAAAATGAAAGGAGAAAAACATATCTAAATAACGGCTGGAAATAATTTAATTTTAAAGCATTTAAAAGAAACATTTTATAATTTCATTACATGTTTAAAAGACCCCCTTATCTCCTGACATTTACAATAAATGTTTAGTCACTGTAAATGTACCATAATAAGCTGAAATTCATGGGTATGTGATGTAAATACAGAGAGCATTAACATACGAATGCCCACATGTCATGCAAGATTTGGAAATTGGTATTTAGGAAACATTTTGAACTGTCTTTATGCTGTAATTACCAGTCTGAATATATGTTGCCTTTCATGTAATTAAATAGTACTTGTACTTAGGAGGTTTGCATGGCTATGTTGATGCTTATCAAAATGAAATTAGAAACATTGTCTTTATCTTATGAACTATTGTGAACCCTCAGGTCCTTCGGCACCAGCCTTTTAATCATTTCCACTGTAAATACAAGAACCTCCGGAGAGGCTGCTTTCCAGCATCACAGCCTGCAGGCTCAGGACCTTCATTTTTAATAAGGATTTTAACTAATGTCCTCCTTTACCTGTTGTGGAATTTTTAGTTTGACATAATATTTAGCCTTGTTTTTAATTCTTCGTAACACACTGTATATGAATTACAGTTTCCTTGTTATATTCTGAAATGGTGAGTTCTTTTTCTCTGAGGATAAACTCTTTACATTTACACACCGTCTCGGGGTGTTTGGTGGACTGGTGCTGCTTCGGCTTGCAGTCTCACTTTAATTCGGCAGTGTGAATGCAAAAGATGCATTCAGCTCTATTTTGGTGCATTGCTTCAATGAATTAAAATTAAATGAATGCTAACTTAGCTATTTTTAAGACAAAGAAAATGTGTCATACCCCTTAAAATCAAGAGGATTTTGTGACCCCTGTAGGGGTCGTATCCCGCTGGTTGGGAATCACTGCTGTAAAGCACATGCTATATAATTAATGTTTCATTGATTGAAAGGCATAATATGTTTTCTGAGTGCACTATGCATAATTTCTTAGTCATTGGGCAGATCTTTATGAATCCTTAGAGACACTTTCAACAGAACTGCTTCTTTGGATTCTTGGTTATTATAAGCAACAATAATATATGTAGACAGACAATACAGTGTGATTCAATGTCACTAAATCTGAACAATAGGTTTTATTGTAATTTCAAAATGTACAAGAGCAAAACAAAGGAAATCTGGGTTGATTGCAGCTCTAATAATAATAATAATATTGTTACAAGTATCTGTGAGAGATAGAAGTATTTAGAAAAGAGCTGAATTTCTGATTTGTAACGGGAGCCTGGTTCATCAGAGTCCATAGAGAGGGTGAGACAGTTACAAAGGAGCAGAGCACACTGTGTACTGACAGTTTGGACAGGGACTTTTTCATCTTAATTAAACCCTGAAAACCAAAGCAGTGGCTCCACAAACCCAAAAACAATAACAGGGCGTGGGTGCGACTCGAAGTGACTAATATTAGGACGGCTAAATTTATTTCGCAGCTGGCCCTGCAGAAAATATCGAATTGAGGTAATGCGAGATTAACGCTAGCCTCGTTAGCTCGTTGAGGCTAACAACAGTGACAGCGGGGTTGCGGATTAACTCGTGTCCGTGTTAACTGGTGACCAACGTCCTTTAACGTTCGTCGATGCTGCTCGTAAAGGCAGACGTTATAATAAGACTCAGAAGACACTTCGAAACCTAACTGTAAACGCGGTTAAACGGTGTTCGCCAGGACAGCTGCGGATTTCTGTAGAGTTTCTAAAATATCTGTTATTAGCAGCAACAACGACGGACGCTAAAGGACGTCGGTCATTAGTTAACAAGGGAAACCAGTTAATCCGAAACACCGCTAACATTAGCCTACATAGCGATGCCAACAGTCCATAAACATTTGTCAGTATTGCGTTAATCACAACACGAATAAACGTGATTTCCAAACGCGAGAAATATGGCTCCTAATGCGGGTTGAAATGCATGTAAACATATCGCTCGGCTCGGAGGTAGCTTCATACGGAAAGTCGTTGGTACTTTCAACTGCAATCAGCCCGCAGCATAGGAGCACAAAAACAAACAAGCAGCTCTCCAGACAAACGGACGACATTTAACTGTCAGCTGAGAACGGGGCTTAACTATCCTCATAGTGGTGTCACCCACGCACTCTTCGTGTCAGGGGACTTTAATGGTCATGTAGAAGGTTGGAGACAGACCGTTTGCGCCAGCCCTGCTGTTGAAATCACAACATAAGCCGTTAGCTCGGCTCCCCGCATCGCCTCAACATCAATGTTTCATTACCTGCGAGCTGTCTCCTGAGTAACAGCGCCGACTGAGGTTCTGTCATGGCTCAGCGAGTGTAATTCAGCTATGTTTGATGGTGATATTTCGAGGTAACAGCGTTAATTTTCACGATCACTGAACAGTCCTCCGTCGCGTCTATTCGCCGCTCAGCATTTTCCTCATTATTCTTCTTCGTCGCCTTCTTCTCCTGTAGCTGTTGTTGCCGTTTTACTCTTCTTCGCTGTGACGAGTAAGTGCAGCAGGCGTCATTGACATTGACATATTACTGCCATCACGTGGTCATTCTGTTAATTACAGTCTTGTAATTTCGAGAAGAAAAAAGAAGTAAAGATGGAAGCGCCATTGAGCGGGTCGCGTAAGGAGGGATTATTGGTGAAAAAGGTTTGAGCGCTTGTAAAAGAAGAATTTGTAGTTGTGGACCGTGAATTTGTAGCTGTGTACCATGTCGTCGCTACTTGCGGGACTTCTACTGAGAATGTTACCTCAATAGTGGACAGACGAGGCACTGTCAACGTTTTAAAAGTTAAATTAAGTCTCTTGCTAAATGTATGTATGTATTAATAGATATGAAGAAGTTTGCAGAGGTTTTTTTTTTTTAGAAGAAAATAAGTCAGGGTTAAGTCATGTCTTTAGATTGTGGAAAGAAAGCCAAAGAAAACATGCAGGGCACAGGGAGAACATGCAAATCCATCCTGCAAGGCCTCAGGCTGGAATCAGACCCGAGTCCTCCTACTGTAAGATAATACTATTAACCTCTGCAGCACAGACATGGGTAGTATTGTGGTATTGCTACTGGTTTTGTATTTGAGCTACGATCAATTGTGACAGTGTCAATGTGTATGTTTAACTATGTGATACATGTCATGTTTAACAGTGCATCACTACTTCCCACTCTGACATTCAAGCTGGAGTCATGAAAGCATCTCACACACAAAGCAGCTTGCTGAATGTTCTCACCTTTTTTTTCTTTCTTTTTTTTTTTTTTTTTAAGAACTAAGGAGGAAGTTGGTTTTGTTGATTAGAGCCACCATCAAGCCTCCAGCAGTCCTCAGCATGCAGCGGTGGTCTCTGACCTGAACGCTTCATATCTGACGGCAGGACGTGTGGCCTCTCTTCATATGTGAGGTTTGCTCTAAGATCGAAGCAATTATTCTACATTGTGCCGATCCACACGTGACACAAGCTCCTCTCAAGATCAAACCACCTTAAATATACCTTCATTAAGAGTAAAATGATGAAAATAATGTCATATTTTTATCGTAGTGAAGGTAAGACTTCCTAAAATTTGAAGACTGGATTTTTATAAATATCACTCAAGCGTCTGTATTAAATGTCAAGAGGCATGGAACTGTGACATCCATTAATGTTATATTCATGGGAACTTGTAAACAACTGGGGAACTTGCAGTTTTAATAATGAAGGGAAAATAAAGATAAAGTCAATTCATTTGATTCACAAAGGTGACGCCCTTGTGAAATACTTCATATATTCAGTGCCATTCTAAACTAGAGTATCTTAAGAGAGGATTTAAAAGTGAAACATAGCACTATTTTAATCATCTGTTCTTCTGTTAGACAAAAATAGTGATACGGAATCAGAGATGATGAACCACAGCTGCTTGGACCGGACGATCTGTTTGTGCCTCTCGGTTGTGTGTGCACATGTAAAAAGCTGATAGGAAGACTTTTGGTGCTGCTTTTGACAAACAAACAAACAAACAAACAAAAGAGGAGAAGGACAAGCTGAAAGTGAAGATGACATTTGTCTTGTTTGCAGTATTGCATCACAGTTGAGGACCTGTGTGAGAACATATGACTGTCAGTGAGTGGGCTGGTCCCTCCGCTAACTTAATATATCTCGAGTCATGTTGAAGCTGTGGCTTGTGTGCGCCTCCGTCAACTTCCTCAGAGACACACCGAGAGTCCGCAGCGGCACATCTGCACATATGGAATGAGCTGAATGACAAAGTACTGCCGGCACAAATGTAAGTCACATTATTTGGATTCAACTTTTATTCTATTTAATGGATTGGAGAGTTATATGAAAACAGCACAAGTGTGTGGGTGATCGTGCTTTAGTGCAACTATGGCTTTAATAGACTGACTCTGCTGCACAATGTTGTTAAGAGGAAAAATGTCACGCACAAAAGACTCCCTGTTGTCTCTACACGGACTCTTTAACCGGGAATAAGAGCATACAGTCCTTTCTGGGAATGCAGTCTTACATCCTTTACGTGCAGAAAACGAAATGCCACGCTTGAATATATATTTAAATTATACGGTAAATATGCTTTCATGTCGCTAGTCTCATACTTCATGTATCTACGGCGCATTCAGCCTCATTCATGTCAATGTCTTATTCTCTTTTCACACCAACACTGTCTTTAATGCTTGTAAAACAGATGATTTGATCTCAAGCAACTGCCCGGTAAACCAAAGGTCAAATTGCGGCTTGTAAAGAAAAGAAGTCACTGCAAGTACTTCTTCCTTCTCTAAGGTTTGGACACAGTTGCAACGATCTAGTCCAACGCTTAGTTGTGTAATTTTCTTTTGTGTCACAAGAACCTAAAGCGGTGCCACAAAGTACGTTAACTGATTTCCCCCCCAAATTGGATTACTTGGAGGAGTAACAGGCTTCAGAATCCACATACTAGAGCAGCATGACACTCCTCATCACGCATCATCAGATGATGAACAACCAACGTGCTAAATGCGTTCACTATTCTTAGGCAGTGGTGTCATTCACTTTGTTTCAAAGAATTGAAAACACGTCAGGCCCCGTTCTCGCATTTCTCAAAAATACCTTTGTTGCCTAGCCTGAACACACTGCTTGAGAATTCAGTGCGATGACACATCAGGCTGCTGATGACCAGACTCAAGCTGCAGTGCACAGGCTGTAACGTCGCACGTTTGACTCCATCCAGGTGAAGAACGAGCTGCTCGCCATGGAGCCGAAGAGATCGGTGTCGTCCCCGCCGGACCATCCGGTACCGCGATGGAGCGTGGGCTCCGGCTCTGGTCTCCACTACGGCTCTTTCGTAAACAGCCTCTCATCACTTACGCCGACCGCCGTGGACAGCCAGGCTCCACCAAGCAGACGGGACTACGTCGCCATCGCCGTGCTTTGCTACATCAACTTGCTCAACTACATGGAGCGCTACACAATAGCAGGCGGGGTTTGCGTGCACACGACGGCGTTTCATGTCAACATGGTCCGTGTTGTACCATTTTGAAGGTTTTCACAATTTTCTTTCGTCATGCAGGCGTCCTGTCCAACATTCAGACCTTCTTTGATATCAGCGACAGCACAGCCGGACTTCTGCAAACGGGTACGATGATCAATCTCCTCAGAAGAGTCCAGTATTCACTGTGTCAAAGCTGTTCTGATTCAGACAGTTAAAAAAAACAGACGAGGCAGGAGAGCTCTATAGACGCATACATAACAATAAGTATCAAGATGTTGTATCTTACTGTTTATAAGCAAGCTGTTGGGTGATTCAAGTTCAAACTGATAAGAAAATTGCAGATTAGTTTCTTAGATTTTGACTAAATGTCAGCGTGACAAAGGGAAAGCTCACAAGTCTGATGAACTTATTTCATTTTTAGTTGCAATCAATGAAATCAACGAGTCTGAAGCAAAATCAACAAATATGATTGCACCAACAACCCTTTATCTCAGGTTGAATACTTACTGTATTACACTAAAGCTTGCTCAAAGGTACAATATGTCATATTTTTTATTTAAAATGATTTAAAAATAATGACGTTAATGAGCAAAAACAACCGTACTGACATAATCTCAATGCTTTTGTGTCGTGCTGCTGGTGTTGGATGACTTTTATGACGTTTGCTTGCTAAAAATGGCCCATTATTGCAGTTCAACCATAAAACGAGAGATCGAGGCAGGATAGACTGCTACTGTAGTGACTCAACACCATTCGGTTTACACCGGAAGCATGACTTGAATATGTCATGGTGCATTTTTAAACTGAGCATTATGTTAAATACACTTTCTGATGATGCCACAAATGTCAAAAACGGCATACAGATTATTTTAATGTTTTAACCAATCGATTTTCAGTTTTCATCTGTAGTTTCCTGCTGCTGGCCCCTCTCTTTGGATACCTTGGCGATCGCTACAACCGCAAATACATCATGATCGGAGGTTTGAGCATTTGGCTCACGACGGCAGCAGCCAGCTCTTTCGTCACTGAGTCGGTGAGCGAGAAACAGATACGTTTTTATTTAGTCAGAAAAATAAGGAAGAAGAAGAGGTCAGACAATGTAATTTCCTGGCTACCGCAGTAGTTTCCTTCCTCTGTTGCTCGTTCTCACCAAGGGTTCCATTTGAAAATGTGTCAGTGAAGGAGAAAGCTGTGTGTGTACAGTAACAGGAACACGCGTGTAAAGCACGAGTGGAACAAGCCAAGCTTGAGGTCGAGAACTGGGTTTGATATATAATCGTATAAGTCCAGGCCTCTGTGGGGTTTGCATGTTTTTGCATGTGTGTGCATGCATGCCGGTGGTGTGACACCCTCATAGGTTCAACAACAGTTTTATCTTCATCCTCAAGTCACATGGAGGCAAACACAATGTGTTTGTGCAGATTGAACAGTGGACTATTGGTTCTTGCACACTGGCGTTGGCTCGGCTGTACTGCTCAGTGTTGAACAGCCTTTCCACAGTCTTGGATTTAAATTCTGACCTGGATGTCTTTAAAACAGACTTTCTCACACTTGAGTCATTTTGCAGAAGTTATTTCCGTTCTGAATCTCACACCCTGATCTTGTCCTGCATGATCTCTACATAAGACCTGAGCGCCCCCCCTCGGCTCTTATAGCGACAAGCAATCCAGGCCTGCTTACAGTTTTCTCCTGCTAATGTAAATCAGCAAATATTACAAAGTCAACAAAAGAAATGTCAACTATTTTTACAAGTTTGTTCGGCGTACTTTGAGTAGCATGACAAACAACCCACGGTGTCACTTTAAATGCGGCGAAGGCGTTCTGTGTGGCTGCCGATATTGTTTTCGAAGGTGAAAAAGACTTCGGTTGAACTGCGAGGATATGATTACGTGAGTTCACTCTCTCTATGTCTTCCAGCAATTCTGGCTCCTCATGCTGTTGCGAGGGCTGGTCGGCATCGGGGAAGCCAGCTACTCCACGATCGCTCCCACAATCATCGGCGACCTCTTCACGGGGGGAAAGCGAAGCGTCGTGATCTGTATTTTCTACATCTTCATCCCTGTTGGCAGGTTAGAATCGAAATCTGTCTTTTGAATAAGCACACCGGAGTCGAGTCTGTTTGTGTCCCATTTAAGACTTGCAATAACAAGAAATGGCAGATGAATAAAATAACTGATGCGTGGCTTCATTTGATCCGTTGCTGTGTATTCTCAGTGGTCTGGGATACATAACAGGTGCAGGCAGTGCTGCTGTCATGGGGGACTGGCGCTGGGCCCTGAGGGTGAGAACATTTCTCATTCATCAGTTTTATTCTGAGCGCGCCGTGTACAGTGATGGATATTTTAATGTTCTTCTGATTTATTAGATCACTCCAATCCTAGGTCTTGTGGGACTCGCCCTGTTGGTCTTCTTATGCCCGAACCCACCCAGGGGTGCTGCAGAAACCCTCGGGGAGGGCGTCTCAGGGCAGAGCTCCTACCTGGAGGACATCAAGTATCTCCTCAAAACGTAGGACATGAAAACCAAAACTATCAAAAAAAAAAGAAAGAAAGAAGAACAGAAATGGCAGTTGGATTGTATTCTTGCTTACACACGTAAAGCAAATCGTTTTGTTTTTTGTTTTTTTTGTAAAAGTCCTTTAAAGTTGAGTCGTTAGTCGAAAGTCACCGACCTCTGGATTCTCACTCATCTCAGGTGTATTTGAGATGTCCTGCTTTAAACAACAGTATATTTACAAGAAGGAGGTTTATTATAATAGTTTTCTATAATCCCCCTGCTTGAGAAATAGTCTAATTCTCAGATTTTCTTCACTCTGACTCCAGTAAAAGCTACGTGTGGTCAACACTCGGGGTGACGGCTCTGGCCTTCCTCACTGGAGCCCTGGCCTTCTGGCTGCCCACCTTCCTGTCCAGAGCTCACGTCGCTCAAGGCCTCAGAGAGCCGTGCATCAATGAGCCGTGTGACTCCACCGACAGGTGTAACATCACCTCTGTTTAGTAGCGTCATGCTTCAATCGACAGCACAGAGGTTCACCACATACACCCCCCCCCCCCCCCCCCCCCCCCCCCACCCCGTGTGTTGTGCAGTTATATCTTCGGTGCAGTGACGGTGACAACGGGCATTCTTGGAGGAGCGCTTGGCACTACTTTGTCTCGCCAGTTTAGGGAGAAGGTGCCGAATGCAGACCCGATCATCTGCGCAGTGGGCATGATCGGCTCGGTGCCCTGCCTCTTCATCACCATCTTCGCAGCTTCGGCCAGTATTCCTGCAACTTATGTAAGACACTGTGTTCTGATGTCTTTTACGTTCATTTGTGGGGTTGGACCACTTTCTATTTGGTCCAGTCGGATATGTGGCAACAGCTGTTGGAAAAACACAAGTTGTATTATTTTGTTATTGGAATACAGAGAGGTTCTGATTACTGAGTGAAAATTTCAAAGTGAACTTTTAGTTTTTAAATTCCAAGGATTTTAACGTTTCCTTCAGATAAAGATCAGTTAGAATTTGTGTGGTCAATACGATGATCTGCTACTTATACATTAGGCTGCAGGGTAAGGATTCATTATTCACATTTCTGATGTTTTGGTATGAATCATTTCAGGTGTTCATCTTCTTTGGAGAGTTGCTGCTCTCTCTGAACTGGGCTGTCCTGGCCGACATTCTGCTGGTGAGTGTGGCTACGGGTTACCGATGGATACAGATATTAAACCGTGTGCTGAAACCCGGTGCAAACATTTAATTTGTGTGCGTTGCAGTATGTTATCGTACCGACCAGAAGGGCCACAGCTGAAGCCCTGCAGATCACAGTGGGTCATCTTCTGGGTGACGCCGGGAGTCCTTACCTGATCGGAGTGGTGAGACATAACATTCCCACAGCATTACACCTTTTCTTTGTCTTTGAGCACTAAAGTTGTTTCCACCCCTCCATCTTTAGATCTCTGATGCAATAAAAGCATCTAAACCTGAAGCCAGCAACTGGAGCTTCCACAGCCTGATGTACAGCCTCGTGCTCTGCCCCTTCGTCGGCATCATAGGCGGAGTGTTTTTCTTTGTCACCACTTTCTACATCATCGAGGACAGAGAAGCAGTTCAGCGACTGATTAAAGGTGAGGTTACTCATAACGCACCAGCACGCAGAATCTAATGTTGGTTTAAAATGTCCAGGCCACACACACGCAGGAGAGTCCTGCCCATTCAACTCACTCACATCTCACAAGTTTCTCTTGCATCTGCAAACATAACTTGATAGTGTGAACCTTCTTTACTTGGAGAAATTTTGGATTAATTGTCCTTCCAACATTCAATAGCGAGTGGGAAGAAATAAAGTCCAAATATTTCTGAACTTGAATAGGTTTCTGGCATTTCTGTACTTTAATTGAGCATTTTTCTGATGTCTTTTTACTTTTACTCCCTATATAGAACATGAATATCCAATATCTGTACTTTGTTTTTGGTACATTCTCGTATTCGTACATTCTCTGCCTCATTACTTGTTGTTCTAACCATTACGGATTCTGAATGTGCAGAGGAGTGTGTGTACAGTTTGTGATACAGAGAAAAACACCAGCAGAGACATAGATAAACTTAATCTGTTTTATAATAATAAAGATTTAAACTGGGTTTTAAACTCACTGGTCAGTGATATTTAAAAAGTTTTGGTCATAGAATGTGTATTACCTGTTGCACCTGCTGCTTTACCTCATAATCTACTTTTAGCTTTTGATTCGTCCTTGTCATGTTTATCAGCTCTAAAACAATCGGATTAAGTAGTGCAAATAATGGAATACAATTAAAACAATTTATGATAACAGTTTTCTCTAATTCATTTACTTTGAAATTCTAAGGCAGAAATGCTAAATTATCACTCCAAACAACCTCTTCCTTTTTCCGGGTCCATTACTTTGGTCAGATGTTTCTGTCTGTACCTGTCAATCGGCTTAAAAACATTATTTCTAATAATGTTATTTAAGTTTTATTGTTGTAAAATTAAATCATTATGTTTTAGTACCTTTTAACACTTTAACAGTTTGATTACTTCGGCCACCTCTGGTTTTATCGTGAGGCAGAATAAAAACTGGACGCACAAAAGAAGCTGTACAATTATTTGGATGAAACGATTAAAAAAAAAACTAAAACAAACATGTTTTCAGTTTCTGGCATCTTTCATCGTGGTGCTTGAGAAAGTTCTCTGTTTGTTTCTACCAACAATGACAAGGAATTTCCACCCTTGCACAATAACACACTCTGTTTTTTTCGTTGTTTTGTTTTTTTTATGGACTCCGAGACCAAACAAAGCCAATGAGGAGTCGTTCAGGTTTGCACCTGAACTGACTTCATTCTTTCTAATCTGCTGGACCCTTCAGTTGATGCGTTGAGAAAGAGGAAACCTCGGGCGATGAGAGCACTTGTTCACTTCTCGGTTTCTCTGTGTTTGTGTGCCACCAGGAGGTGACGAAACACAGCAGGCAACCACGTCTGAGCCCTCCATGGAGCTCGGAAACAAGAAGGATGAGGTGGGGAAAAGTGCCGATGCAGCTAATGGCGTGGAGAACAAGATGTACGAGCCGACATCCACGCTGACGTGACGCCTGGCTGTTTTCTGTGTTCTAAGCTGTATTGTACACACCTGAGGTCAGAGGAAAGTCAGTTTGATTTGCACAAGCACAAATTGGTCTGTTTCTAAAGCACTTCATTCAGTTACAATGGAAAAAAAAAACAACCCAAACAACCTTAAATTATCATCTGAGTTACTTTTCATCCTCACAGAAACACGTCGCACTCATTTCAAACGGATCCTGTTAAAATTCTCACCGTTACTTTTGGCTTGAATACTTGAAACAAAGATCCCGCTCAACGTTGTCTGAATGTAAATGTTTGTTTTTACATTCGAATAAGTCCGCTGACAAGTATGATGCATCTTGGATTCCGTCTTGCTTGTTTTCCTTGCTGCCTATTACGAAACTAACCTTTTTCTTTCTTTTGTCAATTTCAGTTCCAAATGTCTCCATAATGTGAACATAACTGTATTCAGGGTTGAATTGTCAGGGAAAAATAAGTTTGTATTTTTCCTTTTCTTTGAAAATAAAATGATAAAAAAAAATCTAAGGAGCAAAAGTATATTTTATTTTAATAAAACTGACATTTTATGTATGAATTAAATACTAAACAGTAATTAACAAGTGTAACAGGCCTGATATCAGCAGACATAATATTACATACACTTGCCTCTAATACTTTATTTGTTACTGCATTATTCTGAACACTAGACACAATCTATGCATTTTATCAATGTATTTACATAGATATCTATCTGATCTATTTTTATGATTATTCGTTTTTACTCATGTTTATAATGATTTTTACTTACCACATGTCAACATAAGCAATAGTGTGAGAGGAAAGCCACAATCAGACCTGACTGACATTAAAAAAACAAACTGTGATATCCGTATTCACCAGTGCATGAGTAAATGAAGCACAGCGGGTGTAAAAAGGCGAAAGTGGTGTAAAACGTAGAAATGAAACTGAGACTTGACCACAGAGTTCTTAAGGTCACAGAGGTATCTGTCTCATGGAAGAAGGAGAACATCACTGATGGTGCAGCAGCAGTAATATAATCGTAACCATTTAAAAGTAAATCTGAAGAAGAGAAACACTCAGAATGATCAGCAAAAATTTTATACGTTTTTTTTTTTCACATGACAACATTACGCGTCTCACTACAGTAATTCCACTTTATATTAACTAATCTCAACACAACAGATTTGGTTGATTTAGATTTGGATCTATACAAACAAGCTACTCAAGATGCACATTGTTTAGCAGACAGAAACCCGTCGTCTCACATCTTTTCACAATCATACATGTATACTCCACAAATAATGGCATGTTAGTTGTTCATATTAATGTTAACCAGTTAAAATGCAGTGTCTTTCCGCACTCATGTATGTGATTTTACTTCATTATCAATCAAGAGTGTTTGTTTGTTTTTTTTGTTCCATTCACATTACCCATAGCATATAATACAGAGTAAATATTCAGTTCATTTAGATGATGAAAATACTCTCATCATTATTCGTTACTTTCCGCTGTGCTCCTGTGGTCAGTTTGGTTTTAGAATATCTTCAGCTTCGGATGAATATGCTGAAGAAGCTCGATATGGGGGAGGATCGCATTAACCTCCCTGTTTATGAATCCTGCAGCTGCTGCTTCCTAATGAGGACCAGAGGGGCCTCAGGCTGGACCACAGCATGTGTACATAATGCCATTAAACATTGAAGATATTTATGTTTCAGTTCGTGCATTTACTGTAACAGTGAGCAGAAGAAATTTCATGCAGCTATTTTATTAGATCCTGTCAGGATTTGTGTCTCAAAACGGATTTTTGTTCAACAGTTTTGAGTTTGCCCACTAGATGGCAAAGTTGCATTGCTCTAAAAACGCCATCAGCCATAGCTGCTGCCCAATGGATTTATCAAAATGTTCTCTGAGACCTCCAGTGGAGCTGATGGAACCGCCTTGATGTTCACATGTACGTATGTTTTAATGGTCTTTAGCATCCCTGTGTGTGTGGCAGCCTTATTACATGTAATGATCTCACTGTGATGATAATGTATGTTTGTAATTAGCATGGCTGTTAGAAAACACATTTGCTGGAGGTTTTATGAACCTGGCCCTCAGTTAATAATGCCTCAAGAAAAAACAGACTCAATTAGGGGAAAGAAAACACATATATACCCACATGTACACTTATTTGTATTTAATTTATGCAACATTATTATTACAGTAATGCTGAATCTCTGATTAAGGGACATTAATCAAGATTTTTTTTAATGGTTTATACATTTTTTATGTTGTTGTGGTTATGTGTAGTTATCAATTGTTCACAACATGATCAAGGAGTCACTTTGTTCCCTGCATGAATACATGTATGTTCACTATAAGGAAAATACTTCAGAAAGTCTCAGTCATGACCATTGATGATCACATTCTTAATAAAAAAAGAAGACCATTAAATTGAAATGTAGTTTTCTGGATTTAGTAAATTTTATTCCAACAACATAGTTTTGTTAAAGTTTTCTTTATAGCATTTTTGGACAATTTTGAATTTAAATGTGTTTATTTCTGTGGTTGAATTTTCATGGCGTAAAAAAAATCATAATTATGACGCAGTTTATGTTTGTTGTGCCTCCTAAATCCATGCATCTATCTTCTACAGTTTTATGCAGTTCAGGTTGGGCTGGAGTCGAAAAGGCGCCGTACACTCTTTATCAACTGTCTTAAGTTTCCCTGTAAAAACATTTATCCATTCATTGTCTAGATTGCTTCATCCGTCCAAAAGCAGGAAACACCCTGGACAGGTCAACAGTCCATCACAGGGGAAACACAGAGAAAGACAACCACACACACTGACCTTCTCACTATCGGGCAATTTAAGGTCACCGATTGACCTCACATGCATGTTTTTGGACTGTGAGAGAACATGCAAAGTTCACACAGAAGTTCAGACATTCACACACAAGTTTCTCCAAGGACTCAGGGATGTAAAGCTCCAAAGTATGAATGTTGTATTTTCAAAAGAAAATGACCTCATGCAAGGACAAATAGTTTGAATTGAAATGTTTTTGCCATCTCAGAAACGAGAGGAGATTAGGAAAAAAGCAGACTGCTGTTTTGACGCCGCCGACATTATTGATACAAAATTTGAAGCATGCCATTGGCAATACTCTTTGTAGACACACACACACACACACACACACACACACACAGAAGGAGACAATGTGTAATCCATACAGAGGCCCCACCGGGCTGAACTGCTGAATGAGGGATATGCTCACTGGTTGGCATGAGTCCTGATCACAACACCCATCTCATATTCAATAACAACATTTAATTTTGCATGTGCAGGTTGTTACCTTTCTCTGCAGGGTTTGCATGTTCTTCCTGTGTGTGTTTGTGCGTGTGCGTGTGCGTGTGCGTGTGTGTGTGTGTGTGTGTGTGTGTGTGGCTTTTCTCCAGGTGCTTGACGATAATTACAGACTCGCCTGCAGGTTTGAAAGCTCCTAAATTGGATAAAGAAAGGGAGGATAGATTTCTGAAATTGCTGACAGTGTTTTATGTTGTACAGTATGGTTCTCAGATGAGAGGACGGAATATTTGCGGGTCATTGGGTACGGCAAATATCAATATGGGAAAAGTTCAAAGTAAAAATTGATCTGTGTTTTAATCTTTTTTACTCACATTTTGAACTGTGATTGAGTTGAAAATTGCTCCTTGAAATTAATCCCAGATAAATTTTTGAAGTGATGCAGTGAATCACTCCCTGTGCTCATGTAGAAATGTATTATTTCTATGTTGGATGCATTGAGCAAGTCCATTGTTTGCGAAAGTCCCCGGAACAGAATGATGTGTTGGGTTCTCTCGCGAGAAGACGTAATATTTGGCAATGATTTTGGATGTCGAATACCAATACGATTTGATAATATTAAGGTTGTTAATTGCTTCTTTTAATGCGTTTTTTTTCTTCAATTTCTTTAATGCTTTAATATATATATATATATATATATATTTATTTTTATTATTATTTTTTTTTTAATAAGGCATTGCAATTGGCCTTGTGTCTGAATGGCGCTCTGTGGATAAATGTGAATTGCCTTGCAGTAGGAATGATAATGAAAGGTTTGAGGAACGAAACAGAAGATAACAGACATACGTGACATTCTCATTCACATTTTCAAAGATCTTCCATCAACTGAAGTGACATCGACGCCTCCCGAGCACGATGTGCTACCATGTTAAACCAACCATCGGGCAGTTTATACGCTCACTGAATCCCAAACTGGGGCTGTGACCTCCCCTGAGTTCATGGACATTCGTCCTCTTAATCTCAGCACACCGCAGACAAACAGAGAATATTTACATTCCCCTGTGTGACAGCTCCTTGTCAATCCCTTTCTGATGCCTTCAGACAGCTGCTGCAGAGGTGTCTGCCGTCCCCCGGCAGGTCCTAACAGCTGCATGCCATTGCTTGTCTCCATTGTTTTGCATTGGAGTAAACCGTGCAGAAAGGGCAAAGGTCATTCCCCCTGTCACCCTCAGGTACAAGGTCACACAGTAATTGGGCTGCATTCTGATCATATTGCAGGTTTTCCTCAATAACATCACAATTTTTGTTCAGATAGAATCTTGTATTAGAATTTCCCACTGAACTAAAAGAAAATATGACCCGACATTTCACATGTAAGTGTTGAAATTGTTGACAAAACCTGACATTTACAAATGGATGAAAGACGCGGTTCAAGGACGCCGAGCCATTGTTTGCGGTTTCATTGCTTTGCTGTGGAATTCGCTGGTATTTCCTTTTGTTTTTGAACCATTCAGCATCGAGCCTGTAATTTTCCACAAGTTTTGCGATTGCTCAGCGTGCTCGGGGAATAGACGGAGCAGCATGACATACACGAATAACAAGCAAGCCACACGCACGCAGGCCAGAAGGTATGTGGAAAACATTCAGGAGGTAACAGTTCAACCTGCAGTTAAAACACAATGGGTATTGTGCAGCATGTTTCGGAGCACTTTATCTGCATACCTCCCTGCTCCCCCAACCTCCCGTCCACCCATGGCTGTACAGGAAACTGTCACAATAGCTAATAAATTGCACAAGTCGATCAATGAGGGAGCCGGGAGCCAGGAGCCGGTCGGAGAGCGGACACAGTCAGTGTTTACTCAGGGACGGCGGGCATTTCACTCATGAAAACAAGCATGTTTCACATGAAATACTTTGCGTGTACGTTCAGTGTAGGGGGCAATCTCATTACCGCAACGGTGTCTTCGCACACTTTACTGTAAGAGAAGACACAGCTTATCTGAATCCTGTTTGCGTTTCTGCCTCTGCTCTGCACATCGGCCGCAGAACACTGATAAGCGCAGAGGAACCACATCTGTGGATGCTGAGCCGCACTCCCTCCTTATCGCCTGCGAGCTGCTGCAGTGACATGACATCATGTGGAGGAAGAGCCCTCCCCACCCTCTGCATTGTCACTTGTTTGGACAATTACATCACATCTTCAGTAAAGACAAATATTTGTGACCTGCATGACTTCAGGAGCAAAGGACGAACGCTGACATAAAGTCATGTGTGTAAAACGAAGAACCGTGTGCATGTGGTGGATGATACAGGAAGAAAATGTGTTGATTGGAGTGTTGGGAGCGGCAGCTCACACATGTAGAAATACAGAAAAGGTTGGTGTTGATTGATGTAGCGGTTTTGTGATGGTTTGAGCTTACGTGCCAGTCAAAGACATAAACACGACCGGGAGAAACCCTAAAACACGGATAAAACAAACATTCAGCTGGAGTTGAAGTGAACACGATTTTTAGGTGGCACCACATTTGAATAATGGGAATTCCTGTGATTTCAAAGCAGATTTTTTTTAAATGAAAGGTTGCACGGCAGATGAGTGTAGCTTTGCCATCCTGTTGTGGAATACTTTTGTCTGAGGAGGGAAAAAAAAAAGATTAAAAAAATGGGACTGCTATTGAAATGCCGCCGAATCTTGAGGTTTGCCCAATAATGGCATGTGTGCTTTCTGGTCCTATGTATTTAGCATTCCTATTTCAGAGCTTGGCTGGCCGCTGGGTTGAACAGAGCTGATTCACAGACTCAGCCGTAGCGTCGGGGCGAGTACAAAGACCCATACAGCCTATAAATATGAGGCACAGCAGTGTAGCGAGCTTTTCTCACAGCAAGTCAGCCTCAGCAACCTAAATTCCTGCAATTAGACAGAAATACAAAACAGCTCCACGTGATAATATCAAAGCAGACGGCAGAGACTGGACTGGTTTCACCACCTGGACAGATCAAGTGAGACTGATGACCCGGGACCAAGAAGACCAACTTGGATGGAGCTGTCATATAAATAATTGAATGAACAGATTAAAGATGCCATGCCTGCCCTCTGAACACTAAATTTAGTCACTGCTGCCTCCCTACTGTACAGCCCCGAGATCAGACTACCGAGGAGCAGAGCCATCAGTCCAGATCTATTCAAATCCCCAGCTGCTGCGCCGCCAGACATTCGCTTGTTGCTTGAGTTTGGGAGAGCGTGACTGTGGAGAAAGAGGGGAGGAGGGGGCGGGCATGGTGGCTCCTACAGTCGGGGACAGACAGTCCACGGGTCAGAGGTCGCGGCAGGAGACAGAGGAAAGGTCAGAATTGCAGATCCCAAAGACAAGACAGCCCCGGCTCCAAAAACAAACCTTCGCGAGGAGAGTGGAAGTACAAGGCGGTCTGATCCCGGCAGACATTCGCCAGGGTGGCATGCTCACATTGTCAGAAGTCATAGTCTCTTAAACATGTTGACGGTAACTCCTCATGACAGGCCATGTTACCGATTGCTGCTGGAGGGTTTACTACAACAGGAAACTGTGTTTTTCTCCATTGATTTCACAAATTCAAGTATTAAAGTCTCTGCTTCTGCTATTGCTGCAGTTTCTCCTTGTAATTAAATATTATAAAACAAGCCAAAAGCTTACTGTTTGAACACAACAGTCAACATGCTGAGGTCAAGAAAGTGAAGACTGGATACGTACGACGGCTCATCAGGCTAAAATGCCTCAAACATACTTTTGGTATTTTCCATCAGGAGTTTAAATGAAGCTTATAACCCAACATTTGACTGAGGAACCATTACAATCTATTTTTTAAACTGTAACATCCAAACATCAGATTCTCAAATGCAGCAGAGGTTATAGTTACACGTTCAAATGTGTACTTAAAATCTGCACTTTCTCTGGTGGAACGAAACACTCCAGGGTCCTTCTCATCTTTAACGTACATGGTGTTCTCGAGTAACCCATGACGCGGTTCCTTGGTAGAGGAAGGAAGAATGTGCACATTTACCCCGATGTAAACATGGCTGATTGGGATAACAATGGAAGAATGACAGACTGCTGTGTGGTCAGTGTTTGTAATGTTTTTGTTTTTGGAATCGTGGCCCCCTTCATGTCCAGACCGAAAGCAATTTTAAATGAAAAGAGCATCATCACAATCCCAAATCAAGGGTTCGCAGGGGAGTGTTTTTTGTTTTTTTTGTGATGATTAATGATTATGGTTATAAATACTCATGTAATCTTCCTCATGCATGATTATTGACACTGGTACACACTGTGACGTGCTCTACTCACTGCACCCTTCCAGTTCTTGTTAAGTTTATCAGCTCAAAGTGGTGAAGAACAGCTGATTCACTCACAGCTGATAGACATGCGTCAGTGGGACATTTAAACTTTACAGGCTGCCACATGTCGGAGGGCCAAAAAGAACTGGCCTTATCGTTGCACAGGCGCTGGGGCCTGCCGATTAGCAGGTTATCTCCCATCCTGCACTGGAGGCCCGGCCCCGAGCTGACAGGAAGGGAGGCCGCCACGCAGCAGCCCGGTGGCTCCGGGCCACACAGCAGAATAAAGCAGGGGGAGATAGGTCTGAGTCTACGGAGCCACTCTGCACCATGGAAAAACACACAGGATCCCACAGACATGACCAGCATATCAAACACATGCCAAAGAAAGAGGATGGGTGGGGGGGGGGGGGTGAAGCTGGTTGTGGGGGCTGGGGCTCCCTCCTAAGCCCTCCACGTGAGGCCACTGGCTGGTTTGGACCTCTCCTCTTTTCCAGCATCCTCTCTTATATTGTTGTATTTGCAGTGTAACGAAAGCGATTCTTGTCAGTGTCATTTGATCATTTTCTGCCGAGGCTGCCAGGCTGTTTGCATCGTACTTTCCAGATTCAAACACCGGGGAGTTTCAGACATCAAACTTATTGCGAAGTAAGTGGGCGATTGCTTCGGAAGTGGTTCTGGAAAATGAACTCCACCGGGGGTTGCAGGTTTACTGGCAGTCTTCTCTTCTCTGTGGAAGTGAAACAATGCAGATCAACTTGGTGCATTGGATTACTCACAGACCTCAGCTCTGATACCCTCACAATGCCAAACGCCTGCAGAGCTCAGCCAGGCAAGCGCCCAGCCTTCTTCCTCACTGATGCCAGGATTCAGCCTCCCTCATCATCGACAAACCTTCCCTCCCCCAGACTTTGCTGAGCAGTGTGAAGCCTGAAATTAACTTTAGTTTTGTATCTCACCTCGATGTTCAAAATCTGCTGGAATGAAGCTCTTGTGAGAGTTACACCGTCATTAGTAGGCAACCCAGATCATTGGGAAAACAGCCTATTGGCCTCAATTGCCGCCGGCTTTCAGTAAAATCAAACTACACTTGTCAGGAATGCCCCCTCGGCACGCCCACCTTTCACTCATACGATGAACTCTGCACTCCCGTTAAATCAACAACATCTCAAGTTTTCTTACCCTGCCTTGCACCTTCCTGTTCAAATTCCATCGGTGCACTTTGATGGGGGACAATAAAATACTCCAGCACTACGTTATCTATGATACATTCTTCATTAAGCCAAGAACAAATTGGGATTCCCATCCTGGCAAAGTGAAAATAGCTCTGCATTCACAATAAAGGAGCGATATCAATTAGCCGGTGATGTTGTAGCGCCTTTCTGACAGAACACAGATGGCACAGACACTCTCATCTGCATGCAGGGTCGGTCCTCCCCTGCCATTCAGGAGCGGATGCTTGTGATTAATATTCAGCAAACCTGGTGCCACTATCGCTGCATCTTGTTTTGGGGGTTTGTCTCCAGAGAAGGACTCACCCAACAAAAAACTCACAGAGGTGTGAATGCTCTGTCATGCTTCACATATTGAAACAGCCCGGTGTTATCATGCAGTGACGCCTTTGTCAATTGTGTGCAAGAAACCACTGGAACCAGTTAAAAATTGAGCTTTCTATGAGCAGAAAGGATTTAAGTTTTTTTGATTTTTTAATGGAACCTGTCTTAAACAATGTCTATCAGTGAAACAGCCTTAGTATTTACTGGGCCAGGTGGGGGTAAGCACTGTCGCCTCACAATGACGAGACTTAGGTTTGGTTCTGGGCCTTTTGGAGTGACGTTTGCATGCTGTTTCAGTTCCTGTGTGGGTTTTCTCTGGTGTCCCTTGCTTTTTCACATAATGCAAAAACATTCTTGGTAATTAAAGAATCTAAATTGAATTTGAGATTTCTTTGGGGGGTGTGTGTGATTTTTTTTTTTTAGTTTCAGTGCAATATAGAAGTATAGATCAATCCAAGAGCCTTTCAAGAGCAACTCTTTTTTTTTTTTTAATACATCTTGTATTTCTACAAAATGAACTAATAATCGACAAATGGTGAAAAAATAAAAAGATTTATTATAAATTGGCCATGAGTATGAGTTTGTATGTGACTCTCCCATGATGGGATGGACACCTTTTCTGGATGGATGGATGGATGGATCCTGCATTTGGTTCATCTCACATTTTCTCCTGCAGGTTTATTGTAAAAATTTTTGGGAAAATACAGCTCTTTATCGTGTCTATTACTGATGTTGCCATTCATCACCAGCTGTATCTTAGACAGATCATAATTGAGGACATGGTGGTGGTTATAGAAAAGTTTGGAAATCTGTTCAAGAGCAAACAAGTTCTGATGAAGCTCATTTCACGCAAAGATCCATCAGAACAGATAATGTGACGTGATGATGAGTAAAAAAAACAAAACAAACAATCTCTCATGGTAATTTCACTAGAGCAGCGACAATAACCATTTATTCTGAGAGTCATTAAGGTACTGTGGAAACTCCCGCTCTTATCTTTTGTGTAAACATCTCCCAAATGAATACCGTGCATGAAACCCAGCAGACTACCAGGACACTGAGACAGATAAGCCAGTGTTATTCTGACAGGCAGTACGACAGCACATGATTTGTCCTGGGGTGTAGTTGTTGTTAAATTTTGCTCTGATACTGTTTTTTTTCTCAGTGCAGAGTCGCTCTTTGCCTTGGACTCAAAGTTCATAGTTCCCCGGCAGCTATTGAAACCTTGGCTCAGCACATCTCTATGGAAACATGAGAGACAAAAAAAAACGTCTGCTTCTTGTATTTTTCCCAAATTTACAACAGAAAAGATCAAATACAATATTTACACCGTCATCTGGGATATGCTAATTTATCTATCAAAAGACATTTAAACAGGTTTGTGGATCATTGAAAAATGTTGAATTCCCTACAGCTCTGTTAAATATGTGATCAGCATTTTTTGGTTATAATTGTAAACTTGACTTTAACTGCAGATGTTAATAAAACATTAATCACATCTGTTCCCATAAGCTCAGATGGATTTATTTTGGGTTTATTTACTCAATGGAAGTCAATTCTAAATGGCAAGAGGACGACAAATTCCATTGAATAACTAGGGCTGTTTTTACGTAACAGCGGTCAGTCCTCTGGGCTGTAAATGTCAGTGTGAAGATGAAAGCTTCATTTATGTTGGACTGTAGTTGCACTTCTGTTTGAGGTCATTGTTTGTGGAAGGAAAACCCAGCAACCTGTTGTCCTGATGTGACAGTTCACACTTAATTTCTACACTCAGGACCTGACTGGTTTTCTTGCAGGGTGAGATATTTTTTTACAATGAATGTACAGAATGAATTGTCATCAGTGTTTGCTTTTACTACAACCATGTTTTGAAAAAAATAAATAAAAAATGTCAACAAGTCCCCACGTATCCGAATTCAGAAATGTCAAATATCTAATGATGTGGGGTGTTTTTTAAATCTATGAATGTAGGCGTTGACATAGCAAGAAAGGTCATCGATTCAAATCTGGGCTGGACATTTCTGTGTGGTGTTTGCATGTTCTCCCTGTGAGTGTACAAGTTTTTCTCCAGACTACCACGGTCCCAAAACGGGCATGTGAGTCAATTGGAGACCCTAAATTCCCTTTAGGTGTGAATGTGAGTGTGTGTGTGGTTGTCTTCTCTCTCTCTCTGTGTTTGTCCTGTGATGGACTGGCGATCCGTCCAGGGTGTTTCCTCATCCATAGCAAACTTGGATCCAGTGCCCGGCGACCCTGCACAGGATTGAAAGGTTTCCCAGATGGATGGATGGATGGATGGATGGATGGATGGATGGATAGATGTCTCTCAGTGTGTGTCCTGTGATGACCTGCCTTCATCTACAGTCAGCTGGGATCAGCTGGATAAAGCAAGGTACAATATAGAAAACAAAAGGGACGGATGGGTTTTTCAGAAAGCTTTCACAAAAATTGATTATGGAGGATCTTTCTTTGATCTCAAAATATCTCTGCACCACACGCTTCAGTGACCAACTTCTATTAACCTAGTTATTCTGTAGAAACAACAGCAACATTATCTAAGTCAATATTACTACATAAATAAATAAATAAATAAATAAATAAATAAATAAATAAATAAATAAATAAATAAATAAATAAATAAATAAACAACACCCACTAGTTTCCCACCACAGCCTTTAGAGCCCTACAAATAACCGAGGTCCCCGATCCCCTGCAGGCCACAGTCCGGCTGCGCTCCTCGGCATGGATCAGTATCAGGTGCGCCTCCATCATTCGCTGCAGGGCTTCGGGGGAGGAGGAGTTAGAGCCAGGTCACACCCCATACACTAGCGCTCAGTCATTAAGGAGCGAGAGAGAGAGAGAGAGAGAGAGAGAGAGAGAGAGAGAGAGAGAGAGAGAGAGAGAGAGAGAGAGAGAGAGAGAGAGAGAGAGAGAGAGAGAGAGAGAGAGAGAGAGAGAGAGAGAGAGAGAGAGAACTCAGGAGCGCACAGCCCGTCTGTCACCGCGCACTGCTTGCAAAAATATGAACCCGAGAAGAGCTGTTCCTGCGCGTCAGCCAATAAGACAACATCTCCACTGCGACTAATTTCAGTGTGAAAATCACTGAGCATCGCTGAGTGCGCTCCTCGCTACAACTATTCCCCCCAACCCCTCCACCACCACCAACACTCGCGTCCTCTCTTCTTGTGCGCTGGATCTTTCGTGCCAGAAAATGTGCGTGGAGAGCGATGGGTGCGAGATCGAGGGGTGCAGCAGTTCGGACGAGGTGCGCACGCTGTCGGGCAGCATGAGTCCCGGACTGAAATCCAACCCGGACCTTCACCCCTGCAAGCCGGGACAGAAATTCCGCGCCGCGCTGCTCAGATGCCGCTCACCGGCCGCCGCCGCCGGGATCCTCAGTTTTGGAAACGTCCTCAATTACATGGATAGATACACTGTGGCCGGTAAGTGACCTGACTCCATTATCATCACTACATTTTTTTTAATTTTTTATTTAAATCTAAAGTAGGGTGATTTTTTTTTTCTTGCTTCATTCTGAGTTGTGATTATGCACTAGTCTATATAAATGTCAGCTCCGGTGTTGTGGAGGAACCGGCGCACCTCCGCTCAGGCGGGCGGAACAATGGGCTTGCCAAAGCGCAGTGGACTATCCGCTCAGACCAGCAGGCTGTGTGGTGTTTCCAGTGATTCAATCAGCCTGAGATATCCCACTCACACCTCCGCTATCGCCCCTGTAATGCTTCACCATAATGATTTGTTTTTCCTCCTCCTTGAGGGGGCCGGTGGATGGTTGGCGATCGATCAAATCAGGCGATCAGCTCTCCATCCACGAGCCTGACGGCACACTTGCGCACCGTGCGTGTTGATTTGAGATGTGTCGCCGTGGGCTCATCTGTCACAGCGCATTCGATGACTGCAAAACGAGAGAAAGAGAACGAGGGAGCGTATCACCGTGAGGGATCAGTCATTAGTTCTCGTTGTTTCTGGGAGGGATTTAGTCCAACATCCACTAATAGTCTGTGTCTTGTGCGGTGTAATGCTGAGATGAAGCCATGTGCTGTTAATCGGCCACTTTATTGTTGCTGCAACAGATACCAGAATAGGTGGATGTCTGGGGAAATGAGAAGTCAAATGAATTCATTAATGAGTGTGTTATAATCAAAAAGTATTACAATATATTAGGATTTTATCGGCGCACAGTTGAGGCAGACTCAAGTGATTTAAAGTTAATTTCATCTTATTTAATCATTGAGGATCTTTATCCTACAGTCTCTGTGCCATCAGAACAGCTATGCACTTTATCCACATCCTTATCATTATTTAAGCAGCTGGATTTGGGGGTTGATTCTCCTTATCAAGGCATTTGGACATTGGACGGTGGCAATGAACGGGTTAAAAATATTGCTGCAGCAGGAGAATGGAGGGAAGCCTGTTCAAGAGGAGCTCCTCTGCGCCAAGAAATGCTTCCCTGGTTAAAGTGCAAGTTTGTATAGACCGGCTTGCTTGATGTAGTCACACATTAACAGCAGTGATGGAAATATCATTTGTGACGTTTATTACTGTTCTTTGCCACTCAGCATACAATAATCCCTCGTTCTTCTTATTTGATTATGGGGAGAAATTGGTAGAATTGGCCCCTGGCAGAAGGAAGGAGTGGCTAATCCAAATTGAACAATGTGTACACTTAAGTAGCCACATGCTTTGGACTCATCAGCCTGACAGCTTTTCAGGTCTAATATGTCAACTGAGCAGAGTGAAGCCAGAGAATGAAGCCGGGGGCTCCTCTTGATTGTCACAGCGGGATGACTTTAGCTGCTCAAACTACAGCCGCGGCTAATACGCGTAGATGTTACAGAATCTTCAAGTCACACGGCACAACGCCTGAAGAAACACATCACTGTCATTGACGATCCGCCCCGCCTCTACAGTGGTCGTTTGTACTGTAGACTCCCTGCACCCCCCCCTCTTCTGACCAGAGGAAACCACTCACATCCAGGGGCCCGTTTCCTCTCTTTGCAGTCACTTCCATCGTGGCCTCACAATATCTATTGAATGGGCGAGATGAATAATCCAAAACCAAGTCAGAGCCTCTCCTTAGATTGCTTGTTTGGCTGTGAAAAGCTTGAAAAGATGGGGAGAAGCAGAAAGAGGGCGGAGGAAAATAGATGGGAGGAAAGGGGTATGGATGCAGCGTGGGTGGTGGTGGTGGGGGGGGTCCACCTGAACGCTTGCTGGACGGTGTTGCATTATGCATGGGGAACATGTGCGTCAGACCCTCGCGCAGGATGGGGACCTTCAAGCCATGTGCATCCGCACGGCACCAGCTTCTTCTGTGTTTCCCTCTTTGTGTCGAGATTCTCTCTCCTTTCTTCTTGCTGTGGTGTGAGCTCGGTTGCAGTAGTAATTAAGTGGTTCAGCTCTGCATCTGTTGCTAGTGCTGACTGCTGTGTGTGAGCATGAAGACATGGAAAGGGGATGTATGATGAATTATATCTTAATTTCTTAAACTCCATCTGTTTTCTTCTTCTCGTCTCTCTGCTGCTCCTGCTCTCTTCCCTCCTAATTCAAACCCCATTGGAAGCAAGTACCCAAAAAAGCGCATCCCAACTCATAGATCTCAACGTCAATTAGGCACACTTGGGCGCACGACCACACATGCACACACTCGCACGTTGGAAAAGAGTCTCCACACCATTTCAGGAGGGGATGAACGTGAGTAGGGGGGGGTGATTGTGAGCCAGGGAGGGGCGGGCTGCTGCAGAGGCAGGCAGGCCGAGGGAAGCGGACGCAGAATGCGGGCGGCGTTGAGCCTGAGCGATGCCCTCCCCCTTTGCTCCCCAGCGTCAAAAGGTCTTTGTACCGACGGCCATTACTGTAGTGTGTGCGGATCACTAAAGCATTGTCACAGGGACACAGGGTGACCGTTCTAGACACCAGTGCTATTCTGATCTACAACAATGATGGGAAAATTGCACAGTGCGGCAGCGTCAAAAGCCTTGGATCTTTCTGTGAAGGCCTCGTGTCAGAGGTGAAGCCACACACACACACACACACACACACACACACACACACACACACACACACACACACACACACACACACACACACACACACACACACACACACACACACACACACACACACACACACACACACACACACACACACACAGGCATAGAAAAACACCACCCACAAACTTGGGTTTATGATCCCACCACTCGACTCCTCCACAATGACGTTAACAACCACAAAAAAAGGAAGAAAATCCCAATGTTTTTTTGTTGTTTTTTTTCACAGAACATTGCTTTGTTCTGGATTTGATAGATTTACTGCCAATATGTTTTATACAAGACTTGAATATTTAATGCCACCACAGCTTCAAGACATAGTAATTACACGAGATTTGAGCTGTGGCAGTTTGGAAGCTGTGTTTCAAATCTCAGTGTGATACCCAAGAGATTCAAAAACAAACTCCGGACTCTTGTTTTACAGTGTGCCCAAGATTACAGATCGCTGTACAGCGTCTTACATTTCAGTCTGGAAGGGAAACTGATTGTAATATAAGCAAATTATACATGAACTTCCTAACTTTTCCATTCCTGAAAGTGCCATTTAAGAAGCATTTTGGGTGTCTGTTTCAGTGTTGTAACGCTGCGTGTTCGGCTCGCGACCATCAAAGGGCACAGACTGTTCGAATTTCTGCAATTTTCATTTTTCTGCGTTGCGGAATTGGCAAACACACTTTTGCTCTGGTTTTATTCAGACCCACTTATGGGCCATATCCAAGTGTGAACAGGCGCAGAGGAGACCACTATTAGGTTACAGGAGGGCACTGAGAAGAAGGAGGGTGTGAATGACAGCTTTGAGCTACAAACTCGGACTTCATGCTCAGCTGTTGGGACAGACCTGACCTGCACTGCTCCCTCACAAGCCGGTGCTTGTTTTTGCGACTGTCTGTACTGCAGACGAGGCAGAAACAGGAGGGGTTTCTTTGGGGTAATTTGTTGATATGATCACTGACTTCTCAGAGCGTTTTTTGGAACAGCGTGGATGAAGATGGAGACCTGACCATCCAGCGACTGGAATGTTGGCTTGGTGCAGCAGGATGAGTTACGACGCTCAGGCAGGGTCACTCGACTTTGGCCTTTGGGAGCAACCATCCCTGACCCGTAGGCACTTATATTCCATTTGCCACTTGGACTCGGCGCGTATGAGCTCTGAGACTTAGAGTGCAACAGCATTTAATTGAATTTAAGGGTGCCTTTGAAACCTTAAGTCCCGGTGTTGGTGCCTCTGTAGCCCCAAAGCAGACAGCCCAAGCTCCTCGACAGCTTATCATAAAGAGGGGATTAAGTGGGTTTTTTCCCCAAGAATATGAGGATATGTGAGGCAGACATGCAGCACTTAAAGTTATTTGCTTGGTAAGTAAGTAAGCCTTGATGTGTGTTTCAACCTTCTAAACCCCCCCCCACCATGCGGTACCAACGAGACACCTTGCGGGGTGCGGACGGCAGCCTAATCTGCGCCGGGCATAAAAATTGGGGGGCTGCAGATTAAAGCTTCTCCTGGGTGCCTGAAGATGAGTTGTCTCAGTCAAGCTGTCATGTCAGGAATACCTCCAAACAGGGTCGGGTCCCATTGGGCGAGTGCAGGACCCTCGCATGTGAACTTTTGGCATCTTGCATTTGGACACAGATGACGCTGCGGTAATAATCCTCTTAAGGGGAGCTCTTTGTCACACAGTTAAAAAAAGATGTAGCAATCTATCCAGTCTGACAGGCCAGGCAGATTAATCCCAGTTAGCTTTGTCCGGTTTTCTTTGTGCCTTCTCATTATCACTGTCCACAAAGGCCCGAGGCGGTCTTCCACATTTGCATTTCCACTTTGAGGGTAACTAAATGTGCAGGTTTTGTGTCTTCCACATGTTTCCCCCCGCCTGTTGTCAGAACCGATGTGAATGCAGAAAATCGCTCCACTTTCAGTTCCGCCGAGACGGAGAGGAGGAGAAGTAAACATGGCGTAGGTTTGTCGTCGGGGAGATTTGTGAATAAATCAAATTCTGTGTAAATATAAAACTAGATAACAATGTCACTGTGCAACAAAACATGAATTTAAAGTGCCTCCATGAGACTTTCTTCTTAGCTTTTTCCTTCTGGTATTGGAACATGACACAGCAGATCTGCCCAGTAACATGACATGCGGCAGCAGTATAAAATGTCAGGACCAGGAACTGTCTTCTCACGAGTGTACTGTGTGAGAGGTTGTGTGGGCCATGCTCGAGCCCCTTTGAGGCTCAGACGTCGGTTTTCTTCACCCTTTGTCTGTCGTTTTTATTGCGCTCACATTAAACAGGTCCCCCGAACAACAGCACGAGCATTAAAAAGATGGAAGAGCCTGCACTAATTTACTTTATAGGGTTGTTGCCTCTGTCTTGAGCAGCTTTTTCCATCTGATGTCGAGCTGTTTTGAATTAGACAAATTGCACAGTAAAGTATGTATCCACATCTCTGTGAGAGGAGGCTTTGACACTTCTGCACATTTATTCTTTACTTGAGTTCTTCCCACCTCAAATCAGCTCCGTGATACAGTGAAGTCCTCTCACAATCACACAATCTCCTACCAAGTGCCTTTTTCAGAATGGGCTCCCACACTTTTCCCACTAATCTCTTCAGGTCTGTAGCCTCGCGTGCCGTTCCCACTGCTGTGAAAAAGAAAAACACTCTGTGTGTTCTTTAGGCTCCAATTTAGCCGACGTCTGTAATAGCAGCCGATAGAATTAGACGGATCTCCTTCCTCTGCCAGTTGAGGCCCTTTCATGTGGCTCCTCTAGATTTTACCATCCGCTGCCATTGCAGCAGCTTTCACCCGGTGACCACAAAAGTATGAGCGCACCGTTTCATGCTCCCCGCTGAAGGTTCACCCCCAAGCTGACTCCCTCGGTCTCCCCCTGTGTACAGCTGTTACTTTGGCACGAACCCAACCTCGCATCCTACATCACTCATCGCGGCTATGAGGCCGTTACATGTGTTGCATTCTGGAGGGGATATTTTTACTGAGCACCACCTACGCTGTGGACCAGAGGTTCTCAAAGAGCGAGGGAGGAGATGCGTGGCGAGGATGCTGCTTGTGGTGAAAAGGACGGGTAGCTGCTGCAATCGCAGTGGTCCACAGGAGGGTTTCCACATGGAGGCACTTTATTATCCTGAGTGGGTCAATATATATCAAACATGTTTCTCCTTGGACTTATAGCTTAGATAAACGAAAGGCAACCCACGCTGTCTGTTCTTACTCTAAAAACAGCTGGGGTACAAATAGCCTGTGCATGGGTTTTTATGGGTAACTGAGTGCCGGGTCCAAAATGGGACTGGCGCAGCCATCGTTTGCTATTATAGTGGCTATGATAGCTTCCAATGTTCTCACTGTTATCGTTATAATTTTCTGTTGACAACCACGGTCTAATAATGGCGGCTGCTTACGCGTTGAGTCAGCTTGATGATAATACCAGAACAAGTGCCTACTTACCTCCGGTCTTGCCGTGTGACTACAGGCGCTGTACAGGGCCATCGCAAAGTCACAAATTAAAACATCATACTCACGCAGGATTATTGGTTGTGTGAGGTTTATTGGCTATGAATGAGTGACATATGTAATATAGTTGAGCTTACTATAATAACCGAGTGCCTAATGCAGCATTTTCTAGTATTACAGTTTTATCCTGTCTGCATCAGTGGCACATTAATTAGATGTTTATGAGTTTGCAATAGAAGCATGTCAAAGGTGACAGTTACAAATCAGGAAAGCCTCAGCATTGCTGTTGCAGAATCTCTGTGTTAAGAAAACTCTTGGAAATAAGTCAAACCCAAGCTATTTTAGTTAAAGTAGAAGTTTTAAAAAAGCTGGTAGCAGTTTGCAAAAGGTGACAATTGCATAAAAATATCTGTTCATTTGCAAATTTATTAAAGGCTTATGAGTTTTTCTTCCACTGTTTCATGTGCGTTGTGCAGTCATTTCAAGTGGCGTTAAAAGTGAGAGCCCACACAAATCTCAGCCGCAAACATTAAAAAAAAAGATCCAAATATTCGAAAATATAGTGTGTATGTTACACAAAGAAATTAAACATGAGGACCTTTACTTTATAAGCCACTTTCACGTACTTCAAATACAACTCCAACACCAAGCCAGTGAGTACTTTGGTATTTCATGTCACATGTGCAAGCTATAAAACTAGCCAAAGCAGAGACTGCTCTGATTAAATGGATAAAAGGGTATAAAACATTCATATCGGTTAAAAATATCGGCCTGCAGACACTAATGAGCCCCAGTGTTGAGTCAAAACCACCCATGGTACAATCAAACAAGTTTTAACCCACAATGTAGACTACATGCACTCACAAAACTGACAGAAGAAACTTAATAACCTCAAAACTTTCCTGGGAGTCGTACCGTTTTTAGGAGTTCCTTCCAAGCAAAGTAATCCAGTGACAGCTGTCCTGATATTCACGAGGACACTGCTGACAGGGACAGCTAATACCTTGTTTGGCGCGCTTGCAATTACTCCACAGTTTCTAATGAACAAATTCAATCCTTAGCAGTCTCAACATGCATTTTGTTATTATTTAGATCCTTAACTGGGCTTATCTTGAAGCTTCCTGTAGTTTGATGAGTACACATGTGAAAGCGAACAACGCTTGCTCAAGTTCCTGATTGATCTTTAACATGAGGGTGCGTGTTCGCCTGATAATCACAGACCTCCCCTTTGTCATCACAGTGTGTGTGTGTGTGTGTGTGTAGACACAAGGATGAGTGGCCGCTGTTTTTGGTTGATGTAGAGGGTTTGCTTTAGGTTTACAGCCCCCTAATCGCTGAGTCCCAGGTAGGAGTTGGGAGACTTGTTGTGCTGCCAGATTGGAAAAAATGAGTCACGAGCAGAAGCGGAGGGATTCTCCCAGCCTCCATCCATCCAGCCCCCTCCCAGACGCTGATCCGCAAAGTTTGGATTGTGCCCCTCCCTTCCTGTGTCATTATCTAAGAAGATTGGAGTGCTTGTCTAAAAGAAAATCCAGAAATTTGTCTTTTCATGTAGATGGAGAGACCACAGGAAGGAAGGAGGCGAAATCTAAGACGTGTTGAGCATTTTTTTCTGTTTGACATGCCGTCAAATAACAGCTCATGTCAGCTTAAGAACACGATAGGAAAACATTTGGATTTCTCACTTCCTCTGAAAGGATTATAGCAATTTATCCAGCTTCGATGTCATTGAGTTTTTAACATCTTCTTATGACTATTTTGATAATCCAGAAACAACGATCGCTTCATTTTGGAGTAGTTTTCATTTGTTTTTTGACAAATGACCTTTACTTCTCACAGCTGGGACTCTACTGTATGTTTCTCTTTCCTCCAGCCACCCCAAACAAATCACTGACATTCACATCTATTGCAGCACACACCAAGAGAAATAACCCCCCCCAAAAAAGGAATAAACCCGAAGCGACACAAACAAGGGGAATATCTGTGTTGTGAAGGTCATGTTCAATTGTTCCCTTGAGCCCAGCACTTCAGCCGAGACCCCCCGACACTTACAGCGAGGGTGGTGGAAATAGAGAAATATGCTATCCACTCCCCACTCTAACAAAATTACACATGCAGAGGCTGAATATTGATCAACAGGACATCAGGTGTGATGAAACCGAAAGTGTCCTGAGACAGGCTGAAATTGCCTTTTTCTTCCCCCTTTTTTTCTCAGACACATTAACAAGTTGTTCTGGAGAGGATCGGAATCTAATATTGACCTGCTCGCAGCGCCAGTTACGCCCAGCGGTTGTCAAAGCAGACTTGCAGCTCACAGCAATATTAGCTCTCAGCTCCCACAGCTGCTAGAATAACATTTTGAATGCTTATTTACAGCAGCCCCTATATTTGAAAAGGATCCTTTCCTGTGGAGAAATTTAATCTTTTTCCCAATTTACATGTGATGGGAGTAAACACGGAGCCTGGCAGAGGGATTATGTAACGTGTTATATCCACCAATGAGGCTGCAGACAGGGTGTCCATGTTTCGCCGGCTCCTATTTTCATTTGATTTGTGGGCATCTGTCACGTCTTCAGCGCTGGATGAGATTAGCAGCAGGACTTTCATTACGGTGTTTGGTGGATCCGTTGCTGTGTTTGTGGAAAGGTTGAATAAGGGCGTTGACCTCTGTCAGAGTCTTGAATGTTTCTGTTAATGCCCCGGGTCAAAGGTGGACGCGCGCACACACACCCACACACACACACACACACACACACACACACACACACACACACACACACACACACACACACACACACACACACACACACACACACACACACAACAGCGCCAGTGTTTTTTGCGCTGTAAAAGGTTCACACTTCACAGGATTGAATTCCTATGAGGATGTGTCATTGGTGTTGTGTTCTCAAGCCATCCTTGTTGTCACAGGAAGCTCATCAACATGTGCAGATATTAAATATAATGTTAGGCTGCAATCCCACACCATCTTCCCTAATCAGTCCAGCCTATGATTCAACTTCTAATTTTGCACTGCGTAGCTTAATTGTAGACTTTTACATTTGTGTATGTGTTTTTCTCTCTTCTCTCTCGCTGCACTGTGGGAGAAACTGCTTATGGGACAATGACAGGCTGAGGTTTGTTTGTTTCTGCAGTGCAGTTGTTCACCAGAATGTCTGGTTACACCTCGGTGCTTTGGCCGGATTACTACTGCATTCCTTCGATTCTTCAGCGCCATAATATCAGTGGGCCTTGTTTAAATGCATAAATATACAGGCAGCCTGGAACCACACCACTTCAAAAAAGATTAGAGTTCAATTGCATGTATTCATTATGTTAGATATATAGCATTAGAAATGTTGGATGAATGTCTCGCTCGCTTTGGCGTTACCGAATGTGACCTTGATGGTTCAGTTATGTTCATGGAATTATCTGCACCGCAAAGATTTGTTTGCATATTTCTGAGTATCATTTAATGCTGACTGATAGCCGCGTATGGCCTGAGGCTACTGTGCGGCAGGTATGCGGGCTTAATGGCGCAGGCGGGGAATGTGCAGAAATGTGTGAACCAAAGCAGCAACAAAAGAAAACTGTTTCCTTGACGTGTTTTCTCACGCCAGGAAGATCTCAACTCAACTCAAACTGGAAGCGTTTGACAAATCACAAAGTTCAGCCAAGTCTAATTTATTCAAAGTCAAAGAACACAAAGTGGGTTTATTATTCAGGCACCTGGATTACATCTAAAAATCCCATTTAGCATCTCAGGGAGAGTAAACAGGCCTGTTTGGGATAATTTGGTTGAACTCACAGAGGAAGTAATGAAGTACAGATTTTATTCATAAGATATGAGCTCGAGCTGAAAACGAGTGGCTTTTCCCTCATATAAAGATGCGTGAGAGTGTCTGTACTTCTGAGTGCAGCGGTAGAGAGGTCACCTTGACAGAAACATAGTGAAAACGCTTTTATGACTGTGATTGTTCTTCCCTGCGGACAGATACTGTATATATAGGTACTCCTGTGACATTACTGTAAAGTACACTCACACTCTGGTAAACGGGCTTTGGAGTGAGTGACAGATACATCACATTAGTTCTGGTCCAAATGGGGCAGTTGCGGCTGCTGCTGTGGAGAATTAGGATTGATGCGTCGGAGTAGGAAGAAAACCATTTATGGCTGGGCCACATAAACGTATATGTGGCAGGAAGCCATCATGCTCATCCTGTATGATCCGGTCCAACAGACTTGAGCCAAATGGATGCTGAGATCTGGTGGAAGCCTGGTGCAAAAGTCCCAGAGTTAGTTTATAATGAGCAGCTGTTGATTTTGAAAATATATGAGAGCTGACAATGGGTGAAGGGAGATTACAGGTCACCAGTCCATCACAGGGTTCAGATTTTCATTAATGATCTTACACGCCGTTTAGAGAAAAGATTTCTAATGAATAGATTTTCTGGTTTGGTAATCTCAATCATTTCCTTGAAGGTAATATCTTACATTTCATCATTTCGATCAGCGGCTCTTAACCATTTTCAATTGGAGCTCTCTTTGATTGCCTCTGAGAAAGGCTGCAACCCCCCTCCATAATCTGATTGGTTAAAATTTTATAATGTAGTAAAACACAGGCGGACACACCCACCCACTAGCACGGATAGTCAAAATAATACAGATGGGTTTATGGCAGTTTTTTCAACTTGTGTTATTCTGCAAATCTAATTTTGACAACCACAGAGCAGATGGTTGTGGGTACAGATGACAGAACAGCTTTTGTGCTTTTCTTGTGATTTCGGAGGCCATGTTCACTATTTAATCTATTTCTCATGATTTATTTCTTGCTTTTCAGCAATTTATACTGAATCACAGATAATTAAAAAAAAAACGTCAAAATGAACAAACTTGTAAATTCTTTGATTACTTTGTTTAAAAGGATGGTGAAATAGCCAAAATCTGCTTCCACAATTGGAAGCAGTTGGGGTTATAGTTGCCCCTTAATTCTCCATTTTCTACCGCACCAAGCGGTGCTATCATAAGGAGAAGATTGCCGTGTCGTACCTGTTTGATGCTAAATGGAGCTGAAAATTCAGAATTTAACGAGTTTTCTTCTTTTTCTTTTTTTTTAATGTCAGCTTTGGACCTGCTCTTTTCTCCTCCCCTATAAAAAGAAGAAAAACAGACTGAGGTCTAGACAGTTAATAGAAAAGCTTCGTAATATTGGCTTGAGCTCACAGGCTGGTTGGATAAAGGCAAAGACAGAAACTACATGAATCAGGTGTCAAAATGCTCCATTTTGAATTAGAAAGATGACATTTCTGGTGTTAAAGCGGGTTGTTTTATCTTCCTGTAATTAAAAATGCTCTCTGTAAGTGGATGGCATTAAGAAAGGTAATCTTAACAAAAACAGCCCTGACTTTATGTACAATTTATGCTAATTATGCAGCAGTATGTATCAGAAACTCCCGCCTTAGTGAATTTCCATCATCCTCATAAAAAATGATGGTGAGACCAAAAGAGAGAGTCAGCGAGGAGAAGTAAAATCTCGTTAAAAAACACTACATAATGACTTTAATCCGCCTCTCTGTTATGTAAAAAGGCACTGGGAGTACTGACAGGATTTCTCTGGTACACATGTGCCGTCACTGGCTGTTGCACACACTTGGGATGCGCTGGATAATGTAAGAGAGCCTCTCCCGAGTAGTTTTCTTTTTCTTTTTCTTGCTTTGCCTGTCCATACATCCGTGGAATGAACCAGTATATCTGTAGAAGTAATGACATATCCTCACAAGCACTGTGTTTACATTCTCCTGCTGCTTTCAAATACATGTTTAAACTGTGTGGTGGAAAGATTGCATGATGGCCCCTGAAAGATTGGCAGCAAGCCTGTAAATATCGGTTTTATGATAAATTGGCGGTGTTATTGAGGGATTAAGCTTGAAGTCAAACTCAATGTCAGAACATTTTTTTGTGGTTCGGTGAAGCAAACAGCACATATCAGTTATCAATCAAATGGAACCAGACACGGTGTATCCCTCCTTGTCAAGGATTTTTTTTTTATATGGCTCCTCTTCAAATTCCACATAAATAACACCTCTTCGGGTCTGAGTTCAAGGCCAAGTTCAACTGCTGTTCAGTGTGCTGGTGTAAACCCACGCGTAGCATGAGGATCCCCCATGCAGTCTGACAATCTCATCTCATCTCATCTCAAATACCTTTGCTTTGCTTCACTGCATTGCTTTCCAATGCATCTAATGCATTATCTCATACAAACAAGTGGGCTACCCTCCTCATTATTGACGAGCTATAGGTTTAGTCTGCTCCCTTGATGCTTGACTGTGCGTCCTCTCCACTGCCATCAAATATTTAGGACGCACTGGCTGGGACTAATGCACCGCCGCCCCTGGGCTGAATTCAAGCTTTTGATTAGTGATGGAAAATTAGGTGGAAAATAAAAAGGCCTATTAATCAAAGTGGTCAGGCTGGCAAAACTTCATGCCCTTTATTTGATTTTGTACCAGTTTTCGTGTCACAAATTGAAAAGATTAGAGCGAAAACTGTCTCAATTGTCATAGTGGATTAATTGCTGACATGGCAGCTTGCTCACACATTGGCAAGACTACTGATACGATTAGTCATCTTGGAATTGGATTGCACAGCACCAATAATTAGGAAGCCATTAGTGTTACATGCAGATGCTGTAGCATTAAACTGAAAAAGAGGTTGGATATATTTGAACCTGGATGGGTGGCATCCATCCATTGATCTGTCCATTCTTCTGTGCCATGATGTGAAACTAGACACAGGAAGGCCCCAAAGCTCAGAGCTGAGACAACATTTACACAACGTTTCAAGTGAATGGCAGTAGAACAGTAGTCGAACAAAACAGTAGTGCAATCATCCTGAAACTAGCTGGAGTTGCAGTTCCGCTCAAACAAAACTCCAAAAAGTGCAGCTTATCTTTGTGCAGATATTACCACGGGGAAGACTGAGCCAATATTCGGTGATGTTTAATCATCCAACTCAATGACAATAACTTCTCATAATGCAAAACACTCCTGCATAGTTCCTTAGTCTTCCACTTTGTGGTTCCTGAAGCCTGAACCTCGTGATTCAGCAGCAAAACGTCTGCGTATGCACCACGTCTGGCCTCAGAGGGATTCCTCATGCTTTGGACTAGTGACGCAGAGTTCCCTGGGTCTGGTCAGCGCTGCAGTCAGAACCTCTGTAACCTCCACTGCGACGGTCACGTCGACCTCTATGGGCGACTTTCCCCTTCATGCTGAAACCACCAACCTCACAGAACTCACGAAACAGAATAAATCTGGATTAATAAACACACAGAAGCCAATGCAAATAAAAAACATGTCACAAAAAGGCTTTTTATGTTTTTAGGAGAAGCCTCTGCAAATATGGGAATGAATAATGAATAAACCCAAAATATAACGCTCGTAAAGAAGATCAGCTTAATGTTTGCAGTACACATCATGCAGGTTTGCTTTTTCCTTCATTAAACATCACTGGTGCCAGTGGCTTCACTCACAGGTGCCAGACCCAGTTACAGTATGAGGTGTCTTATATATAATATAATAGATATGAGAATTATTTATATCATGTTTGCTTACCAGCAAACTTCTTCATAGCATTTGTTTGTTTGTGCATAAACCATTAATCAGTAGAATATAAACCGACATCAGAATGCAAATTGCACTCCTCCTGCACTCTGATCGCACGCCTGCATTTACGTGCTCATTTACAGTCATGACATGCACGCACGCAAAAAAAACAAAAAAAAAGGGCGCAGCAGATGAAAACATTGATCCATCGTGCTACAAGTGATCAAATGCTCCACGGGGTGAATTTAATCAGCACAAACCAACTGAGATGAATAAATATGAGGTTACCAAAGCTTGTCAGCAGAGTGGCCATGCATCAGTATACACTGCACGTGGTTTCGATTAAAGTCGTGGGTTTAACTTGCGACAAACATGGGAAGTGGGACCACAGGATTTGAGCGTGCACTCGCGGGCTCCCTGTCGCCCGGCTGATGTTATTGGGGGAATCCACCTCTCGTGGCCCTCCCGTGCAGGCGGCTCGGCGCACAGTTTCCCAGACATCTGTAGCACGTTTTCCTTTCTGTGTGGCAGAGCAAAGGAAGTGGAATGGAAAAACTGCTCCCCCGCCCACTGTGGCCACATGGCAAGGGAGGAGAGCAGTCGGTCAGGAGCCCGCCGGCCACAGTCGGGCATATTTGTGGTCAGCTTTCTCCTCTGCTACAGTCTGAGCTGCTCTGGCTCGGCTCTCCGTTCTTCTCCCCTCGCTGTTTCTTCTGTCTCTCACACGCTCAAATCCCCCCAAAAATTGGTCCGAGGAAAAAACACACGCTCTCCTCGCTCATTACGCACCCCCCTCCCTCCACACCTCCTTTCCCTTCCAGACTATTTATACTTACGGGGGGGGACACATGAGAAAGGATCACCCCCTTTTTGCAGAAGCGGACGGGAAAGTTTTGGCCACATCAGCAGAGCGGTACACCACTGCCCGTCACACGCCGGCCAGGATGAACGACTTCCCTCCATTGGCTACTGCTCACTCAGACGCACATTCTGAGAAAACAGGGGAAAGGGGAACACACACACACACACACAAGCTCACACACACTCAATATGTACTAAACAATGGAAATATGTGCTTTACAAAACCAAAACCCAGCCCGGTATGACCTGATGGAACCACACACTCCTCATGACTCGTCTCCTCAAAATCTGCGTCTCTCCGTCTTCCGTCACTGTTAAACTGGTTCTCTCCTTCCTCTTAGCCTAGTTTCTCAGAGCAGAAATAGAACCAGGAGGTCGAGTGGAGATCCTCAAATCTCTGCTGGGGATTCTTATAAAATCTGTCCTGCACTGATAGAAGTCTGTGTGTGTGTGTGTGTGTGTGTGTGTGTGTGTGTGTGTGTGTGTGTGTGTGTGTGTGTGTGTGTGTGTGTGTGTGTGTGTGTGTGTGTGTGTGTGTGTGTGTGTGTGTGTGTGTGTGTGTGTGTGTGTGTGTGGTGGACCCAGGGGAGCGATGGTGGCCGCTTACGTCACTTTAGCGAGACCTGGCTTTTGCAAAAACAACACGCCGTACACTCACTTGAACATTTCCTCTGGATAATAAACACCGCTCACACGCCTTCAATTACAGCTACAAGCACCTGTTATTTGGAGCTGTTATGGTTTTTGTGCATACAGAAAAAAAAAAAAAATGCTTGTCTCAGTTTTCCCAGAGCCGCTTTCATTTACACTGATTTGGAAATTCTAACCCATACAGTAAGTCAACAGTCTATTAGTGGCTGTATAATGGAAAAAAAGCAACAGAATGAAGAAAGTACCATTCATATTGAAGAATGATCATTCACCATTCATCGCTCTGAATGGTGCATTTGTCACATGCTAACGGTTCACCATTTTGAGTCAGTTCTTCTCAAGCTAAAAAGCTGAAAAAACAAAAAACGTGTCCATAAAGGCAGACTTTATGAGCTGGTGGAATAAGCGTCAGCGCCACACTGCACCCGACTGTCAACTTTTAACTAGAGAGCGACTGCAGCCAGATACAGTAGTATGGACCATTCAGAGTACCAATAAATCCAAGAAAGGGGTCTCATAAGTGTCAAAGGAGACAATAAATGTGACAATAAACCATCACAAAACAAGTAAGCAGTAAACTGAAACTCCTCTAGAATATGAAATCAATGACAATTCACTCTGTCAAGACGTTTGAAGATTTTTTTTTTAAAGTTGTTTATTTGATAAAAAAATAAAATAAAAGAATCAAGGAAGTGTACAATATATTGGGGAGGGAGTGCCCTGCCAAGTAGCTGTGTGAGTGCTCTAACCTGGAATTAAGATGGAAGTTGTGTCACTGTGCTCTGTCAGGAATAGCCACATTCTTTCAACGTTACCTGGTTGGTATCACACTCACACGTACGTGTACACAGAACACCCCCCCGCCTCCCCAAGGCCAGAGACTTCAGAAACTCATTAATGTTCGTAAATGAATCCGCTCACGTGCAACCTTATTATGCTTGCTACTCTGGGCTGAACTAATATGTACCTCGAATGTGCAATACTTCCTTTTTCACAATTGCTATGGGTTTTATACCAGGTATTTGTGGTATTTTCTAATCGCCTACGTAATTTGGAAACGCCTTCGCAGGTGACTACTGTGAGAAAACTCCACACAGAATGAAAATAAGCAGATATTTGAAAGCTTTAGTTCAATTGTGGAGTACCTAAAAACAAGTAAACCTGTGGAAAAATAAGAGAGAACTGATGATTGAGATTGAGAAATGACAAGAAAAACAACCAAACGGGAAGAGAGGGATGAAAAGGATACCGTTTGTTTTCACGGCAGCCTTTAATACTGGGCAGTCAGAGATGATAGTTGTGATACAGACTCCTACACAAACACAGAGCGGCCGCCGCTCTGTAATCCTTCACAGATTAGCACAGTTCATTACACAGCCCATTGCTCTTGAATCTCATACCGTACACTGTAGCTCTTAATCGGACTCCCATCGCTCCTTTCAAGTGCAAACACATATTAGGTGGTGAAACGCATCGCCTCGTGTCTATCTCATCAACTCCTCACACGTGAAATGTTTTCAATGGGTCTTATCTTGTCGGCGTTATCACAACAACGATCTTATCAAACAGAGGCTGTCGACGGCTTCGCGTGTTCGTTTAGTAGGTTTGAACAGCTCGTTGTAGAACAGACTATTTATTAATTGTCTGGTAATTGTGTGGTAAGTGGAGACGGGTGTGGCTCAGACCATGTCCGGGAGGGACGCTCCACCATCTGCTGTAGAACCCCCCCCACGTCTTGATGCTAATTACAGTACAGCTGCTGTACAGTTCACTGTTAAATGTTTTAGTCGCTGTAAGACAGCCTTGACAGAGGGAGGGCAGAGTCACTGTCAAGGGCATGTAGAGATGACAACCTGATGCGTTATTACATTAAGTGTTTGTGTCTGTGTGTTTGACCACAGGAAGGCAGGTCAGCTCACCAAATACTCGATTTGGACTGAATTAGGATCGCGACGTACGTAGCTGCAAACGTGTGCCCGTGCGACTTGAACACGTTACACAGCGTCCGCATGCTAAACTGTTAAAATCACGGTGTCATTGCATCGGCATTGGCGGTGTGGGAGATCGGCCTGAGCGTTGGTTTCATTGAAACTAGGCGATAACTGTTACACAAGGAGTATTAAGTCGGGGTATTAGGAAAGAAAAGGAAGTGAATGACTTGTTGGTGTAGCACTTCAGAAAGAATGCTGCCTCGAATGTGAGAATGTGAGCAGGTGGTTTGACTCAGCTGACAGGAATCTGACGTATGCATCGGCTTCCAGTCACAGTTCAACCTGCACCTGCCTCGGCGTCGTACCTTTGAAACCCTGTGAGGCTTCACCGTTGAGAAAGACGGCGAGCGATGCCAGTGCATGCATCAGCAGAATCTACGACCGGCATTCATGTCGAGATTCCTCATCAATTTCACAGGGATGTTGATGCATTTGCTGTTTCTGGGATTCTAGCTTGGAGGTCAGGTCATGCCAGGTGATGGAGGTCTGCTGGGCTGGCAGACCGGGCTTCCAGCCTCGCCAAGAGCAGCGCCAAGCTCACTAACACCGCGCCTGAACTGCAGGAACTCCTCACTCACAAAAGTATTAATTCTTCTTTCGTCTCAATACGACTTTCAAGCCGGAGGTCTCCGAAGAAATAAACTTTATTTGACGAGACTGAGTTTACTGATGCAATAAAGTCATTTATTTAACTGCAGCTTATCGCCATTTCATCTTCGTCTTCTTCATCTTGAACTTCTGATGTTTACAACGTGCTTAAAGTTTAATGAGATTCCTTGTGCACGAAAGCTACACATAAAAAAGTCATGATGTTTTGACGAGCCGATATCCAGTCGTTTATGTTCATTATCTGTCCCAACGAGGACGACTGGCCCAACAGCAGGTGGCTTGCACTGCACCTAGGCACCGGTGGGACGCGGAGAATGTGGATTTCATTCATTCCGGCGCTGCTGCTCTTGGGTTACAGTAAACTGGACTTCAAAGACTGCGGCTTCTCGCGGTGGCGCTGCGTTGTGTGCTGCTCTACGTCTGCGTGACTGATGAGAGCCACCAGATGAATTGACCTCGGTCAGTGACAGAGCCACCCCCCCCCAACCCCCCCCCCCAAAAAAAATCTGATGAGCCCGCTCCCCAGAGCTGCACACATGAGTCAGCGAGGAGCTAATGGTGTGGAAAGTGTGAGCGTGGAAGTGTTTTTTTGTTTCCAAAAATGTGTTTGGCAATTTAACATGAGGAATTGTTTGTATGTAACACCTCAGGGTGAAATCTGTGCAGCCATTTACTGAAGTTTTACACTGTGTGGCAGCCAAGAGAGCACTTATCGGGGGGTATTAGATTACTCTTCAGGGATCTTAAGTGAATGACAACTTCTGAGTGCTCCGTCCATCACGTTCAATAATCTTAAGCTGCTAAACACTTTCATAAATCCCAAGCTGAATTTACCACAAACCTCACAGCATTTCAATACTGGTGAGTAAGTATATTAAAAGCTACAACTTTTTTTTGTTTTTCCCTTTTCTCTTATTTACAGGGGTCCTGCTTGACATCCAGCGGCACTACGATGTATCAGACAGTGGAATCGGGTTGTTGCAAACCGGTGAGTTTCCTCTAATCCCATAATTACCTGCTTGAAGGTAGATAGCTCCACACATTCCTCATGTGAGGACGGTAATTATTGCATAACTTGGATGTTTCTTGAAAAAGGTCGAATCCATGCTTTGACCTCTGTTCGTCCTCCATCTCAGCCTGACAGACTCTCTATTTTTCTGTTTTGACACACAAAAAGCACGAGGGGTTTTCTTCAAGCGGAGTTATCGACAGAACAATTTAAGGAGAAATTTGCATAATTGTCCAACCAGTGATTTTCTCATAACTTTATCCTTTTCTCCCTCGCATTATTGATCTCTAATCATTTGATTTAAACTGAGCGCCTGTGGTTTGCATCTAAATTGTTAAATCTACAACCTATTTAAAGCTGCTAGAAAAACACATTTCTAGAATTTAAGTTTATGGCTCTAACATTTTGCTGATGTTTGACATATCCACAGATTTCAGGAGTTGTTGAAATTGAATCTGCTCATATTGTCTTAACTCTACTGTGTCTCAGTTGACCTGAAAGAGAGAGTTGTGGGAGTAACATTTCCTTGCAGCAGCAGCAGCAACAACAGCAGCAGCAGCAGCAGCAGCAGCAGGTCAATAGAAAGGAAAACACAGCCGGGAGCCTGCCGCTGGTCTCCTGAGAGCCTGCATGCATGCACCCAGAGTCTGAGGACTCAGGGCAGGGCTTCCTGCAGCACTCACAAACCCAATGAATTCACCTCTTTCTGGGGTAGATAGATTGGAGGACAGGACCCCGGCTTGTCTCTCTCTCTCTCTCTCTCTCTCTCTCTCTCTCTCTCTCTCTCTCTCTCTCTCTCTCTCTCTCTCTCTCTCGTTCAAACACCAACAAGCTCACACACAAAGTGCCATTGAAGACAAGCAGGCTGGTTTCAGTGTGAGCAGAGGAAGAATACAGGCCAGTGTTTTCCTCCACCTCTCTTGATGCTCGCTGGCTGCGTTTAGGTGAGCCGAGTGGTACGTTACAGACCGAAATACCGACCAGGAAAAAGAAATCAGAGCTGTGCTTTCAGTGAACAAGTCATTTCATCACCTCCTGACAAATGTATATTTTCTTTGAACAGGTCTTTAGTTTTAAACATGTTCTGATCATTTATATGTTTTTGTAGGTTTTGTCACTTGATACTACCAGGTTATCCAAATTCATCTTTTTTATATAACTCCTGGGTAGACTGGTAATTTTCTGGATGTGTCGGATCAAGCACATTTTTAGCCTGGCCTCTATCAAAACATCAAGGTGAGAAAAGGGCATTCTTAGTTGTTTTTTTTTTCGTTCAACAGGGCGCCTGCATTTATAAACACACTCTGACCTTTGCAGGTGATGTTTGCTGCCAGCCACTGGCGTGTACAAACTCTTAACAAGAAACAGGAAACCGTGAAGGGTGTTTGACTATTAATTCTGTTTGCATTGGCTCATAATTTGAGTTGTGCACAACAGTCACGCTGGCACACACGCAGGTTGGAGTTGCGTGCACAGCTGATTTTCCCCGTACGCCGAGGCACCCAGTCGGACATGCTAAAAGCAGGGCTGTTGTGTGTTTGGATAGCCTCTCCTGTACCGTCCTGTCGTGGTTCAGACTCCGCTTGGCCCCTGATCCCCAGCCGACCTCTTCCTCACACCCGGGTGTGAGGAATTCCGGGTGTCAGGGCCTTGAGCTGTGAGGCCGGGTGGGTGCAGACGGCGAGCCTAGGTGTGAGGAAGAGGTTAGCGGCATGACGTAAGCCGAATTCTTGAAAGAAGACTGTCAGTAAGCGTGAGTTGACTCACATTTTCAGAAGTCCTTTCTGGTGTTCCCCTTCGTTCTGATCTTCCCGTTACTGAGCTCACACTTCCTGCCTGTGCGAGCACCTGCCTTGTCTCCCACCTCGGTGTCCTGGCAGCTTTCGTCCACCCGGGAACGTAAAGTGCAAACATAGGTGTTTTACATGCAGTGGGCGTTGCGTGTGCTGAGGTTTTCTCTCTTTCTCTGCTGCCAGGTCACCCTCACACTCTAGAAAAGAAAAAACATGACTGACCACACACTGCTGGATCAAATCATAGACGAGGCAGTAGAATCTCTGATCGTGTGAAAGAAATACTTAAGATTCTTTTCCGTGACTTTGGATCACAACTACTGTAATGAAAGAGTTCTCATGATTGCTTTTATTAAACACTGAAATCTAAAAAATGTTGCAAACTTTGCATTTCGATTTTTTTTTTTTACAATGCAAACACCTTTGATTTCCTCCAAATGTCTAACTACATTACATATCTGTTTCTGGCGGCAGTCTTCATTTGTTCGCTATGTAACATTTCAGCAAAAACTAGAAAATTCACATTCATGCTGGAGCCTGTGTGAAAGTGACTGAAAATAACAGCAATTCAATTTCTGTACTACCGGAGAGTGGAGGCCCTGAAACTTTAATAAACCAGTAAAGTATAGAAAATACATTTCAAAAGACAACTCTAATGACTTTTTCTTGCGCATGTGAATGCTGCTCTGGATGTGATTTCAATGTTACCTGGTTCAATTTCTTCTGTATGGCTTTCACATTCAATAGAATCATATTCTGTCGTATCCTTTGTTTCATTTGTCCCGTGTGATGGATACTCAATGGGATTGTCTTTTCTGTGAGTTTCATCAAGGATTCAATCGGTCCTGATGGTGAGAATACACATAATGATGCAATCCAATGCAATGCAAAACAAAAGAAAAACTCAAATGCTAAAGTAACCTTTTAAGTAACTGTAATATTTATAATTTTCCCTCTTCTGCTTTTCAGTTAAGTCATTTCTCTCTCCTCATCCTGAGTTCATTGTCATTTATAGAAGGGAAAATGAAACCATCTCTTCCCATTAGCATTAGTATTAATGTTTTCCCCATGCGTTAGTGTACTCGCTGGTGTTTATGCACTAAAGGACAGCACATGGAAAATATTCTTTAATAGTCTCAGCCTCTGCAGCACCAGTTATTTCTGTGATTTGGCAACAGCGGCATCTTCAAAACCAGCTTAAACACAAATTGACACGAGGTATGCGCCCGTGTCTGTCATGTCTGTCATGTCTGTGTGTGTGTGTGTGTGTGTGTGTGTGTGTGTGTGTGTGTGTGTGTGTGTGTGTGTGTGTGTGTGTGTGTGTGTGTGTGTGTGTGTGTGTGTGTGTGTGTGTGTGTGTTTGTGCATCCCGGCTGCCCGAGGATTGTGAGAGGATGAGGTGTTCAGAGCTGTCTGTCAGGTTAGCATTAAGGCATGCAGTTTGAGCCCGGAGCCGTCCGGCCCCCGTCCATCAGCAGGCGGGGATGTTCTCACCTGAACTCAGCAGACCTGTCAGAGCGCCAGGACGCCCTCGACTCAGCTCCCATTTCTGGAATGGACGGGGCCGGCGTGTGAAAGGCCCTCGGCCAGAGGCTGTCTGAAGTGAGTGACACTCACACGCAGCTGTGAACAGGGCCGAGTCCCCCGGGCTCGGAGGGCATGGGAGGTTAATGGAAGGAGAGGAATTGGAGAGGGGGGTTCACCTGGATGGCATTGCGTTCGGTTGTGGGGGAATTTCGAGCTCTTTTGTCGAGCAGACTCGAGAAGTCCCACACACTTTCTCCTCCCGGTAACATACTACGGCTATTGTGTTCAAATGCTCCGAGGCAAATCAGAAAAAAAAACAAAGAACGGTGTTAATAGGCTGAATTATCTCTTGATAATGGAATCTGCTGCAATAATTATTCTCCGTGGGTTTCAGTCTGGAGTTATTGGGGTCACTGGAGCAGGATGCACATTGGGGCGCTGGCTTAATAAGGAACCGGCGTTTAAAACTGCCTGCGGACTGTGTGTCCCCCATCCGACGTGTGACTGCCCACCTTGTCTGCAACACGATACCCGCGCATGCACCAACTGACACTGCGACGGTCTTAACATGGTGTCAGTCTGCCTTTCAGTCAGTGTGTGAGCTCCAAGGAATGAGGCCACAGGTGCAGTGTGAGACTAATGGCTTAAGCTGCACTAACACATCAGACTTGTGCTGCACACAAAAAAAAGCTTCAGGTTTAAATCACGACAGGTTACCATGCTGCATTCAGCGCGAACATTTTTACCCCTTGAGCCTTAAATGTGGGTTTTTTTCATTGTGATGAGTGTCAATCAGAAATATAGACTACAGGAGGATCTCTGATTTCATTTTACACAGTGGGAAGTTGAGCTATCAGTGCTTGATCAGCTGTTTTGACCGCTCACAGCTGCTCCTGTTTTGTCTTTTGCCCTCCTTGGTATCCCTTGGTACCTCCTCTCTCTCCCTCTCTCTCTCTCTCTCGCCCTATGTCACTCTCTCAGCAGTTTGGCAGCTGTTGTTGTCATGTTGTTACTCCCACTCACACCTCATACGAGTCGCAGAAGGAGGAGACATGAGGAGAAATGTAGAGAGAAAGCGAGGGCCACCTGTGACTTCCTCCCCTCGGTCATGCATTTTAGCCAGGTTTAATTCTCTCCACTATTGATTCCCCAAAGCCAAGTAATTGCATTGCGATGGTGTTCAGCGGGCTGCCTCTCTCCTGCTGCGACCAGAATAGAACGATGACCTGATGAAGCATCGACGTTACACAGACAGTGTGTGGGAGTGTGTGCATCTCCATCCCGGGCTCTTTTCTTTATAGGCCAGGTCTCAGAGGGGGGCAGCTGTTGGGTGATGATTGGCACCGCCACTCCTCACTTCACTTCCTGTCCAAGAACCAATAGCGGCGTGGACGAGCAGCTCCGAATCCAATCATCATGTTCAGACATTGTTGTCAGGCTGTTTTCACCTTCAACAACGTTGGAATATTGTATAAAATCTAAACATAATGAAAAGTACTGATCGTCCCTTGGGCAGCAGTGACTCAGTTGGTTCCAATCCCAAGGTTACTGGTTCGATCCCCCCAAGACATTAAATTCCAAATTGCTCCCAATGGAGTTTAAACACCTCGCTTGGCATCTGTCACCATTTTTGTGAGTGTGTGAATGAGTGAATGTGACTAACAGTAGAAAGCGCTTTAGCGACTGCTGCAGTAGTGAAAATAGTGCTTTATGAGTCAAGTCTATTTTCAATTGAACATTTAAGTCAACATATGCTCTAAGCATTTCTTATGTGTTTGAAAGAAAAGGGCCCATTTTAAATGCATTGCCAGCAACACCTATCAAAAGAAGTTGGATTAGGGTCATAAAATAGTTGACAGGTATATATAATATGCATAAAAACACCTGGTTGAACATCTCACAAATATTAGAGTCACTGGCAACAGGTCAGAAACATTAATGAGTTTTAAAACAGCGTGCCAAAAAGACTGTTTCAGAAATAGGTGAGGAGGGATTCACTACTCTGCCAAAGACCACACGTAGGAGCAGTTCAAAAATATTTTTTAGAGCATAAAACTGCAGGGAGGATGATGATTATGTCATCTATAGTGCATATCATCATTAAAAGATTCAAAGGATCTGCTGGAAATGAGGCTGTGATAAGACCCTCCAGAGTCGAGATGCAGGTGCTGGAGCAGACGGCTGGAGGGGGTGGAGGTGGTTGTAATGCAAAGGAGGAGAGAAGCAGGGCAAAGCACAGGAGTGCCAAAGTGACTGGTGCACCGAGAGTTTAGCAGGAAGTCCAGAGCGATTGGATAATTGGACCAGAAGGACTTGAATGAGCTGATTTGCTCGTGTATGTGTAGAAACATTTGAGTGAACTCATCAAACTTATTCATTAGCTGCATTAGAAAGGTGCACATCCACATGTATGTGAAGTCACTATGAAAGTTTATTTTCTAAAGGTTAAGTCAAGAAAGAAAAACCTAGATACGTTTATGAAATGAACCTGACATTCAATTTTGTTGTTGTGTTGTTTAAAGAAACCAACCGTCTGTATCTTCTAAAGGACCCGGCTCTGTTTAAAAGACTCCAGTCAAAGTTTAAAGTCAAAGACCCCAGTCTGGGTTAATTTTTAATCTTCATTCATCCAGAATGACGTTAAAGGTTGAAGCAAAACTCAGTTTGTTCAAAGAGATTCCTTAGAAAGTGCACAAAATGTGAAAATCTGTTCATTCTTCTTTGTATTAAAGCTGAGAGAAAAGTTTGGAGCTGTTATTCATAGGTTATTATGCTATCATTTTACTGGTCGGCCTATATTTGCTCAATGAAATAAAATGAGTTTGGCACCCCTGTGTCAAGCGATCCCACAAATGTTCTGAAATTGGCGTGAAGCAAATAAAGCTGGAGGTGGGCGCAGTGTAATGGAGTCACACAGATTTTAAAAAAGACCGTTTTTATGTAATTGTGTGAGCAATGGAGCACTTATGACAAGCAGACTGTGATTTTCCCCTGCTGCTCTGAAAAAGAGTTTAAATGCCTCATGCCCGCACTCCTCTCTGAACGACATCAACAGATAATTCAAGAACACACACACATAGTGACACACACACACACACAGACAGACACACTCAACACCCCTCCTGGTTGAATACAGGTGCTCGGTTCATGCAGACCTCACCTCTTCATGGTCAAACATGAGATGTGTTTCATTTACTTCATGTCAAGACTGAAACCTACCTGCATGTGTGTGTGAGTGTATATGTGTGTGTGAGTGTATATGTGTGTGGCAGCCAGTGTTTTCATATTCCATTAGTCCCAATAACCGGGGTAGCATGCAAAGAACACAGACACAGACAATCTGAGCTCTCTGTCATTTCAGCCGGAGCTTGTCATTAAGTCGGCTGCTCCTGTAGTTACTGCAGGAAATGGCAGGGAAGAAAAACTCCTCGCCCTGCGCTCAAGCACTCGCTCTGCCGCTGGATCACAGCTAAGTGCCATGTCACCAGCCGCAGGAAAGTATCCTGGGAGAAAAAAAATCCCAAAAAACAACATGTTTTTCTTATTGCTGCAGCTCGAGTCGCCGTCTGGAGCCTCAAAGGAAGGCACATCTTGCTACTTTTACGTTGTCTTTTTTGGGGGAAGCAAAGCAAGCACCTTTCTTTATTTCTACCATATGCTCGTGCTTCAGATATGCGCTGGTAATGTGCAAAAGATGATGTTCCAGTGCACTCTCGCCAGTCTGGCCTTTATTTGGAGCCGCGTGTAATTCCCAGCAGCTGCGGCTCGCACTGGGAGCAGGTAATGAAAACATTTGCCGCAGTGACAGGCTATCAGCAGAGAGAGCGAATCAAATCAGAGAGGTTTAGGTTGGCATTACTGTAAGCAGCACTTGATGGCAGGTTCTGCAGGAATTAGCCGCTCCGTCTGACAGGAGCGGCGCTGCACGGGTATTTCCCAGGCTGCATGTGGCATTTATCAGACTGCAGTAATCCAACACTGGTGGAATTTGAAGCGAAAGGGCTTCTTCGAGGGAATTAGCGGTGATCAGAAATGTGTGGAATGCAGAAATGTTCGGGGCTCCGCATGAAGGGGAATCCAGGAGGCCGGAACTCGGCGTACGGAAAAAAACAAAAAAAACAAAAACTGCGTTTCAGTCAGACACACTGGCCGGCTCTGGTGTCCCGCTCAGACCTAAGTTATGTGTCACACCCTCGGCAGGCAGTCCCATTAATCATTAGAGGCAGAAACAAAGCTGCCACTCCCGCCGGTAGCACACACCTGACAGAAAACTCAACACAGAAAGGCCTCGGAGCTCTGACCTCCATTAACAAACTGCTGGCTGAATAAATAGAGGATACAGCTCTTATTATGCTCATTCCACTGCTTCTGTGGTTTATTGTTTAGAAGTACAACCTCAAGATAATGCAAGTTTAGATGGAAGATTGCAACCTTTCTTGTAGTGACTACAGGTTATTATCTCTTTCAACTGAGCAATAAATTAGTGGGCAAAATAAATTACTCTTCCTCTGTCGCTTTTATGTTTTACAGCATCCAGTACTCCTGCATTAGATTTAGTGTTGTGCTATATAAAAATACACCAGAGACTGTGCAAACCTCGCTGCATTCTGCTAAACAAATACACACTGCTGTGTTTATGTGGCCACAGTGCCGCAGTAAACTTATTTGTGCTTTTAAGCTCTGTGAAGCCACACAGTTGCATTTTAATGATTAATAGTTGGATTTGAAATACAAACTCCACCAAAGATGTCAGTCGTTTAGGAGTTTTCCATCTCTGGTATAGATCGGAAACTTGTTTGTCATCCTATATCTTCTAAAAAGAACCATGCAATTTTAAATTTGAATGCATTAAGTGTTATCTTCCATGTGTTTTGCACCTATATTGCCATTGCAGACATGACTGGTATGCATATTACCATGAGGATAACGCCTAGACAATTTATGATATCTAGAAAAAAAAATAAAAAATAAAAACACAAAAAGCATAGACAGAGAGGTTTTCTCTCATATACTCTATTGAATTCGCTGCCAGGACTTCTTCAGTACTACCCTCTGATCACAGGCAAGATTTTAGTAGCGTGTTCCACATTTGTAACACGAGCTTCAGCACCATCAAAAACACTCAGCGATATTGAAACGCTTCCAGATACTGAAAGCTCCCACTCGTATTTTTTCCACAGAGATGACCTCAAAAGGAATTCAGTCAATGTTTGTAGATGTTTAAGTGTTAAAACTGCTTTACTTTGTGTGAGTATCTGCACACCTGTGGAGACAAAAAGCCAGAAAGCACCCTGAAGGTTCTCATACACAATTGAAAACTGTATTTTTTTCTCATCGTCAAACAATCGACCCAGGAAGAATGAGATATCTCAGAATCTGAGTTTGCCACAGCTATAGTGGGATGTGTTGTCAAATATGTGTCAGCCAGCGTCTCATGTGCCAAATGCACAGTCGTCCAATATTGTGGACAGATGGATTCGTTTAGCATGTTTTTGATTGAATGTGCCTGAGTTTTTCTTTTTCCCAGCCGCAGAGCCAAACCAGTCATGCAAAAAGCTGCACCGTATTGTGTTTTGTGTGTGACAAAGGTTACATATGACTGAAGTTCCTGACATCTTCCGTATGTGACGACATGCTCGGAATGCAGGGTTGGGTTACCTGTTGTAGCTCCTGGAAGCCTGCGGCACAATGCTTCAAACTGCTAACCTGAAGGGTAACGATAAGTGTGCTGCTCACATTCAAATCAAATGACAAAAGTGTTGGACCATTAGTCCGGTGAGTCAACGCGCCACTATGGCGACACGCAGACATGCCACTTAAAAATAGCGACGACAAACTCTCACAGGTTATTGGATGGGATTATCTCTCCCAATATGCATAAAGTTATTCAGACTCAGTCAGTATGTGAGACCGATAAAATAGCAGTCCATTCCTACCCAGCGTTATGAAGCTGATAAGTAGAGATAATTATAGCAACTACAAAGATAGCTCCCACTAATAGAATCAGTTGCAGCTGGAGATGTAATGATGGAAAAGGGCAGAGGCGCAAAGGTGGAGGTGAGTCAACAGGCTCGGAGGAGTGAGGTTGTAGTTATGGCTGTTTGCGCTGCTCTGACACCCAGACACATGCCTGGTGCACAGAGGACGGGTCAAACAGTCTCTTTTATGCTGCAACATGATGTAGATTAGCCTGCAAATGTGTATCAGTGTCTGGACATTCGATTTCAGTCACTTACACTGTCCTGACTGCCCTGCAGGACCTGGAGCTGCTGAATTACAAAAACCCAGACAATGGGAGGGAAGGCATGATGAGATTTGACCTTTCAAGGAATGCATGCATTATACCAATAAGTGCTGTCGGATTTTCATGTTGTCCTTCCTGCTCAGCTTCGACGTGTGGTGTATTTATATTAGCTTTATCTCTTTCCTCTGCCACTGCAGGGCAAAGAAACTGCCCGACTTGATTTCCAAATTAAATATAAAGCTGATTTCATTCCCGAGCTGGAGCACTTGAGTCCATGAGAGATTCCATTTACTTCCAAAGTCAAATCTCGGGAGTGGAGGCGTGAAGGGAAAGCTCGAAAGCAGAAGAATGCTTTCTGCATGCATCTGGACTAGGTGGGGATGCAGCTGCACAATATTTCACTTTCAGCATCATCATCTTGTCTTTCTTCAGTCTAAATCACTATAAAAACCCCTTAGGAGGTACGTGAATTGTTTCATGTGAAGCCAGACAAGCACCCCAGTGTCTTTTTGGGGGGGGGAAAATGGGATCAAATGAGCTGCTGAGCGTTTGGAATCTGACAGCCGGATGCAGAGCCTCACAGGTGCTCTCTTCAGTGGGAATCCGGTGTTTCATAGGGAAATGGATCTGTACAGGCTCAGTGAATATCAATCACACCCACACCCTCATACACGCACTCAACATACGTGTGTCTGCATCTCCTCCTGATGCAACATCCACAGTGGCATTGATTCATGGGGAGTGAGTCATCCCCAGGAGTTATTGTTCTGCTGGCCAATCAAAGCACCTGCTGGATGTCCGGTGTGTCTCGTCTCCCCCGGGGTGTGTGTGTGTGTGTGTGTGTGTGTGTGTGTGTGTGTGTGTGTGTGTGTGTGTGTGTGTGTGTGTGTACAGCTTACTCAGTTGTCTTCAGTTTCTGAGCTGAGCCACATTCAGAGATACATTTTTCCACTGAGCTCCCGAAAGCCAATTTTCATTAAACGTCTCATCTGAACCATGAAGGTGGCACCTAATTAGCCAATTTAAATGTATTTTTCCAGTGTTACTCCTCACTGAGAGAAGGCTTTGTTTCCAGATCAGCAAAAGGATAGTCACTGGATAGTTCATCAGGTGCACTAATGACAGGAGAAAAATGATGGTAGGCGATGATGCTAATGGGTGATACATCACGTCGGGACTCACTGACATTCACAATAACATTTATAACTTGCAGACTCACTCTATCGTTAAAGGTCAAGAGTTGTCTTATTTTCCACTTTAAATTATCAGACTTTTTATTGGTACACCACTAATCAAGGATGCTCTGCGTCGATTGTCTCACTGGTCGCGTATTTCCCCTGAGTTTATCCTGTTTTATCTTCTGAGGAGAGAAAAGAAACCCTCAGACACGTCCGCAGCATCATGAGTCACTTGTGTCTCACACCTCTCAGACAATAACCGCAATGTTACACCTGAACATGCGACGTCTGTGTCTCCAGTTGTCTGTTTTCAGCTTGACATCTCTCTGACGTGTCCGCTCAGACTGTGAGAAACACACACAGCATCGCAGATGGAATTTGAAGAACTTCACAACAGGTTTCGCTCTGCTACCTGAGACACACGCCACGCCACGCCACGCCGCAGTCTCAATCTCCCGTAGTCATTTATTCCCTCAGAAGAGTTCGACGCACTCCGAGTTCTTTTGACTCAACTTCTTTGCCACAAAGAGAAAACCAAACAGATAAGAGAGAATAACGAACCATTCACCTAGTCTATAGAGGTGTGAAATACAAAGCATGGTCTATGAGGTCTCTGCAGTCAGATGAGGCGACGCTGAGGAATGACCATAAAGATTCAAACAACAGGTTGACGTCTCATTCTTCACACGGTTTTTACTTTTAATGCTATTAATTACATTTTTCTGAGTCAGGCCACTGAGGAGTTCACCCACAGCCCAGGAAGGTGGTAAACAATAGCTTTAACAGAAACATGTTTGTGTTTGCCGAACTAATAGCGCAGAATAAGTTACATAAGCCTGGTGATAAAGGCAGGATGTCAGGCAGAGCTGATACTGTGCGCTTGGCTTTACTTGTTTTCCCCGCTACACTTGAGTCACTTCCTTCAGAGATACACGGCTACGCGATGCCGTCATTATCGCTGATCATAATTACACCGAGCACAAACGGTGAACACTGTAATTATCTCCATTAAACCTCCAAGAAAATCTCCTTCTTTTTTTAAAAAAAGGTTTGTTTTCTCTGCGTTTATGATGATTTAGCCTAAAATCCATCAAGTAAATCTCAATTAATCTGTTGGGAAGTGAAGTGTCAGTGCCGAGAGGTGATTCACCTTCTGGAAACGCATCTTCTGTGGTGCTCAAATGTCCCGGTCTGAAGGAGAAGAAGTTCAAACTAACTCTTGTCCTTTGAGTTATGCTATGAAAACTTTTCCTTCCCTTTGGCCTGCAGTGTGAGCACCCACACATCGGCTCTGCATGTCTCACTGTGTACGCGAAAGGTTTCCATCTCGGGTCATTGGTCAGCGTTAACCTCAGATGATACCGTGTAGACATTATAAACAGACTCGTAGTGTTCCACTATTTGAATAAACAAGAAGACAATGGTGATGGGTTGAGGACTTAGAATTTTGAGCGCATTCAACCTGATTTTCAATTCCCTTTTCATGCCTTTGCATTGTACTTCAAAGATCAAAACTGAAAAATGCCTAATAAATGAGCTTTTCTTATTGGGATTTATAGTTGTGTCTGTGGGCACAAAGAGTTTTGGGTGTGACCTGGCGGCTGTGAAGACGCATTGTGAGTCTGTCTTTCCTACAAGGTCTCCAAATAGACTGGACACATTTATTCTCTTGTCACTGAGCTCATACTTGCTAATCGAGCCAAACACATGTTGTCTGTATAAACAAGCAGTAAACACTTGTTTCCTTATTTGCAACTAAGTATAATCTCAAGCTTAACATGGGGTTAATGTCACTTGTTTATCTCAACATATTTGAACCCTCAAAATTAGACGTAGTCACAGGGAGGGAACGATAGGCCCTGAGTGAAGACTGACAGGAGCTTAATTCTGTTGTTTCATAGGAAGCCTTTGTAGTGACGGGTCATTTCGGGGGAGCAGACGAGCCTCTATCACGTTTATACATGGCAACAAAGTGAATCCGGTTTCAGTGACAGCATGTGTTTTGCATCAAGCAGATCACTCTGTTCACACAGTGTAACACTGAGTAATTACAGACTAGAGGATGCAATGAGAGACCGAGGTCGGTTCACGAAAGAGTCAAATGTTTCAATTGTTTCTTCTTCTGTGCCTGGGAAGCTCTATCAGCATAGTTTTTGATTCACATGCTTTCTTTTTCAACAATGCGGGAGATATGTTTCGCTGAACAAAGCCACATTTCAAATACTTGAAGAGCTACTGAGTAAATTCAAGTCAAAGGGAGACAAGCGTCCTTCCCGCATCTAAATCTTTAAAGCGGGGCAGGGTTGTCTGTGCCAGGAATTTGATGAGAACAAGCGCCTTCCGTGGAAAAGGTGTACCTGTTTTTGCCGAAAATAAACAACCCCGCTTGTCACGTAACAAAAGCGTCTGTTTGTAACTCAGTTGTGACTATTCATCAACATGGTCTCATTATTCTGTGTGAGTTCAATGCAGGTTCAGGAGAAATCGCTGCGCACTCAGTCGGGCCCAACCCTGTGTGTCTTCACTTTAAATGGTATTAAAGGTATTTGTTTTGTGCCGCTTCTGCCAACTTTTCCTCGGCGTTATCTCTTTCTCCCGTGAATCTTCTCCTGCTCTGCTTTCACTGAAGCTAGAATAACATCCAAGACGATTGCCCCAGAACAAACAAGCCATTCGTTTATCTGAAAGCAGAGTTGTTAACGCCCAACAAATGTGAGCACACGGTCAACACTTGACTTCACGGCGCATGTGTCGAAACTGCTAAAAGGTGATAATGATCCCTCAAGGAAAATGACGGATCTTCTTAAAGAATCATGAAATTAAGAGAGAAGGGTGCAGTGTGGTCCCTAAGCATGCTAATGACGTGAGGATACGCACATTTGACAAGCTGCTAAACAGTGAGAGTGTTGAACCTCAGCCCCTGGCTTTTAAAACCCGTGTGGAGCAGCTGGTGGTGGATGATTGTGGACCTCTCCCTCCTCTTATCTGCAGTACTGCAGAGCCCCCCCCTCTGCACATTGCGTTCAAACATTAATACTGCTGTAGGAACCGAAATCAGTTTCATGTAGAGCTTCTCCATAGAGACAAAAAGCATATTGCAGAAGATGAAGGGATCAAGGAGGTGAAATCCCATGTCGAGGTTTGAGAAAATATTGAGAGTCCAGTAGGCCTTGTGCTCTAATGAAGATGGTTTGAGCTTATGGAAAGAAAAACACAAGTTGCTGTCTTGTCAATTAAATTAATCCAAAAAGGCACTGACCTCGCTTTAGTTTGGTATCACTGCATTATTCTTGACACAAAGCATGTTGAGTTGCTTTCAGACAAACAGCCTAATAAAACGACTCATCCAACCGATGCAAGCAAAAGCTCAGTGACGGCTCCTGCAAGCTGCCGCCGAAAGCAAGTAAACTTTGTGTCAATGAACGACTGCTACAACAAGCGGTGCCTGTGCTATCAAGTCCGTTTTCAACTCTTTCAGGTCAGAGATTCATCTCCAGTCTGCATGAACACGTTGGTAAAGCAACAAAGTCACATCAGATTGGGGAACCCGCAGAGCTCAGCTGCTATTTTTAACCCAGTGATAGATCACACCCATCCAATCTGTGAGCCAACTGACAAAAAAAAAAAAGAACTACTAAGGCACCTCTCATAATTCATTATAAAGTCTTAATATTTTCCCAATTCATACATTCAATTTTTACATTATGCAAAACTAACTCGCAAAGTGCATGTCGATGTTCATGAAGACCAACAGTTGGAGATGCAGCTTAAAACTATCATGTCAATTTCAAATCTGGATAAGCTGATATAATTGACTTTTTATGGCATCAATGAGTGATATTTGAAATGCAGTCACCGAACATCACAACATCTCCTACACTTTAAAATTAATGGTCTCATTTTGATGTACTTTTAATAGATAGAAACTATAGAAAATCTTAGTGTAGGTGCATTATTCGTAACTTTGAAAATAAATAAATAAATAAAATGTGTGTGCATGCTGGTCTCCAGCAGCGGCGTGGCTGCAGGGTGAACGGGTGAAGCTCTTTCAGAGAGCTGGACATGCAGGCAGGAGTCATCAGAGTCATTTACTCTTACACAACAGACCTGCAGCACTTAGGCACATTAGTGCTCGTGACGGAGGCTGCACGGAAAGAAAGCGAAAGAAGGAAAGGCAGAAAGGAGTGAGATTCAGAGAGATATGCTCCAAATGTGCACCTGAAAAGGAAGAGGCACGCTTCATTATTAAATAGTACAAATTACATTTTAAATTACATTTCCTGAATTAAACCCAAGAATGAGACAAAGGGACACGTTGGGAGTTTTCACAGGTAAAGACAAAGCTTTGTGGCTCTAGCATTTTAACATTACTTTAAAACAAAAAGGAGACATTTAACATTGTACTTATTGTGATTTCTAAATGCCATATGAGATTTACACATTTATAATAAGTGCTGATGCATTTTAAATAAATAAAAAAATTTGCATAACATACTAAGTGTCAACAGGTCCATGTGGTGAAATTTGTATTGTATTGCTGAATATTATACTGCATAGAAACTGAACTGTTTTTCACAAATATAGCAATAAAGTTATATAAACCAGCACCAACAGTGTTTCAGTGAACCCCCCCCCCCCCCTTTATTTTTTATTAGAGATGAGCATCACATGTTGAAAACTACAGTTATGCTATAATCTGATTACCGTCCCTTCTCCTGTTGGTTGGCCTCGGCAGCTGTGGGACTCTGATGCCTGTATCTTATATAACATCCCCTCCCTCCTCGCTCTTTTCTCTCTCATCTCCTCTCCTCCTCTGTATGTTTATGCTGATGATGTGTCAAAACACTGCAGCTCCTCTCGCTGCTGTCAGGAGAAACATCTCTTGGTCTTTCTCCTCGGCAAGAAAAGGCACAGAACGTCGGTCGGAGAGCATTAAAGATGCACGCGTGGTTGGGTTGACCCTCCTCATAAATGTTGACTAAAAGCACCCGGGTTGTCCAGTCAGCAGAGGGGCAATTAAGGGGAGCACGTTCTAAAAGCAATTGCTCTCTCGAAAACACGAGTTCACTTGTAAGAATTTTAGATGGAGGAATCATTTATGGCTTTGCAGTCACTATTGTCGTCTCTGTGGAATTGAGTTAGATGGAATCACATATATTATTATCATCAACCATCCTCCATGTGGTTAGTATAATCGTGATTCTAGCTGTGCCACATTAAACCCTGACAAATCCCTTTATTCATTATATCAAACTCATCACACTTGCAGTGTGTAATCCCATCTGCCACCTTTTTTTTTATCCAGTCTCTCTTAACGGTCACTGTGGTCGGCCATATTTCAAAATGTTTAGTTTTTTATTTTCCTGCTCCATATTTGTGTAAGTCCTGCTATTCATGTCTCTCCTCACAAATTGAATCTTGTACATTTTTCCATGGTGACATTTGCCAGTGTGCTACTGTCTGTATTTAATTTCCTTTCGCCAGGTTCCTTGTAGTGAGTGTAGGTGAAGTATAATGGAGCTCTAATTGGTTGGAGTTGAATGGAGGTTTTCCTCTGGCAGTCCTTCACTGTGTCTCCGGCTGAGCGCTATCACACGCTTGATCTGGACAGGTCTTGACTTAATAGGTGCAGCGGGGAATTGAACTGCTTGGCTCTGAGATGTGAGGAGGAACGCCGAGCGACTGAATCCATGCAAACACATGTCTGCTTCGGTCACGGTTGTGATATCCCCAAAAAAATTTATCCTTGATTTTTTCTTCTTCTTCTTTCCTCCCACAGTCTTCATCTGCAGCTTCATGGTGGCGGCTCCCATCTTCGGTTACCTGGGCGACCGCTTCAACAGAAAGGTCATCCTGAGCTGTGGCATTTTCTTCTGGTCCATTGTTACTCTGTCGAGCTCCTTCATCAGTAAAGAGGTACGGCACCACTCTGACGGACAGACGCAGCCCAGGCGCTGCGGCGTTCGTCCATTAGTCCTCCTTCTCTACTATGACGAGCTAATTATGCTGTTAGGATCTGGATATGCTTGATGTTAAGGCAAATGAAATGAAATAACACGCTCGTTAAGTTGGACACCCGCTTTGCTTTTGTAGTCTCTCTCTCTCTCTCTCTCTCTCTCTCTCTCTCTCTCCCTCCCCGCCAATCAACTAATGAAAGCCCATGGCTCACAGTTGTCTCAATTACAATACTTTAGAAGATAAGACTTTGTCGTTTCACTGCTGCCTGACAAGTGGATTTAGATTTGATATCTCTAAAAGCTCCCATGTGCTGGGAGGTGTTGCATGCATCAAACAATAACATTATTCTTGACGGGGCGACGGAGTGGGGGAAGGGGTTTTACCCTTCTTAGAGCCGGCGTGTTCTCACAGGCAGAGGCTCTGTTTTGTGGACATGAGGATGTGGGGACAGGTTTCAATATACAATCCAGATGAAGTAAAAATTCGACTCTTAAAAGTTTCTCGACAGACATTTATATTTGAAATTCATGCAGCACATGGCTCGTCCTCACAGCTCGGAGTCCCGCAGCGTCTCCGTTGAGTAAGCCGGGTCGCTGCCATGCTTCCTCAGCCCAGAGCTGTGCAGGAGAGTGACAGCTCGGAGACGCTGATGCTCTCAGGAGGGCGTCCTTTGACTTCAATCCCCTATGGACTCATCCGCTTGGGGGTGGGACGACTGGATTGCAGTCATTTGCCTGAGCTGGAAATGCTTTCAGGCTCCTTATGGATGAGTTGGAATGAAGGGGCTTCTTGGGCTCTGATGAATGCCACTCGGGCGCCTGACTGCTGATGAGGAGCCGAGGAATGATCCTACAGCACCCGCGGTCCCTCGCCCTGAACTTTAACCCCGGGCCTGCAGACATGTCGCTGAGAGTGCCAATCAGAAGAGACAAGAGTGGATGTCTCTTATGTAACAGCACTACGGCGCTGTCGCCGCGAGACACGAAAGACATGACATGTAATGAAATGTTAATGACCACTTACAACTGAGTCCTATCATTACGCATTTAAGACACTCTGGGGCATTTTGGAAGGATTTGCAGCCAGTATGGAACTTACATAAGAAAGAACCTGCTCACTCTTTTTCTGCATGATCACAACTTATTTTTGTGAGAAGATCTTTTATAGACTATTTGAAATTTGAAGCACAATATTGGCCGTCTCTGCCCTGCAGACAGAAAGCTAAACCTTATGTGGTGTTGCACACAAACAGCCTCTCTGAAAAAAAACCCCCATTAAAATCTTTATCTTCTTTTATCTCAAAATTTATTTCTATATCTCCTTCAAAGGCAAATCACGATTCATTTCTTTCAGTCTCATGAATATAAAGAGCCCGAGACAAGAATAATAACCACTGTTTCAGTGAGTCCCGGCTGCACAGACTGATCACATTTTAGTTCCAAGAACAATTTATCATTTCATGATGTTTATAACTGAACCGTTTGATAGCTTTCGTCGTCGCGCCTCAGAAAAGAGCCACGGCTGCGTGACTCAGAGGGAGCCGGTCTGAAGTCCAAACAAGCACACTTGTGAGGTCAGCAGACGGGGGGGGGGAAGGAAAATAAGCACAAATTTCCAAAAGCAGGAGGTTAGAAGTTAAAAATAGTGCTTTGAGTTGAGTGAATGAGGAAGCTGCCTCACATATCAAGGGCTGTGATAATAGAAGTAGGTGCAGGTGAGCTGAAGGGCAGAGAGGATGAGCTGATGCAACCAGCAGGAAAGCAGGTCAGTCTGGAAACACAGCAAGCCGGCGGAATATAACTGTGAGAGGAGACCTGATGTCTTCCACAATGGAAGAGAAGCATTAAAATGACCAAACTCTCCAGAGCAAAGACATTAAGATCAATGAGATCGAATGGGGTGGATCTAGAGAATGCTAATCTAAAGAAACATGTTTCTTGCAATAATAGGAATAAAAAATAAATCCACAATCTTAATGCAAAAAAACTGTCTAGCACCCCACAGCCCTGAATTCAATACATTAGCATAGAAGATGAATAAATAAATCTTTTTATGCTTCATGAGAGCACAATAAACTTGCCCTTGATGATATTACAGCTTAATTTGGGAGTTAGATAGATCTTTACTAAAATACCCTACTATCTGGTTTAGCTTTAATAGTAATTATATTTGCATGAAAATATAAATAATGTGCATCTTTTTGGTGTTAATATATTGAAATAACGACTGAAATGTCCTCTTGATTTATGGGCCCATCTAACTACTGAAATGATCACATATTGATGTGAATGGGTGGATAATTTGAAAGAATTGCAGCTTTTCTTAAATGTCCTGAACTATTCAACCACAGATTCCTTGCTGCACCTGCGTTTCTTTAAAGCTAGGTCTCTCTGCACCAATGATGCAAATACGTTTTGTAGAGGCTCCGCGGATAATGACTCACTAATTTATGTCAGGTGTGATGGAATGAGGCGACGTCTCGAAACATGCAGGAAAGTACGTTCCTACACCCGCGCTTCAGAAACGATCTAATGCGCCGATTCTCCAACCAATCAGGGCTTCTTTTTTTTTTTTCAAGATATGCATTCATTGTTTGCATGATGATCTATGCATCTTGAGAAATGCTAATTTACTAAGCAAGAACTCCTCTGGTGAATTACGCTGATTATAATGTTAATGGTGTACATGGTACAGGTTGTGATATTCGCAGTGTGAGGCTGGGCCAAGGCTCCTTCCTGTGCAGTGTGTCCCTGTACTTTAAACTCAATGCACCCTTGTACCCCAGTGCACATCTTACACTAAAGCCTACATTTTCCCAAATTCCTTTCTTTAAAAACAAAAGTCTTTGTAGTCCTCGGTTTGTACTCACGATTCCCAAAAGCAAATTTTTGTGGCATTTCCTTGGCATTATTTTTTATTCATTTTTTTGGCGTTGTCACTTTTATTCACATTTCTCTTCCAAGTGATGATGATTGTGTGGCGACCGCACACTCCGAAAGGGACTGCCATCATGATCCCGCGAAATGACGGGGCATGAAAGGAAGAAAATAGATCGTCTGCGAATCATTTGAAATGTGACAAACGCAAAGACGTGCCGCAGGAGAAGCTCGATTACATGCGCAGCAGTTTGCAGTAAAGGAAAACTGCTGTGAAAGTGGAGCCGAGCTGTAAACACATATTGTCGGCTATAATACGGGATATTTTCACAGCAGCGAGGTTTTCTTTATGTTTCTCTTGAGAGTCTTCTCACAGCGAGGCGTGTGCGGCGTAGCCTCCGGGGGGCGTTTGATGTTTGTCTGTGAAAATACGTCCCGCCTACCAACACGAACCCTGGAGTGATGTCTGTGAGCTGGGGTCATCATCGGGGGTCACCTCTACCTCTGCTACCTACAGCCCCTTCATTAATCTCCCCTCACTGACGCTCCCGCACAAACCCCACGCTCACGTTTAGAGAGTTCACCATTGCTCCAAAATCTTTTTTTTTTTTTAACATGTGCAGCATATTTCTCTCATCTGACCAACAGACTGAACACAATTTAGTGTCCAATATGTGTAGTTTGTGTCGCTGCGCCGAGCCAGATTTCACTGCAGCTTCATCAGCAGACAGAGTAGTGGTTGCCATGGAAACAGTTAACAATCCAGCTGCCTACACAGGTGCCAGCATGCATGTTCCCATTAAAGTCCTTTTAAAGTACTCTCGTTTTTTTTTTTTTTTTACCGATTGATTAAATCTGATTGACAAGAGTGCACTATGGTAATTTCATTTTAACAAATAAGACTAGCCACGTTCGATTTTGAGGGTTTATTGTATGCTACTTTACAAATACAGGCGTGTTGATCAGGCTGCGTTTTGTCCTTATTCAAAAAGATACCCACATTATCCTTGCAATTGGATCCGTTTATGTGCAGTCCCGCATATCAATTTCAGGATTGTTCAGTGCTTCTGTTACATGACTATATCAAGAAGAGTGTGTCTGCAGCCATTATGTGAATCTTCATTCACACTCTCACACAGTGACGACGAATCAGCTCTTGAACTTTGGAAGAATAAATGCTAAAACTCCGAGTGGAGATGTGTGTCCCCTCAAGGAAATCTTCATGGTTGCCTCAATTTGCCTCCATCTAGATTTTTTCGACATGGCCTGCTTCATATTTCAAGACTCTCGCTACGCTGTGTGGATATGTCAAAAATAGTTTCTAAAGGAAAACTAAAAAAAAGGAATAGAATAGGATTTGTTCCTGAAAATAGAATCTATGTAACCGAAGGATTAAGGGTTATTACGCCCAAGGTAGTGTGTAGAAGGTGTGTATGCATGTTTGCATGCGTGTGTGGCTGCTTGGGGGTAAAAGCTGCATTTTAATCTATTTGTTGAGTTTTTAAAGAGTCTGTATCTCCTTCCAGCAGTGACAACAGGTCCAGAGTTGCCAGGGTCCTTTGAAATACAACTGTATTTTTGTTGTCAGCCAGCGTAAATGCCTTATTGTTTGACTCGTTTATTGTAATTAAAGTGCAATTTTATCCATCATTATTGTAAATGTCTGACTTATATTTCTTTAAATAAGTATGGTGGCCTATGAGGAAGACAAAAGTGCAGGTGGATTGACATTGTTATCTTCTTTCCCTGCAGAGCTGCATAATAAATCGTCTTTCTTTTCTTCCTCTTCCTCTGCAGTACTACTGGCTGTTTGTGCTCTCCAGAGGACTGGTGGGGATCGGAGAGTCCAGCTACTCGTCTATCTCCCCCACCATCATCGGGGACCTTTTCACTAATAACAGCCGAACCATGATGCTCTCTGTCTTCTACCTGGCCATCCCCCTGGGAAGGTAAGAGCCAGACGTATCATGGGCTTTTGAAGCAGACGACAAACAACAACAAGGAATAAAATCTATTCTGGGAGTCCAAGAAACTATACTTCAGTGCGGATGTCAATTCTGTGAATCATTTCAATGAGTCACGAGTCAAATAAAATAAAAATATGCGTTAGTCTAATTTAAAATGACATAAAAATAGAAGGTCACTGTAATCACAAAGGCAGCTTCAGGAACTTATAAATGTGTCTGCAGCTTTTTTTCAGAGAAGTGTCATGGGGGTGTGGGAGTATGAGATATTATTAAGCTCCAATCGTCCAGGCCTTTTAGTTCATTCAATCAGAAAAAGGGCCACAGGGAGAAAACAAACAGAGCCAAGTAATAAAAGATGAATGCAGCGGAGAGGAGTCACCCGATGTTTGTCGTCATATACAGTGCTAAACAGCATGAGCCCGAGCTGCTGCCCGCTGCGCTGTTTTCCAGCGTCTGCATTCAGAATCACTCAGAAAGGACGTTTCGGGCAGCACTGCAGACATTAACATTACGGTACATCAACGTACTTATGTAACTCGTCTCTTCGGTTGTTATTTCGAAGGCAAGAAAAGAGGTGATGTATTCTTATGTAATGAATTCAAAGTGTGAATCGGATCAGCGTTTGATGGCAGACTGGAGGCGGATGCACAAATGAGGAAAGGAAAAGGCCAAACTGCCCTCTGAGTGGTCCTGTTTTGACTTTGCCAAAATGTTTGGGTCACTGTAAACTGCCCGGCAACACAGACAATAGAAGGTGAAAGAGTGGGGCCTCAGTCAACTGCAGGCAAACATCCTATCGGGCTCCTGCTTGTTTGTCTTTACTGAGGTTGTTATGACCATTTCCAGGAAATTACCTCAAGAATTAGACCTGATTTACAGAAAATAGATTTTTTTTTTTTTTTTTTTTGTCTTGACCTCTCAGACATGTTCGACGGTTGATGTAGACGTATTTTATTGTCGGTGTTGAACTTTCCAAGCACTCTCTGGGTGGACGCTTGATAAGATTAGCTGTTAGTCACTCACTGGAAATATCATACGCTGTCTGAGCGTGTTTACACTGCCCTGTTATTTTTGGAGAACTAACCATGGAAGCACCACCGTGCACCGTTTCCACCCGTTCACCCGTTGATGTGTTTGCTTGCGAAAAGCAGGCGAGCAAATTCACTGATAAGCACCCACAGTTGGTTTCATTCGATCATCAATCTATCGCTGTTTTTCTCATGGAGGACGTGTCCTGGCGCCAGGCGGCACGCGTGCAGACAGACAGATTCAAAGAGATCTGAGAAATCAGGACGTTTGATTGACTTTTGCCGAGTGTTTTCAGTTATTTTATATACCTGTGGATGGGTGCATGAAACACAATAATGGCGATGGGTGGACGATTTTGGGCTGAAAGTTGTTGGTGCTTCTTGGCAAAGGTTTGAGCTTCATGTGGGAGTCTACTGGATCCTGCAACACCATCATTTAAAAGCTCAATATTTCAAGCTTAGGCAAGACTTACTGGTTGTCTTGTTTAATAAAACAGCAGCTGTACTATCCCATAAAAAAAAATGTCATCGTGACACCGACTTTAACCTGAAACAACTCGTACAACGCTGCTGCTGCGAGGGAAACGTGAAACTGGCTTCGTCCTGATTCCCTCAACCAAAACTGTTTCTGTGGAAATTACAAGATTTCGTTCACGACTTCAGATTTTTAAAGGCTAAATGATTAGGCGAACAAAGCGGTATCACATTGATGTAACTTTAACGTCGCTGAGGTTTCTTTTGCATGACGTGAAAAATTGTTAGTAGCTGTGCCCGCATGGCTGCAGGCAGTAGAGAAAAACTGGAAAACACCAAGTACATAATGTCACCAGAAGTTTTATCTGTCAGCGTCAGGTGAAGATTCATGAACACTGAGAAAATCACAAGCAAAGTGTGTAACATGATTTATATTATAAGATATAGCCTCACTGCACACTTTCAACTGAAACCTATGATAAATTAGTCCTAATTTCATCCAAAAGGGCAAACTTGGGCTCTTAATGTGCCATTAAAGTTTAAAACTAAGCTACAAATCAATAGTCAACTTGTTAAATGGTTAAAAAACAGACATAACTCTCATGTTTTGGCAAACCGAACTGTCTTGCGCCTGAACAAGAAGTTTATTGGTACAACATTAAGAGAACCACGACTCCTACATCTTCAGATTACAGCTGCTGGATGTGAACTGTAACGATCCTCGCTGATTACAGTGATATTTCTCTAAAAGCTCAGTGGTTTAGTTGTTGGTTTGAATAACCTTAAATTACTGAATTTGATGGATAAGAGCAGGTTGTGTTATTTCATCTTTCTGATATGCCGTTGTGTCTCTCCGCAGTGGGCTGGGTTACATCCTGGGCTCCAGCGCCAAGGTGGCTGCAGGAGACTGGCACTGGGCACTGAGGGTAAGAGCGTCACCATCAGCAACATCCATCACAGCACACAAATACAGATGGGACCTGCTGTTTGGGGGTGTGGGGGTCAGAGGGGCGTGTGGGGGGCAGAAGCACATGGCTGAACAGGCGATCGGGGCTCTGATGTTACTGCGGAGTGACAGAACGAAGAGCTCCAAGCTGAACCGCTCGCACACAACAGTTACAACAGCAACTCAGCCTCCGGCAAAAATATTTCTTGAAATGCTTCTAAAACTTTAATCACCATACATGCTTAGCATTCTACTGACGCCTGCCTCAAGTAAGAAGATGAAATAAAAAAATTATGCAGAGGTTCAGCTGTGAATCAATACTGCAGCGAGGTGAGTACATTTCTAATAAAGATCAAGGCTGCTGCTAACTTTTTCTCTCTCACTCGCTGTAAACACATTTATCTTTCATTACTCTTTGCCAATGGAGGTCGGCTTTGGCAGAGCAGGATAAATGTCAGGTTCAGCGGATAAACACGGTGTCAGTGCTTTCTCAGCCTGCGTGTGTCTTTTTCTCTGCAGGAACTCAGTGAAAAATAATATAAGCTTTGGACAGCGGTCACTGAGATGTGGTTTCTGCTGCTATTGTCATTGTTCATGGTGGAAGAACAGTAAATTCATCTTTGGGTGCTTCTTAACATACTTGCTGTGTTATGTAATGTAATAACTTAAGCAAATGTCTGCTTAAAGACACACTAGGCAGACTCCAGTCTCTTCTCAGTTGGGGCTACGAGCCTTGATCATTACTGGTGACTACCAGCGTTGGCACCTGCTGCTTATTCATCTTCTCTTGTAATTATGTTTGTAAGACCTCATACTAAGGTTGACTCAGCGCACCACCTTGTGGTAGAAAGTGGTAGTGCATGACCGGACAAGGTTGGGCTAGTCTACCATTAAGTAGTTAAGTGCGAAAATACACAGAATCACTGAAATAATATTAACCGTTTCTGCTTGTTGATTAAAAATGTGTACATTTTGTAAAGAAATGCATTAAAAGTTTTGCTCAAGGAGACTCCGACATGTGGGCACGGGGAGATGGGGGATCGAACCTGCAATCTTCTGACTGAGAGACTCAAAATAAAAAATTAACATATCACTAAAACAACCATAAGCTCGGACAGACCAGCTACCATTAAGGTTTTTCCTAGTAATCTATGTCAACAAAAAACTAAAAAAATAATAAGAATATTTTTCATTTATATTGTTTGATTCATCTGCCAAAATCAGTTTGAATAAAAAAACATGTTGCTTCTTGTATCACACCCAGAGATGGGATTAAAATGTAATTAAGATGAATTAATTACAAAACCCCCAGTCAGGTTTTTTTTCAATTACATTAATTGAGTCCAACCAATAAAAACAAAGTCTTTATAAACAAAGAGAAAGTGCTTGGAAAAGAAAATATATTGAACTGTTAATCACTTGAGGAACCGAAGCCGGTTTGTTTGTCCGTTTGCTCGGCGGTGATTGAAGCCGGGGTCCAGCTTCAGTTTGACCGGACACAAAGAGCCATTTGTTTCTGCGAGTTGGCTCAGAAAAACAACCCTGAGGTGCTCCAGCAGCATTAACCTGAATCCCTTTCAATTAAAGGTCAATTTCATCTCTCAAGAGAAATCTATAGAGCACTGCTGATGGAGAATTGCTTAAAAAAAAAAAAAAAAAAGCCTTTGTGGAGCATTTTCGCAGTAGCTCACATACTGCATGCTTAAGCAGTGTTAAATCAGGCGCATTAATCAATGGTGTCATTGCATCTTTTTTTTTTTTTTAACTGGGACTCAAGACAAAACATTTCGAAGCAAGCTGCTCTATAAGGCATACCAGGCCTAATGGAGAGGACCAATGAAATCCCAAACAGAGACGCCCTATGAGCCTTCAGCTTTTAAAATCTCTCAAACAAATTATGACCCGGCTCTTCTGATGAACCGACGGACATTTAAAAGGAAAACAATAGGCCTGACACATAGGAGGAGATTACTGGACATGACAGCTTGCTGTGCAGGAAGTGCATTTCTCCTTGTTTTGGCGGTGCATTAAGAGTGTCAAGGCAGTTTGTTCCAAAGCATTTACAGTGACATTCCAATAAAACAATCTCAAAGCCAATTAATCACCGGTTAGCAGGAAGCAAATACCAAGACATGAAACGGTGTCCTGTGCGGGCGATATCCTGCTTTTGGGGAAAAAACACTGCAGCGCTTCCGGTTGTTTTTGCCCGACATGTTCCAGACACCTTCCTGAAAATGTCAGCGGACAGAAGGAGCGAGGGAAATCCACAGAAATGAGGAGCAGGAGGAGAGGGCAGCGGCTAATTTCTCAGCTTGCCCTAACTATAAAATGCCTCCTAAAAGCGCCCTCCTCTGTGAGAGTCAAGGTCGAATGTCACAGCCCTCTGCTGTCTCAGTGACTGATTACAAAGGGGCTCCAGAGCAAAACGGGTAAAAAACAAAAAACAAATGAAGTGAGCGCTCTCTCCCATGAAGCTACTGCACTGAAAAGCATTGTTGGATGCAGATGTCGATCCAATTAAATAGTTCGATACAAGATTGCGGGGAAGAAGACACAATATCTGGAAGGAAATTATCAGCGTTGGCGTGATCCTCACTCCTCTGAGACTATAGATACGGTGTTGAGCCACATTATCGACCCCGTTATGAGCCGCGTCAGGGACAGAATTACTCCTGTAATGAAAAACTCAAAGGTGGGCGCGCTCACGCGGTACACATACACACACAACCCTCGCACGTGCACATTTCACGGTGCGCATGCATATAAATGAACTTTTATGAGCAAGGAAATATAAAATGATGAATTTCCCCCGACACACAAAATTGGTTTTGCCTTTGTGAGCAATTTGTTTTACGAGAACAAATCCTCTCTTGCTCATCCCATCCTGTGTTTTGTCTCTGCACCCCACCCTCCTCCCCCTTGGCACAGGTACAAACACGCTACGCCTCGTCACATAAAAGGTGATGGTGAGCATAATGGCAGGTGGGCACCTCTGTGGGCTTTATCTCTGCGCGAAGCTCACAAAGCTGCTCCCCAAAGCCAAAAACGCTCCCTTTACACTCTTGTATGTGTACAATCGCAGAAAAGCCCACACCCACATATAAATACACACGGAGCCACAAGACTAAGCAGAGGGAATGTTCTGACTTTCAGTGGGCTTGTATAGGATGTCAGGCGTGACACGGCAAACACAGCGACCATCCATTCAGACAGTAAACACGCCGTTCTTTGTTCTGCGTCCCGTGTCTGGGCACCCCCCCCCAGCTGAGTGTTCACACAATCTGAACCCCTAAACTGCACTCGTTGTGACTGATTGACCTGTCGTCCCCTCAGGTGTCCCCGCTCTTAGGGATCACGGCAGGGACTCTGATCCTGCTGTTTGTGCCCGAGCCAAAGCGAGGCAGCGCCGACCAGATGGGAGGACGCATCAAGACCCGCACCTCCTGGCTCTGTGACATGAAAGCTCTCGCCAAGAAGTAAGGCCCGGATGTCACGGCGGAGTTTGTTGAAATTGTTTGTCTGATGAGTGACGAGTGTGTGCACCAGATTCAGTTTCCAATTCTCCCAGAAGACCACAAAGGAAATGTCTATGCAGTCGAACAATAGCTTTGAATTCATGTCAACAAACATTTGTCAATCCCCGAAGTTGAATAGTTCCAATATTAAGATGTGACACTTAAAATGTCAGGGAACGTATTCAAAGCACTGACAAGTTAATATAAATAGACAATAGATAAGCCATCATGGGGAATAGAGACGACAATGAAGATAGTTATATCAGGACATTTTTACAGAAAAAAACAAGTTCCCCTTTTAACTGAAAGAAACCTCTGCACAACTAGACTCAAAAGATGTGATCAGAAGGAAACTAATCCCCTGCAGAACTTCGTTTGAATTCTAATTTGTCAGATAAAACATGATACTGATCATTTTTTTCACTGGTTCACCTGTTGAACCCATCTTGTTCAAACGTTAACGATGATATTTAGGTGATGATTACAGTACTTTAAACCAGCACACCAAATGTTATTTATGTCTGTTGAAGTGGAAAAAAACAGTAAAAAAAAAAAAGAAAATGCTGCTACCAATATCTAAACTGTGAGGGTTTTCTGCCTTGCTTGTCTTAAGATAAATTGTTTATAATTGGTAGATTAATCGTCAATAAGGGTCCTGTAGAATCATGCCCACCTATTTGCATACACTCACCCTCAGCCGGCCTTTTATTTACCATTCTATTCAGGGAAATGTCAACAGCAGACACAGTGAGCCAGTGTCAGCGGCCCTCCGCCACCCTGCAGCACTGCTGAGCTCTGTCACACTGTGGGCCCTTGTTTTTCATGGACCTTTAAAAAAAAAAAAAAAAGTTATAACTCTATACATGGCTTTATTGGAACAATTTTGGGTGAGCAACCACATGGTGTGCCGAGTGGCTCTCCCACAGTCACCACCTTTGGACACATGAAAAGTGTGTTATTTTTGTCTGCGACCATTAACCTGTCAGCCCCAGCTATATATCTGTTTCAGTGTAGCACTGAAGTCGAGATAAAAGTTCCCTTGTGCATCAATAGAGCCTCACAAAAGCATTCATTGTCCGCTTGCAGTTGTTATCAGATGGGTATTTGCATTAGGAAGGAGCATGTGAGATGTTTGAGATGACATGACAAATAACAGTGGCTTGTTTTTCGTTGGGTTTTTTTGTCCTATAAACCGAGATCATCACCTGCGCAATTCTGCGTGTGCTTCTTGTTTCTCTGTGGTCAGTCGGAGCTACGTCTTCTCCTCCCTGGCGTCGGCCGCAGTGTCCTTCGCCACAGGTGCGTTCGGAATGTGGATTCCTCTGTACCTGGCCAGAGCTCAGGTGGTGCAGAAGACGGCCGAGCCCTGCACAAAAGAGATCTGCAGCAGCACTGACAGGTGATTGGTTCAGGACTGAACACAAGGGCCTCTGTTTGGCTTGTGAAACACACAACCCTGCAAAAAAAAAAAAAAAAAAAAAGATTTTATTCCAGCATTATTTGGGTTGTCTGATAGCTTTCAAGAAATTAAAGCATGACAGTATGTACTTGTATTTCTAAAAAAAACAAAAACCTCTGTTAGTAGCAGTGATAGACATGTTAAAATACACCAAGAAGCATTGTTTTTCTGTATTCATCTTGCCCTGTGGACCACGTTGTTAACTAACCCCCCCAACCTGAATGTGATGCTCCCTTTCCTCCAGCCTAATCTTCGGGGCGATCACCTGTGTGACGGGGCTGTTGGGAGTGGTGATCGGGGCTGCCACCACTCGACTGTGCCGCCAGAAGACAGAACGGGCCGACCCGCTGGTGTGCGCCGTCAGCATGCTGGGCTCGGCCATATTCATCTGCCTCATCTTCGTGGTGGCCAAGAAGAGCATCGTCGGAGCTTACGTGAGTCCTCATCTCCTCTAAAACTCTCGAATTCATTGTGTCTGCAGTCGAGGGACTTGTCATTGTGTCTCATTATACTTTCCTACAGATTGTCCCCCAGACGAAACGCGATATTAATCTGTGAAATATGGATCAGCCTTGAGGTTTGAGATTAAAAAGAGAAAGTCCGGTAACCAATCTCATAGGAGAAAGCTCATCAGGATGGGGTTTGAACAATGAAGTAAGCGGACACCTTGCCCGATCCCTGCTGCTCGCAGGCCCAGAGGCAGTGAGTGGGTGTTTCGTCCAGTAATGAATAGCTCTAATTGCAGGTTAAATTGCGAAAGACTCAGAAGCTCCTGCAGGTGGCCGAGGTTCATACCTCGTCTGGCCAACATTTAACACTCTTACGTGGTTGAGTGTGGCGAGCTGGTGAGACTAATTGTTTTATAAAACAGGAAAGGGTGCAACTTGACAATTCCTGACTGAAAACAATGCCCTTTAGGCTGTTGTACTTTCCAAGCACACATTTCTCAGTCTTATCAGTGACAAAGGAATAGGAACTGACCCTGAACAAGTTGGCCGGCAATATTGGTGGAAAACTGAAAAATAGTTCCCATGCGTGTAAGAGCAGATAACAAACATGCTCCCATATCCTAAATATGCGACCTTAGCTTTCCCTGGGAGGCTGATCCGTCCACTTCCTAAGGTAACTTATAGGAAAGAGCCAAGAGCCAAGACAAGGCTGCTTTCATAAGACGGCACATGATGTCAATCAGAAAATTAATTACCTCTAAAAATTACTGGAGTTAATACAGTATAGTCATTAAACAAATGCTCGTTAATTAGTGTCAGAAAAATGGCTCATATAATTGTTTACTTAATGAATAAGGTTTCTATAAAGTCTCGTGTTACAGGCTCACATTCATCAAGTGTTTGACAGCAGTGTGGCTTCACCAATTAACCGGGAGTTGCCGAAGCATCCATCATAATCACATGTCCAAGTTCGCCTCGTACAGAATCTGGCTTCACGTTTCACTAATGGACTGAAGAGGCACCTGCTTTCTATTGGTGTGTGAATCACATGGAGACACAGGCGTCTGATGTTCGCCTTGAGAAAACACACCAGAAACAGCGACGTTCAGTGAGTTCAAACACGACTCCTCCTCCCCCGTTTGGACGACTTTGCGGTCTTAAATCATCAGTACAGCAGCAGTTGTAAGTGATCAACTCAAGTTTCATGGCGACGAGTTGACAGATGTGTCATATTATAAGGCGTGACGTGCACGTTGCGGTCGGTGCTGCTCAGCCGAGGCCCATTGACCCCTCGCAGCTGTTGTTTCGTCAACACGCAGCTAATCTGAGCAAAGGCCGCACCTCTCTCCTCTGAGAGGCAACATGTCGGTCACGGTGTCTGGTTCACAGCCCACAGATCAGACCTGTCGGCCAGTCCGCCGTCGGGCTCGCTCTCCTCGCCTTCTGTACGTTACTGTAGGTCTGGCAAACGAGCAGAGGGGTTCTCCCCTCCCCCGGCAGGAAACACACATCAATCGTCCGTTTTTAAAGCCGTGTTAGATGAAAACGATCGCTACAGATTCACGGAGCTCCGCTGCAAGCAAATCCCTCTGGCCGAGAATCTGGCCGAGTACGCAAAACCAGCTGCTCCCAACCCATATATTCACAGCAGCCTGTGTGTAACCTCTATTATGTTATTTAATGTTTACCTTTTCTGCCACACCCATGTAGGAAACGGTCGTAAATTCAAATCTCTGCAGCTGGACTCAAACTTAGCGTGTTAAGTGTTAAAATGTGTTTTGTTTTTTTCCTCGCACGGAATATATAGCTTTGACAAGAATAAACAATCCTTATCATCCCGTGCTGCTTTTCAGCCCAGTGCGACCAAAATGAAGGCCCTGCACATCCACATGTAATTGGGGCACAGGATAATAACATGTTTTTTTTTATATCCGCTGCAACCAAAGCACTTTTTGTTCAGCCGTGGATTCCCACACGGCACAGCGGGATCTGCAGCCTCCCGCTGCCGCCGCTGGAGTCGTGTCACTTCTCAGCTCAGTGGAAATTGGCTGAACCTAATTAGCGGCACTAAACCTGAAATTTCACTCTGCTTCAGGTTTGCATCTTCATCGGAGAGACTCTGCTTTTCCTGAACTGGGCCATAACAGCAGACATTTTAATGGTGAGTATGGGGAACCTATACTTATCCTCTGGTTCACTGGAAACTCCGGCAACCAACCGCGCAAATGGCGGTCAACCAATTAGATGCCATTTTGAGCCGTGAAACATGTGAGTGGACTTTGGAGGCTGCAGCTCGGGCGGGGATGATGATTACCGGTTGACTGAGAACGATTCATTTGGTGTGTTTTGGTGTCAGTTCAAAACAGAGAGCTAAAGGAAATTAGTCTTCCGGTGAAGCGGAGGTGCCAGCCGGCTCCTTCATTTGTAATTAGGCTGGAGACTGTGGTGTGGATGTGCAGACACATGCAAGCCATTTCTGATGTTTTTTAGCGTCACTGACGGGACTGCCTGTGGCGTCCTGACCTGGGCAAGGCGTGCATAATTGACGACTCCAGCAGTTTGCTTAATTTGCCCGTGTGGATCCTACTAAGTCTGTTTCTTCATCGTCTCACACCGGGGATGTCAAACATAAGGCGTGTGGGCCAAAAATGAGAAAGAGAAAACAGATTAGCAACACAAGACTCGAGACTGGAGCTGAGATATCAGAGATGCTGCCATGAAAGCTACCAAACAAGCATTAGCCTTGAAACCATGCTGTCAGGGGAAGTCTGTAAAAACACATAATGCAACAGTTGTAGAAGAACTTTGACGGACTTTTCACTGTATTTTGCATCCAAAGGGTTCGTTAAAATCGGCTTTATGTTGAGATTGTAGTAATTTTCAGTGTTAGTTGTTTGGTTTTGTGAAAATATAGACGTTTTCATCACATATGTGCAACAACAAAGCAAATCTTTGAAGTTTATATATGAATGTTATTATGGCACTATTTTATCAGTTAAGATGAAATTGGGTTCCGAAGTAAAATGAGTTCGACACCCCTGTCTTACACCGTCTCATGTTTTTTTTTTCCACAGTTTGTCGTTATTCCCACGCGGAGAGCGACGGCGGTCGCCTTTCAGAGCTTCACCTCTCATCTGTTGGGTGATGCGGGGAGTCCCTACCTGATCGGCCTGGTAAGACTCACCCAACAACACCCTCTGTGTGACGATTGAAGGAGACGGGGGGGGGGGGGGGGGGGGGGTCGTAAATCTGGCATGCAGTGCTTCAACGCCTCATTCATACACACTTGATGCATTCAGACGCCGCTTCAGCTCTCGCTTTAAGTAGGCCAGTGCAAAGTGAGGTACAAGAGGAGCTTTTAGTGTATGTCTCAGGAGAGCTGGTGAACACAGTTGTGATTTCACCACTGCTCTTCGGGCTGTCAGTGGCATTTTCTAGTAAATCTCCGGAGTCCCAGGAGGGCCCCGTGTTACTGTATACGATTGGCCGGGAGGTGAGAAAATGGGACGACGGGGTGCCTCTCAAGGTCAGTGTGAGCCTTACACCCTTAAAACGCACACACACCCAAAAGAATCGGTCTGAATAAAAGTGCTTATTCAATGGAGTGTGAAACAGGATTCACCGCAGACTGTCAAGCACCGCTCGATTTGAGGGTGAACATTTTCTGAAGTTAAATAGTAGCTCCACAGAGCCTCGCTCTCAGCTGAGTGTGGAGGAAGCAGGGAAAAAAGGGCTCTTATGCAAAGAAAACACACGAAAACCCACTGTAACAACATCACAGCCACAGTGCGTATCACAACCTGTCCCAGTGTTAAACTTTTTCTATCAGTCTTCACCATGTACTTTGATTCCAGAGAAGTGTTGAGAGGAAACACAGTGCCTCATCATTGTGTGTTTGTATTGCGTTTTATTGTCGTGGCGCTGACTTGCAGCCGAGATTACGTTAACAAAAACAGTCTTTGATGAGTAGATCAAACTGATCTTGGAGATCCTCTGTCAGAGCCTGGCACACAGATTTGCTCCTACAATGACATAACCCTGTTTACTTCACTAAATGGAAGATGTAAACTATAGTCAAAGCGATGAAAGAGACAGCAAGTTGTGCAAAGAAATCTTTTCAAAAGACAGATCAGGAGTAGCATTGTATAAATAAATCCAAATTCTGGGAATGGGGCCCGGAGGCTGGCACCTTATTGTTTCTGCACATCAAATAAATTATCCTATATTGTGCAACCGCCCCACTGACACAGTTATGCTGCTTTGGAACACTTTGTGACTGAGACGCTTCAGTTCTGATAATGCAAAGTTGGAGGCACGGTGTAGATGTAGACTTTCACCCCACAGTGAGGACACACAAGGTGGAATATTTCTTTACGGAGTTCTCCTCCTGTTTTCAGCACAATTCAAAAGATGCTTGTTAGATTATTTGGTGACTCTCAATTGCATTCAGGTGTGTGTAGTAAACTGTTCCCTCACCCATTAATCTTTGCATGCCTCACACGAATAAGCCGGATGGCTCGATGGACATGATGTTAACAAAATGCAGCTTGTAAACAAACATGCACACACACACAGATGCATGCCAGAAAGGATTACACAGACGCAGCCCCAGAGGCAGCCAGTCACCGTGGTCGACTTCGTGCAACGTCTAGGGTCATGACTCTACTCTGAGTGGCGCACTGAATGACCGGGGGTTTCTCACTCCTCCAAAAAACTTCCCGCGCAGGATGCTCCAAGTGCGTCACGGCTCAGTGCCTCGGCTCCGGAGCTGAGGTTTAGCGCACGAGTGCGATGGGCTGACCGTGACGCACGCTGAGCGGCAGATATGCCGTCGCCCCTGCAGACTGGCACAAATAGTGAGCGAGCAAAGTGGAGAATGTGGAGGAAAACAGACCGGTGGTTATTGCTAAGGCAACCGCAGGAGAAAGTGAGCCGGTGAGTCAGTTTGAGTTTTTGACAGACCCCAAGATGAAGTATTTAACACGGGAAACCGGCTGCGACATCAGAGCTGCTTTGTGTTACTGCAGATAGTGGTGCTCACATGCCACCCAACTACCACTTTCTGTCATGTTGAAAAAAATAAATAAATCTGCTTCAGTTTATCTGAGATTCTCCTGAGTGTGAGCCATGATTCTCCTCCATCAGCACGTAGGCAGCTGTCACTTAGGAATCCCCTGAGAAACACATAATGGGAGTCCTCCTATATGAGTAGGACATTGCTACAGGCTGGGTGGCTCGCAGGGGGAACGCCAGGGACAATCTCTCAGCAATCTTCCAAGAAATGTCTTCTAGACGGATAATTAGCCATGCAGCAGTTCTCTGAGTATTTTTAGCAGAGCTTGTATTGTGCAGGCAATTTAATGTACCTGACAAAAAAAGAGCCTGTGCACCGGCCACACACACACACACAGCTGCGAGCCGTGTTTTGTCAACACATGTATATTTTATTTCCCTCTGCAGTCCCCTCCCTTTCACTCCTCATCTCGCATGCACGCGCATCACACATGCCCACATGAGCTCGTCCTGCACACGCACGGTCATCGCCTACAACACCCCCCCCCCACCCACCCCAGCCCCCGTCAGCAGTTCTCCAGCTCTCCCGAAAGAGACTCTTGTTCTGCTGACACTAACATGAAATCAATGTGCTTCAGCCGACGTGACCTATGGCGCGCGCACACACACACACACACACACACACACACACACACACACACACACACACACACACACACACACACACACACACACACACACACACACACACACACACACACACACACACACACACACACACACACACAAAGCTTCCACTCGTGTTCCTGCGGCACATACCTCCACACAATCGGCAGCCTCCAGGTCCATCACGACTGTCAATGCAGAGATCGTCGCCTGTTTTTTTTTGTTTAAAATCGGGCCAATAAGCAACAGAGAGTGGTCGCCTCACACCCACCGTTCTCCAGCTGTTGTTTGACTCAGCATGACAGACTGACTGCGAGTGCTACTGAAGCCTTCAGCTGCACGACGAGCCGGTAGCCGTGAGATCCTGAAACAAAATCAGGACGTCTTACATCACGCTGTGTGTCTGTTTTATCTGTTGCCATGATGAAACATGCAGAGCTCACTCTGGCAAAGTGCTTATTGTGAGGGTGCGAGGAGCATGGCGTCATGTAGCGTGTCGGAGCGTGACAGTGCATTTGAAGAACTTTTGCTGGGCAATTAGTTTGAATAAAATCTCTCCTTTCTCCCCTCGTGTGCTTGTGATGTGGTGGTGTGTGTGTGTGTGTGTGTGTGTGTGTGTGTGTGTGTGTGTGTGTGTGTGTGTGTGTGTGTGTGTGTGTGTGTGTGTGTGTGTGTTGTGGTGTGTTTGTGCTGGCCCGGTGCAGATCTCCGACGCCCTTCAGCAGAGCTACACTACATCGGCGCTGTGGCGGTTCCTCAGCTTGGGCTATGCCCTCATGCTGTGTCCCTTCATCATCGTCCTGGGGGGCATGTTTTTCCTGGCCACTGCGCTGTTTTTCCTGGATGACAGGGACAAAGCCGAGAAGCAGTAAGTGACTCAGACATTGTTTGAATAACTCGCCATCGTTTAATTCATTATTTACTTGCTCATTCTTTAAATATTTAATATTTGCTTGAGTTGTTCTCCATCAACTTTCCATGTGAGAGGTCCAAAGCACCCAAACACAGTCGAGAGCTGCAGAGGCAGCAACAACATTAGATTTATTTACCGTACAGACACAGAGGGGTCAGGAACTTTTTTTTTTCTTTTTCCTTAATATTGCTACTGTGATGCCAGAGTTTGACACAAATCAGGGAAAAGCTGCCCAAGTGGTGCCAACATCCCCCCCGCCCCTTCCCCCCCGAGCCAAAAGAAAGTCCAAGTCAGCTAAAAGAGCCCCAGAGCTGACACAAGTGCTTCCGGGCATCAATTTGTTAAAGTGTTCTTACTTGTACCAGCTACCGCCCTTCTTATTTATGTATTCATTTTTTCCTCTATCAAACGCCGAAAAAAACGTGAAGCGGTGAGCGATCATGGCCTTAAAAGGCGAAAACAAACACACTCATCTTCTCTCGGGTGGTGAGACACGACTTCTTGTTTCTTCCTGACCATTTTTTCCCTACGTTTTATCAAGTCGGCGTGCTCCCCTGGTGCCAGCGCTCTCAGAAATGACTTCCTTCCTGTTGGAGATGAGGGACATTTTTAGACGGGATGGCAGTCTGATGTCTGACGTCTGTCTGCCGTCGCCCGCTGGTAGTTTCCCACGCCTAAACCTTTCATAAAGATTTTTGCACGGTTTGACCAGGATAGGCCCTTTGCCGAACCACACGAAGTCTGAAAACTGCAAACGAAATGAAGAAATTACAAGCGAAACTTTTTATAATTTATAAGCCGAGGGTCACGCTGAAGTCCAAGCCGTTAATATTTCCTCTCTGTAATGTTAATATAGGGTTTTAAAGTGGTCTTATTCGGGGGAAACACATCCACAGCCGCCACAAGTCAGCCATGCTGTGGTTTCTGTTGAGTCGATTCCAGGAAAGAAAAAAAAGAAAGAAAAAAAAGCGGAACAATGATTGAGATTGAAGCCTGTGGTCGACCGTGCGGTTCAAACTATCTCGCCACATCACTGCATGGAGTGGGCAGATGGCACATGCTCAACTCGAACTATATCCAACCAGACCCTTGACTTTCACGCGGCACTCTGGAGGGCAAAGCTAATGTTGCAGCAGATGCAAGTTTGGAAAAGGAATGAAACAGACGCACCGAAGTCAAAGCAAGGTCACCGACTGTGACGCCTCACGGGTTACCTCATTTCACATTCACAGCGCCGCCTCACCGGTTTCTGGCAAAGAGGCATTTTCGCTAAATTGGTCAATATTTAGTAATTTCGTGTCACTGGATTCGTCAACTCGTGAGCCTTTCTGTGTAAAGTGCTCTTACCCACATCAGATCTGTTAATTTAGGGTTTCTATAGAAAATATTATCTAAGTCCGCGCTGGTGCATGTGACTAAATGAGGTTTGGTCCAGCTGCTCTGCAGCTTCTTGCACAAGATTCTTACAACTTAGAAACCCAACGTTGCTCTGGTTAATGAGCTGAAGCTGAGCTGTCAACCATGAATAAATAATATCACAATGAAGCCATTAGTTAAATTCATCCCACTAATAGAAAGTGTTTGTTTTTTTTTAAATTGGGCTTGCGTGTGCATGAATAATACAGTTATGTAACGTATTCACACTCAGTCACTAAGTAAACATACATTTTAAAGTTATTTGGGTGAAAATGATGATTAATGTAATTTATATTGCACAATCTACTTAAGTACAAATTCAAAATGCAATCAAACTCGTTTGGGTGGAAAAAGAAGAGATATGTATGTGTCTAGCACAGATCATAATCCAAACTGTGTAATAGTTGAAGTTAACAATTATTTGAACTGAAAGCTAAATGGGCATTTTGGCTGTTTCTTTCCAAGTTCGCCAAAGTAGCTCATGTTAATGTTATCCTCATGTTTTAATTCAACCTCCAATATTTTTCCTGACAGAGCCTGAACAGTTAGTGGGATTTGAACCAACAAACTTCTGGCTACAGGTTTTCTGACATAACCTTCAGATCCTTTTAGATATTAGACAATATTATACGTGTAATGAGGACAATATGAAAGATATGAAAAATCCACTATGATGTTAAACTGTAACTGGATAGAAAATCTAAGCATTGAGCTTAACATCAGATTTTGTTTATTGCAAAATACCGAAAGTTACATGAGGTCATCATCCAAAGGGGTTAAAACAAGAATTAATCTTCCAGATTTGGAACGTGAAGAAGTAGAAAGTAAAGATATTTGTGTTCCAGTGTGTGGAGTGAGAAGAGAAAGTCAAAAAGTATTTCTATTTTATGACTTCCCACCTCTGATAAAAGTCATGTTCCAATCATCTTCTGCCCACTGAACCTTTTCCCTCTGAGAACTTTCCATTATTAACATATAAAACATGTTGTTGTGCACCTTTGGGGTTAATAATACACCTACTTGCTGGAGTGCATCCAGGTGTGTGTGTGCATGTGTGTGTGCAGCAAACATACTTTAGCATAGCTCACAGAGTCTCCATAGAGCCGTGCAGATTTGTACTATAGATCACTATGAATAAAAGTTAAACTGCAGCAGCTCTTTTGTAACAAGCAGCTCCACGGGGACCCTGAAGACGACGACATGCACAACTTGGTACAACCGGGGTTGTTCCACGACTGTGATATTTATAGATTCCATTCACGCTATAAAGCCCCCAATTTATAAATTCCCCCAGACTTTACAGAGAGCGGTGCGTCTTTTCTCCCAGCACCGAGTGTGTCCTCAGAAACTCAGTGCTATTTATAAAAAGGCACCGAGCTGACAAGTAACTCAGTGGAGCCCGCATGTCTATTTCCAGCCCTAAAGAGTGCTTTATTATTTGAAGGTTGTCGGCTTTTTTAGGCTGCAGGGTTGCCATTAATAGCCTGGGCTCAGTGTGTGTCTTCCTCCCCGGTCCACATTTACACGTCAGTGATGTGCGAGAGCAGAACTGTCTCATCTGCCACGCCGGCGAGCTTTGACAGCAGAGATCCAAGCGAGGGTGGAGAAGAAGGGCCTACGTGTTATTACAAGACAGACAAAGACTTGTGATGAGTGAAATAAGAAGGAGAAACTGTGTTTTTAAAAGAGCTCCTCCTCTCTCCCCAGGTTGAGCCAGCTGTCACGACCGCCCTCCTCGGTGAAGGTATGACCAGGTAAACTGACTTCTTTATTCTCTTCCTCTCGACACACTTTTACCCTTCGGGGGCTTTTAGCTCTCCAACTGCACTACAAGCAGTTTTAAGTGGCTGAGAACAAAAGAGACGGTCCTGGAACATTAACATTTATAGACATCTCCTCTCATTACCTTGCAAGCGTCATTGCGTGCCTCTTTCATTAGAGGCATCTGAAAACAAAGTTTCCAAAGACCCGAAAGACAGTGTGACCTGAAGCCACCCAGAGTGTTGTGACAGTGGTGATAAAACTCGATAAACCAATGATTATTCTCTGATCTATTTCCCCTCTCGCTGGTGTGTCTCCACATCCCTGCAGTTGTGGGTATATGAGACCAACTATCTGGCATCTTATCAAGACCCGAGCTGCCTTTTCCTACTTCCTGCCTTTATCAGACTCACACACGCTGCTAAACCTCTTTAATTATTAACACAGAAAAAAAAACAACACAATAATTGGCAGCTCACCAGCTGACTCTGCACGGAGGGACAATGGGGAGCTGCAAGCAAAGAATAACAAGAGCAAACTTTGACTCGCTGATTAGACAGACAAGGAATCTGAGACTTTTTTTTTTTTTTCTGGAAAGGTTATCGTGTTCAGACAGAAGGTGAGAGCTTAAGTCTTTTCTTTGTGACCTTATCTGGGTTTTATTGTTCAGAAAATCTTTGTCAAATTACTGTATAGGCACTAATACCCACTTGAAATACATTCCTGTATTACAGGCGAGTCAAACATACAAAACCGGCCTGCAAGAGGCTCCAATCTGGCTACCAAATCAACAAGCTAAATGTACACATTTCACAGAAAACAGTGATTTTTTATTTTTTTTTTATACTATACAAGTCACACACAATTTTGTGCTTATGTCACAAGTTTTTAACATTGAACCTGAATGAAATAGAATAAAAGAACATTTTTAACTAATCAAAACGAATAAAGATGAAGGGAAATTTATTATTACAGCTCCAATATGCTCAACTTCGAGGTATTTCCTAACCCGCATACGAATGTACAAACCTGCCATGAAAATAAAACTGTTGTAATAACTACAAATTAATACATAATAGAAATAAAGATAAACGAAAAACAGCCATAATAATAATAATAATAATAACAGCTTTGTCCACTTCTTAATGAACATGAGTCCATGATTGCAGTCTACCCATAAGAATAATAAGATATCTTCATACAGAATACATTAACTCCCTCATGAAGCCTCCAACAAATCTGAATTTCACATGATAAAATTGCAGCAGCTTGTGAAAACCAGCGCGGGCAGGATGAATGAGTTCAGCTGAGGAAGCACTGTGATCGTTGGCCAAAGTTGCACGTCCTTGTAGTATTTGAGAGCAACAGCCGAGTGGTTGGAAAATTCGTGTGAAGGTGCAAATTTGCACAGGCGAGAGAGGATGAGCTCACAGTTTCTCTGACCGCTCTTCAAAAATATATCAGATTTTTACAACTCGGGAGTTTCATGCTCAGTTCTATCTATTCTGCTTGCTACTAATGCAGGAATAATGGCTATAAAAGAGGCCATGGACCAAAGTCGGCTTTAAGTGAGCCCTCAGGATGACAGTGCAAGGTGTGAAAATTAGAAAGCGATTGGCAGGAAATTAGTTGCATTATGTGATTTATTTACTTTGAATTGCACTGAGATGTGTGTGGCTTCTGGAGGAAATTGAGTTTGGCTGCTTTAGACAAAACAAAGATTTTCCAGGAAATAATTCTGTTTCTCTATAATCACAGTAATTAAGCACACATCCTGTGAACGGGATGCTCTTGATATCCTTGTTTGTTTCATTGATTTAAAGTTCATATCTTCAGTGTCAAAACCTCCACGAATAAGCGTTTCCAACTAGTTCCTGAAGCCATAAGATCATGTAAAATACAGATTCTCATCCATTTTCTATTAAGCCAGAATTCAGCGGGCATGAGTTGACTGTTGGTGAAGGTATAATACACCCCACTTAAAAAAAGGAGGACTGGGAACATTGACAGTTCACCTTGATGGATTACACTTTACAAACAAGCTGATTTGCATAGCGCATTGATGGATGGGCGACAATTGTTCCCCTGAGGTTCTGGAAACCGATTGAAAGACTGTTGTGTCCGTATGAAAATAGCTCAGCTGGCACTGAACTGGCTGCAAAATGCAAAACTCCCAGCGTCGTCCTTGGCCTGTAAGTGCTGCGGTGTCATTACGAGATTAGCATGCACCGCTAATGACAGGTGACATGAAAGGCTGCCACACATATCATGATTCGGTGTCAGTTTGCGCTCGTGGCCCGAGGGGTTCATCAGCTCTCTGTCACACACAGCAGCCAAAGCGTTTTGTCCTCCGCTGTCGAAGAGGGCTAATTATAGGGAACAGTGATTACATCAGACGCGGGGTCAGAGTTGAAGTCAGCCGGTGAGCTGATCATTTCAGGTTTGCGGAGGAGCCGACGAGGCGATTGATTTTGAACAAATTGTGTTCTTTTGGGGGGGATAATCCAGTCAGGCACGACTTCCTCCCCCGGGTCTGATTCACAGATCAACAGTGCACAAGTGTTCGCCTGTCATTGTCGCTGGCCGAATAAGAATGTTAAAAAAAAAAAAAACAGAAAGCAAACTGTTTGGTACCACTCATGCTGTTTCTGTAACACCCCCCCAAAGAAACCTGAATGAAATGCATTTTTTTTTTTTTAATACACATAATAGTCATTAAAATTTCAATCCAGCTCATGTTCCTGTTTGATGGGTTTTCATCACTTGTTCCTAAAACATTACTTCAGATTATTTCATCATCTTGACATTGAAATCTATTTAGTATTTAATGTTAATCAATTCAAATGTCTGGGAAATCAATGAAACTCATCCATCCATCAATCCATCCAAATTCAAAAATGAAAATTGTTTTGATTTCACTCGGTTTTTATTGCCCTGATCTCTTTGATCTAAATTACACTATTTGCTCTCATGCCTTTTTGTATTTTTCATTCATTTTTCTGTTCCAGATTGAGCTGCTTAACAACTTAACTTAAGATAATTACACGTGTTACGTAATCCTAATAGACACGATTGACCATGCTCACACGCTCATTGTGAACCATTGCAAAACTTGAATCCAAACCTTGGTAGCAGAAACAAACACGCTCTGATAGAAGTGGAAGTGAAGGAGTGCACTTCAGAGGAGGGAAAAGACACTTCCGCTGTACAAATGAGGATGAAGAGAGGCAGTAATCGCTTAAGCTGTTATACATCGCAAGCTATTAATCTCCGGAGAAGCAATCCCAGACGGTGATCAGATACACTGAGATGCAATTAACTTCCTCTGCAGGAGGAGCCGGCCTCCGCTGGCCAGGTTCACCCTCGATAACTGGAGGACATCCCCGAGCTGGGGCGCTGTCAAAAGATCAGCGTGGGATCTGACAGCGGAGCGTCACGCTCATTTAGTCGGTAACCACAGTCCCGCGTTAGTCTGGGAAGGAAATTCACATCACCGGGCGAAACTTGGCTTTCGCCACCGCTGCCCCAAAGTGTGACTGTCGAGTGTTTGCACAGCTGCAGGCGCTCACTCTCCCAACTTCGCACTCTTATCAATCCGCAGAAACTCCGAGGCCTCAGTCAGCAGTGGGGAGTGGAGTGAAAATGTACAGACAGCCTCTGACGACGCTCGTGTCACTCCGGCCGTGTTCAGGCATGATTTGAATCCACCCAGACAAAAACTCACACTACGAGTTGGTTTGATCACATTTCCAGTCATTACCATCTTCCAGTCCTGCTCTTTTCCCGTCAAGTCTCCAGCCACAGTATCAGTGATGAACAAAGCAAAACACAGGGTTTTCAAAAACCCGCTAATCCTCCCTTTTAGGATGTGTGTGTGTGTGTGTGTGTGTGTGTGTGTGTGTGTGTGTGTGTGTGTGTGTGTGTGTGTGTGTGTGTGTGTGTGTGTGTGTGTGTGTGTGTGTGTGTGTGTGTGTGTGTGTGTGTGTGTGGGTATATATTTTTTGTATTGCCGGTTTCGCGTGTGCTCGGAGCATCACTCTGCGGCGCCTCTCTGCACTAATCCTATTGTAGCAGCAGTAGTAGCTTGTGTACTGAAGCGTCCAGGGAAACGTAATGACAGAGCACAACAAACAGCGGGACGCGCCGCCATCCAATCCAGAGAGGGAGAGATCACAAGCGTGGCACCGTGAACGCTTAATGTAAGCTCTAACTGAGGTATAGCTTTCCCTCTGGCGCCACGTTGCCAAGCGCACATGAGCTTTGTCTCGTGGAGTCGAATGATCAAATCACTCCGTTTCATTAGTGTTCATCCACGTTTTATTTTAGATGAGACACGATGGGTTTTGAGTTAACATTGAGTTGAATTAACAGCGAGGTTCTCGCCTCACGACGAGAATCTCATCGGTTTAAGCCCCGTCTTTCTGTATGGAATTTGCATGTTCTCCCTCTGTGGGCATGGGTTGTCTCCAGGTGCTCCAGTTTCCTCCTACAATCTAAAAACACGAGGTTAATAAGCAATATCTAAGCTCATCTTGATAAGTGATTGATTAATAGAGAAGATACTTCATCTTTACCTCCAAGTAAAGTAAGATGTCTTGGTTGCACATTAATTCTTGCTGGAAAAACTGTGACAACATCTAATTTGAAGCATAATATATTTCATCCCCAAACCCTCCATTAATCTGTGTGTATACTGTATTGTTAATGAGGCATTTGACACAGACTGAAGCCTTGAAAGACAATTTGGCATCAACATCTGATATAAAGCTCCATCTGGAGACACAGCGGCTGTGTTTAGCCGCGGCTTATAGGTTGCCGTCGTACAGATTGGGGAGGATCTGCATTAAACAAACTGTAATGTGCCGGTATGCTGTGTGCAGGAAGGTATTTAGGTCACGGGCTTGTCCTGGTGTGCAGGCGTTATCAGGAAGGTCCTAGCAGATGGCCTCAGAGCGTTCGACCTCAACATTAATTACATGCGATTGTCCTGCGGTGAGACCACACACTAGAACACACTCTAACACGCTGCCCCCCCGCCTTCTCTCTCTCTCTCTCTCTGTTCTCTCTCAGGTGTCAAACCATCGAGGTGCACAACCAAATTAAATGAGAAATGGTGATGAAAAGCAAAGGCAGCGTCTCCAAACCACGTCCTCCTTCCATCCGTCACCGCTGCGATCATCCTGCCCCCCCCCCCCGCTGCTCTTGCTTTTTTACGCCCTCTCAGAGGTCACTCAGAACTGGAACGACGGGGCGTCTTGCCCCCTCCCTGAACCCGCCTCTAAATCACAGAGCCGGCGAGACGGTGCTCTTCTTGTGCCAGCCTCCAAATAGCTAGTTGTCCTCCTCACCTCCGTCCGGGAGGATCCACTCAACCTTCCAGGGGGAACCTGGACCCCTCCCAGTCCTGTTGCCATACTACTGAATGCTGACCATGAACCTGCCCTGCCTGTCTGTCTGCCTGTCTGTCAACGGGCACGTCTCTGTCTCCGTCTGTCTCTTATCGGCTGTCGATCTGCACCAAGTGCCATAGCATCATTACATTCCTTTAGATTTTGCACTGACCACTAATGATCCTCATGACTTCATCGCTGGCTATGTTTACATGCACCCCAACGTGAGCCGAGTTCGATCAAGCAGTTGATTTATTTCTTGCTGGAAACTGAAAGTTGCATCACTTTCTACCTGCTCCGTTTCTGTAATGCAGGTTTCCATCTATTAATTCTGCGCAGAACCTGTAAAAATCATGTTTTGTGCAGCAGGTGATGCAACAGCAGCAAAACCTGCTGCGGGAACTTTTCCTTGCAGGTTTTATGTGTTTGATCAGACGATCACTCAGCACAGTGTTACCAGCGTAAACCGAACACAAACACAGCGTTTACATGACGAATGCAGTATTCTCGCAGTGCGTGTAAACATAGCGGTCAACCAAGAGCCAAAAAAAGTGTTACTGTTTAAAGGTCAGTGAATCAGCCTTAAGATTTGGAGCTTTCACACGCACACAGATGTTTCCTTTGACCCGCCCACATCTGTGTTCTTATATATTTAGCTTTCAGCACTTAAATCAGTGGAGACAGTGCCAGAGAAGATGACAGAGATTTCTGCACATTATTATTATTTTTTTTTTTTTTTCGTCTGTGTGTATGTTGGATTTGAAACTGGAGGTTGTTGCCTATGATTGTTTCAGGAGGATGACGACGCGATCCGGGCAATTTAAAGCGGACACTGGATTTTATATATATACATAGTTTTTAATTTATTGTATACATGCTTTTTTTTTTTAAAGTTAATGATACGCTACTCTTGACTTCAAAAGAGTAACACCTGTGTGTGTGTGTTTTTTTTTTTTTTTTTGATGTACGTGAGAAGCAATATGAGAGAATTCAGAGGAAACCTTTTGCTTTCCTCCACACTGCCTTATCAGTGAGCTCGGCTTCCCTTTAAAGGGCCGGCTCGTTGATGGTTGGTTTTGAATTTCTGGACACAATACCCACACAGAGACAGGACTCACTTTTAATGATGGATTCCAGTCCGGTCCTCACTGGTTACAATACCATGCATTGTTAAACGGGACCTTTCCTCCGGCCCTCGCTATTGTAGATATCCCATTCCAGGAGTAGAAGAAAGGAGCTTTGAAAGGAGCTTGAGATGCAGTCATCAGTTTATTAGGAGGGGTGATCGTAATCCCAGACAGGAAGAGGAAATCCTTCAGCCTCGGGTTAGACTGATGGCGAGCTCTTATCGTCGATAAGCGAGGAATCCGCCTCTGAAAGCTGCTCGGATGCCACTGCAGGAGCTGTAACACGATTCCCTTCACACGTGCACCGGAAAATGAGATTTACACATAAGTAGTCATTAAGCAAGGATTTGAACTTATCTCTCTATGCATTAATTACAGCATCGTATTGTAATTATGCAAATTTAATCCAATCTCCCACACAAACAAGAAGAACTCAGTGGGGAAAGCTACTGTACAGCTTCATGTAGATACAAAGAGTTTCAGAAGGTTTTTCAAGAGAGTAACCTGGTGAATCCAATTTCGCTCAAACCTTGAAGCCACTAATGGATTCAAAAGGTTTAAAGAAGAATATATGAGCATAAAAGGGAAAAAAAAAGAAAAAGCACTTTGCAGACCTCCAAGAAAACCCAGGAGGAGGAGGAGGATGATGGAGTGACCTCAGCAGAGGAATAAAAGGAGACGTCGAGGTGGTTCTTGTAGCATTGATGTGCGAGCGTGACTCACTGGCGCTGTGTGGGCTGTGTCCTTGTTGCCAGATCATTAGCTTTAGCTTCTCTCCAACTGCGTGGAGCTCTCTGAATGTGATTCTGTCCGTCCTGACGTGTTTACACACCTTCATCTACTTAATGAAACTAAGCTTCTTACCTTCCTTTTACAGATTTCCTTTTTTTTTTTTTTTAATGTTACCAAATGACTTTTTTTAATAACTACAGTAGAGAGATAAATATATATATATATATAGCTATATCACGCAGCAACTTTAATATATTGTAAATGATGGCTTGGATGCAATGTATTTATTTGTTTGTTACCATAATGAAGAATAATCAACAAAGGGAAGTTTTAAAGGTTTCAGTATACTACACTTTGTCGTCGTCGCCGGGTTTTAAAATGTTGAGTTGTTCATCCTTTTGTATCACAATGAAACAACAGAATACCTTTTTACATCACTAAAATCCATCCTCTTTACTGTGACCATGAATTGGACAAAACACACAGACACACACACACACACACACACACACACACACACACACACACACACACACACACACACACACACACACACACACACACACACACACACACACACACACACACACACACACACACACACACACACACACACGCAAATGCAAATGTGATTGTTTGAAGACAACCTATTGGTTTCATTGTTAGGATGCGTTCCGTGGCTCTCGTATGCATTTTTTATTTCTCTCTTCTTCTTTTTTTTTGTCTGTTTTTAAAATAACTGATCAAACCATTTTGCACACATAATGTTCAGGGATTTATTTGAACCACAGCCGAGCATCAACTTCACAGAGCCTCCGCCACAGAGGTCTGTCTCTTCATGCTCACAGTAAGCGCTGACATGTTGTCGTCATCCGTCATCCGTCATTAGAAGGGACGTTGGCTCTGGTCAGATGGGTCATGAATTGAGTTTTCACTTTGCCAAATTGAGTTGATTGAGCACCAATCCTTTTAGCCTGTTGTATTGAGTAATTCTGTGTTAATACTCACTGAAGTGACGTATTGAGAACATGCTATTTCTTGTCATACAAGAATCTTGTATAAAGAAACCTATTTCTGATGTCGAGCAGAAAACAGAGGTTATTTTTATTTTTAGAAGTAAGTCAATACAAGAGAAGTGTCTGAGAAATCAAAGGATATTATTCTAGAACTGAACTGTGATGCTCCCAGTGGGGGGAGTTGATAGAAAATGTACATGTCTGTAAATCAAATAAACCTATTTAATCACTTCATACCACTGTGACGTCTCTGTTCCTCTTCATTGTGTCTGATCTGCATCAATCAACATTAGCGTTAAGAGACTGTAACCCTTTGTCTCACTACAGGGGGATGAAGCACTTTATTGATCGCTGTAGGGAAATGGATTTTCCTGCATTTGAAACAACCAAAACAGACAAACACACGTTCTTCAGCCTCTTCGATCACAAAATTGGCCCGCAAAGGGTTCCAATCCCACCCAGGAAGTGACCAAACAAATGGTTAAGAATTTATTATAAAACACTGATTTTCTAACACATTTCTAAAGAGTAGCAGACACAACATCGAGACCCGAGCTGAGATGTTGGTGATGCTGCCATGAAAGATAACAAACTTGTTGCTCAAAGCCACGCTGTCAGAGTGAGTTTGTAAATACATCCACAAAGCAACAGCGATAGGAGACGTTTCACTGCATTTTGCACCAGAAGGTTTCATTAAAATTGGCTTTGTGTTGAGATTGTAGTGATTTTGTGAATATATAGACATTTTCACCGTGTATACTCTGCTGAACAACAAAGAAAAAGATTAAACTTTAAATTTAAAGGTTATTGTGGCACTCTGTGTGTTGCATTAACATACACTCAATTCCTTTTAAGCTGAACTTTAACATAACTACCGACCTAAATTTTCATCCCCATGAGGATGACCAGTTCCCATTATTAGTTCCCCACAATTCTCATTAATACATGTCTACACACACACACACACACACACACACACACACTCCTGGGGACATGGCGTCGGTCAAGGGAATCAGCAGGCGACTCGACCATGAAAGGCTCCTGGTGAGCTCCGCTTCCCTTCAGAGTCAAGGCAAGTCTAATAAGCGTGAACTTTGGACGAAATGTGAGCGACGCCACACTAAAAACAAGCACTTCTGCAGTGTGATGCTGAGAGACCGCTTTGCCTGCATGAAGCCATTATTCATTAATATTCACATCCATATGTCGAATTCGGCCACTGAGGAGTGGATAGGCAGACATTGGGATTCAGAATCAAAATCCAATATCTGAATTTGTGATGAATGTTTAAAAAAAAAACATTCAAATTCATTTGAAGAAAAAAAAATGGGAAAATCAAAACTAATGGGTTATATTACAGTGTGGTGCAGGGAGGGGAGTGGGTGATGTCGGCATACAGTTTGCAGTTAGATGAGTTGATCCTGTAAAGCATCGTTTTCCTGGTATTACTGCCATGCAGCCAGCGTAGGTTTAAAAACCCCAAATGATAACATCTAAACTTTGAAAGCCATAATGGGATGTATCGGTTACCAGAGCATGAATAAAAACTGAATGACCCACCATGTACTGCGAGAAATCTCTCTAACTCATAACAATGAGTCACTACAACGGAGGCTGTGTAAAAATAGTAACTCCTTAGCAGTAATTAATTAGTCATCAGTTTTGTTCGGCTCGGCAGCTGATCCAAGTTAATTCGTTCATTGGGACCTACTTGTGAAGAAATCGGACTCGATTCACAAAAATAAATGAGCTAAATAAACTGGTTCCAAAGCGTCTTGCCCCCCCTCCGGTCGTCTAAGGATTTTGAGGTTCTGTACTTTCATACAATAAAGAGATTAAGTCTGTTGTGTTTGTTTAATCACCATCTTATATGAATTGTTAAAATTGGTTGGATAGATTTTGAAGGGGACCTGGAATGTTTTCACACACACCCCGCTATAGCTTACCGAGAGGACGGCTTTCAACAGACAAAATATTCAGTATTCTTTTTTTTTTTTTAATTCTCTTTGTATTTGGAATGACCTTATTTCTCATACACAGCCCTTGTTCTTCAAGGGCATAAGGAAAAATTGTTACGACCCAGCTCTGCTAGGAGAAGGATGTAGGACGTAACAATCACCAGGTGAGTTTGGGTGAAGTGAGAGTTTTATTAGAAGTTCTCAGGTTTATAATCATCAGAAACCCAAGACACAATAACAATACAACCAAGGAGGGCCAACGAGGTAATGCCCAATACTATCTACACAATGTTTGATATAACAAAAAGGCAGCTTCTTCACTAGAAGGCTGTTGACTAAAGGTTCAAACAAACACAGGTTTGCTATAGACGCGTGGCAAAAAGGAAACAAACTAAACACCTAATTAACTGAAAATAAAACAGCTGGTACCTTCACCAAACTGTTGGACTAAGGTTCAGTTTGACTGAACAAAATTCACACCGTCATAGATCGGAGTGCAACCGAGTTCAAAAGATGACACACTAGTCCAAACACACACCGAGGTTCTCTGGACAGACTGAGCAGACGCCTCCTGCATCAGCCGCCATGAGGAGTTGGCTGGAGCTGGTCAAATGGCCTCAGCTGGTGGGCGGAGCCGAGCCAATCAGCCCTCATCCTCCAATCGGAGTGCTCCACATCAGGACAGGCGGAGGAGGAAGTAGGTGAGGTTACCTGCTGTCAAAGAGCACACAGTAACAAACACACACATACACAGAGGCGGAGGCGAGGCCACACGGCCTCTGGGCTCTAACAAACATGGTGGCAAAAAATCTGCTTTTGTCCATTTTGTTCTTTCAAGATTTGCTTTTAAGTGCAAATTATACCTCCGATCCTCAAACCATCTCATGGAGCACAGGTACTGTCAAATGAAGTGAGCTCTCATCAGTTTTACATAATAAATCCATTTAACCCGACTCCTGAGAAAGTTTTATTTTTCTGCCTTGCACAATGTCGCAGATGTACGTCCAACAAATCTGCACCTGTGTGATGCCGTCACGTCAATATCCTGCAAAATCACTGAGGAATATTTCCAGACCTGAATTTAAGACGCTAAATAAGAAACTGCCTATAAAAGAAAATGACCTGCAAGGTGTATTTATTGTTCTAGCAAAATCATCTTAACATATGATTATGCTGTAATAATTGAAATAGTGAAGAGTTGATGTGTTAAAGCCTTATAATCACATTTTCTCCGTTCAATTTTATTTAATTTCTCTCCTACATGCTCTTTTGCAGTGGGGATGCACAATTTAAGCGATTTTGAATTAAACCCCACACTGAGGACTAGATCCTGCTCAGTTCCTCCTGTCCTCATCTTTACAGAGGAGTACTCAGTGAGAGGAGGCTGGATTCGATCCATGAATGAAGCGCTGTATTGTTCAGGTGCAGTCAGGCGGGCCCCTGTGAGCCTCGGTTTGTAAAGTAATCTTTCAGTCCCCTGAGTGGTTTACAGACGCACTGACACATCAGAGACACAGGGCTCCAGCCATGCTGTGGATGCAGCCAAAAAAAGAAGAAGAAAAAAAACACATAATATTTACCTCCCGAGGAAGCGAGGAAGTCCTCACCTAAAGCTCTCCTCTGTGCTGATGTTCATTAGGAAGGGCATGGCAGCAAACGGCACTAATGGACTGGACTATGACAACACTGCACAAACACAAAGAGTAAGTATACGCTGCATTTGTGACAAAAGAGGACTTGAGAAGCTGTTTGTGAGGCCTTTAATTAGGTGGAGTTACATTTTAAACAGACCCCCCCCCCCTCGCTATCCGACGTGTCGTCAGTCTGAAGAGGGGAAGATTATACGGGAACCAGAGGAAGCTCGAAGAGCAGAATTAGTGTTTGCTCGATGAATGACCCACCAGAACCAACACCCTTTCCCACAGCCAGACAAATATGTACCCCAATGTCAGATGCTCCCATCTGAAAGTCAACACACCTAGTCATGCAGCAGGCAGGAAGCACTGGGGCGTAGACAGGAAAAGGGGAGCCATTCTAGCTGGTGCTGGAATTTCCATTTGCACTTTGAACACTTAAACTCACAGAGGACGAACTTTGTCAAACACGAGGGGTAAAATTAGTTTGAAAAATAGCCGGTGGCGGTTTGCGAAGCTTCAAAATGTCAGCTTGTTCTGAGATTAAAAGCAGCATTGTTCAGGCCATCCTCTTTTTTTTTTTATTATTATTTTACCCTGGATTTTCAGGCCACGGTGCCCTGTTGTTTTTAAATGTGCACACTTCAGGAAAAGGAAAGTTCAAATAAAAGAATAAATCAAAGCAATTAATTCTGAACTGTCACATCTGAAAATAACACTGTGATGAGATGTTCAATCTCAAGTTTTCCAACTTCTTCAAACAATTTAAAGTTCATTTGAATTATGTTTCTTTTATGTACAGTCACATGCGGTACAGTGCTCTCGCCTTCCAGAAAAATTGCTTTTTATGTCTTGAGTTTGTAGCTAGACTCCATTTAGATGACAACATATTAGTGAAAATTCATTGTTTTTCATTTTCGTTTCATAAAAACTTTGCGTTTTACACGACAACGTTTTGAAAACGACGTCCGTTTACAAAGAAATGGCCAAAATTCTAAAAACAATGCAGTTTTCACGTTGGACCACTAGTGGGTGTTGTTGGTCGTTTCTGTAATGAAACCACACACACACACACACATGTGCGTAGAGAACAATAAACTATAAACATTAAAAAATTGCGAGAACACTGACATTCGTATGGACAGATGATGAAGTTGAGAATACAGACTGGGAGTCACGACGCTCTGGAGGCAAACGTTGTTGTTATTGTTCATCTACTCTCGCATGTGCAGCAGAAGTCTTTACTACGGCTGTGGTGTACGTGCACAGTAGCAGCCCGTCTACATGGAGACACAACGTTCTCAAAAAGTTCCACCTTGGGAGCCGTTATCAACAAAGCATTTTCAGTGGCTCATGTAAGCAGAAACCCAAAAAGCAACACAAGTGCTGCGTTTTTGCTTGAAATTTAATTCTATATTCAAAGCAACTCCAATTACCGATTAGATTATTGGCAAACTGTTATGATGAAAATGGCTTAAATACCCAGTAATTGGAAAATTATTGCATTATGGGCTTTATTAAGTTTTTAAATGGCCATAATTATTAAATTATTGGTTGTTACAAGGTGCTACTATTCGTTTGAAATCGTGTTTGAATTAGCTTTGATTGTTGTTTCATTATCTGCCGCATTCCTCTTGGTTGTTTGCTGCTGTAACTCATAGCAGCAGCAACGTAAGAAGATCTCAGGCTATCTGTGGTTTCAAGGTTGGGAAATTGGCTCTTGATTCTCACTGTGTGATTTTAAGCAATATGTCAAGGCGAAAACCACACAATGTATCGCTGCCTTACCTCAGATAAAACATATATTTAAGATGCGCCTATAAATGAAACAATGGTTGTGGGCGTTTGAAGGCCTCCTGAGTGAGAGCTTGACCTCATCCAAACTGAAGCACATCACATCAAACAAAAGGAAAATTTGCAGCTGCTTTGTCAGCAAGTTTCTTTCTTTTTTTTTTTTCAGGAGCGCACTCGCACATTGTTAACAAGTTGTAGGAATATTCATATCCTGCTTTTGTTTAAACCAGGGCTTCCCAAAAGAAACAAGGGGTGTCACACACAAGTAAAGGCTTTAACTGAGGATCTACAATGAGTTTTATCATCATCTAAAATAGATCCATTTTGCCAACAGTTCATTATAAACTGAGATGACAATAAGTTTCATGTTGAGGTGAAAACCACAGTTGTTTTTAATTACTCTCAGTTTTGAAGCGAGACCTTAATACAACCATCAATCAACAAGAACAATTAATTTAAAGAGATGTAAATGTTGCTGCTGGATAATAGGACTTCCCTTGTATCTCAGCAAAGGTATAGGTTGCACTATAATTAGCCTGACCTGATAAGCAATGCAGTGTTGCACTGCATGCATAAAAGCAGAACATTGTAAATAGGCAATGTGTGGAGGAACGCTTGAAAACTGAAGCCTCTACAATCTTCCGGATTACACCTCCTCTGTGAATCTCTCACCTTTCTCTCGCTCTCTGTCGGCGCCCACAGACTTTTCCAGCTTCCTTCACTGAAGCCAGTTTGCAGGAAACACGGTTCGGTCCCATGTGAAATGCTGGCATCTGTGTTGTGAACACCTGATGTAGGTTTGATGTTATTTACAGGGGATTGTTGATTCCTTCACAGTTTACATCTTTACACAGCTTTGTATTTTCGGACCCTCTTTTAAAAATGGATGAAATGTTGATGAACCAAGCGAAGCATTCGGTGCAGCCGCTGAGGACTCGGATGCAAAGTCACGCACCGGCCCATATAGCGAGACCTCCTCTCTCCCAACAGGACTCCACTTGAGAGGATTGAAAGGAGCGATAGAAGAGGAAACAGAAAAAAAAAAAAAAAAAAAGGCAGATTAGTCTCCGGGCCATTCTTGTTATTGAAAACGAGGAGGCGAAATTGCTTTTTTTGCTCCATCAGAAACTTGTTCAAGGTTGAAACGTGTTTAAGTTTTTGACCACAAAGTAAACAAGCGAGTGACTTTCACATCACAACACAGAGAACCTTAAAAACCACAAAGACAGAAACACAACAAATCTGACAATGTGAGTGTTGTATTTTAATCTCATTTCTATTGTTAGAATGTACTTCACATCTGTGAACAACTTGATGTTTTTTTGTTTGGTTCCTTAAACGACTAGTGTGAGAACTTTTCTTTCTTTTGTCTTTTTAATTCAAACCAAGGAACAACAGCACAACTACAAACATTAATTAACTCAGGGTCAGTATATACATGCCATTTTGACCTGTCATTGACAAAAGAATCACCAATCATGACTATATCTCCCATAGTGGCTCTAAGACAAGAGTCTCGCGTCCGCTCCACCACAGTGTGACTGCTGCTACAAGCTGCAGCTAATTACAATCAATAGAAAAGGCAAGCGGTGTAGAAACCATTTACCAACATCTAGAGAGATACTTTATTGCTCTTGTTACAGCAGCATAAACACACGAAGACACACAGAGTGCCCATCTAATACATAAAGAATATCCAAAAAGTGCAAAACAGCATTTCTGAAACAGCTAAAACACTGCAAAACAAATTGGAAACGTCCAAATAAACCAGCCGGGAGCAAACGGTACATATAAACAGCTTGCTTCAGTCCACTTATATAGTGATATTTTTGCTGTGACAACAACAAAAGCTATATTCTTTGTTAGCTTTATATATTTATCTAGTCGATGTGGGACAGTATGAAGTAGCCCTCGGATGACCCATTGCTCCACCTGAGACGGATAAAAGTAAATACAAAGTTCTGCAGAAGCAAGATAACAATTCATTTGTTTGATTCACCGTAAAATGTCATAGTACCAATGATACTGTATGTCCATCAACCCTTTTTAACTCCACTAAACTCTTATTTCCCTCAATACGAGTGGAACACAAATCATAAGAGTAAACATGCCTGCAGGTTCGTGACTCAAGCAAAACACAAAGACTGTGACAATATTTGTCCAACCAGTCTATTGGTTTCTTTACTTCGCAGCCTAAACAGTTTGGTTGACTGGGCACGCCATTGTCTGAACAAGTGGGAATGTTTATGAAAGCGGAGGGGAAATACACACGTTAACTTTGATCTGGTTACCAGAAATCACGACTCAGACATTCAGCATGTTGATGGATCAGAATAAAAGGAGCTGAATATGCCTTCTTTAGCTGTTACACTCGTCTACTGGGGCCATACGGGGTTTTATCCCCCTCTGGCTGCCCCCTATAATCTTAATCTGAATAAAGCAGGTATTGAAGATGGATGAGCAGATATGCACAACAAGGACAGGAATCTGAATGAGCATGACAGAGTGAACTAAAAAACTCTGGACTTCATGGCTTCATGGCAAATCAACAAATCTGGAAACTTCTGAGTCTGTAGATCAGCTCTGCATACAGATGGATAATAATACTATGACCTCAGGTGTAATATTTGAGATTTAACAAATCCAAAATGCATCCTGATGAAGATACGAGAGCCTGATGATAGTGAGTACAAAAACAACTTCACCTTCTCAATGTAAAGTCCATTGGAGGTCTACCTGAGTTACACCTCATCGCAAATTAGATCTAGTGGGAGTGGAATTGCACCCAGAGCTCATTCAATCAGCTTTTTTACAAGAGAACAAGGCAACAATCAAGCCTGTTTCTCTGAGAGCTAAATGAGGTTAACTGAACATCGATATGAGATCTATTCCTGCTCCTGACAAACATTCTTCTTCTCATATCAGGATTCAATATTGTCTTTTTTTTTCTTTGAATGCATCTATTCTTATTTGCCAAAAACAAGAAACGGACGAATCAATGAGAAACATTGACTGGTTTTAAAATTAATTTCAAAAATGTGTCATTCATTCAATTCAATGACCAGCTTTGTGTATTTCATGTATTCTAGTAGTTTCAACTCAACATGATAAACTTCTGTCTTTTGCCACAAACACATTTAAAATATTAGACATCCGGATGCTATAGAATTCAATTCCCATTAAATATTTGTGAATAAACAGCCAGATGACAAACCTTTGGCTCTGGTTCGATGGTTTTATTTCCTCCACCGATGATTAAACGGTGCAGCCGTGTGACTGCAGCTCAAACTATAACCAGACAGACGCGTCTAATTCACATCGTATGTATTTACTCCCAGCATTGAGGATTGGGTTTGTGGTTTCATCCCCGCTGTTTTGCATGACATTAACTTTTCCGCCTGGGTTTTTTAAAGCATTTTTATGTTTTCGGCTGCATTCCCACAGATATTTTTAATGTCGGACCAAACGGTGTAAACAAAAAGCATGCTGGCCTGATTGTTAGGTACAAAACGCGAAGTCACATAACTTTCATAACATCCACAACAAAGCTGCGTACTGGCCTATATGCTGGCCTATATGTGGTATTATTGTGGTATTTTTGTACCAGCTGAGAACTCACCGAGAGCTTATTAAAAAATGCATAAAGGAGTCAAAACAGTGGCAGGAATTCCTCCTCCAACTGATGCAAGGACAGAAGAGTTCTGGCGCCTGTCTCATCCTGTGTTAGGTCGGTTTAGACATCTCTGGTCAGAGATCCAAACATACTAGTTTATTTGGAAGTGGTCTGCTTGTTTGGAGCACACCAGAGTTTGGAGTACATCGGACCTGGGCACTGCCTGTGGGAGGTCAGTGAGAAAATGTCTGACAAGCTAAAGCCCGGGGCGCATGACTCACTCAATGCAACCACTTTGCTTTTGAAGGTGGCTGCTTAAGGGATTTTTTGTGCAGAAAGCTGTGGAGAAGATCACTTCATTCAGAGATCAAATTTGATTTAAACTATCAAACTAAATATACACAGCAATACAGGAACTTGACTGGTGCAGAACAAGAGCTACAGCTCTTCAAACACCATCAGATTTTCAACAGTTTTGTCGAAGTTTAACTTCAAGGCCTCAAGTCAAGAGGATTTCTCTGATTAGAAATTGTTCAGGAGAAACGTGTTAGAGCTCAGTTGCCAAAGTTTTAAACGTGAAATAAAACCGTTTTAAAAATTAAATCAGTTTTATAAATCAGTTTGGCCAAAACCAGGAGTGTCAAACATGAGGCCTGTGGGCCAGAACCAGCCTGCAAGAGGCTCCAATCCAGCCTGAAACCAGCAAATGGTAGAAATGGTAGAAATGCCACAACACAACGCGACGCAACAAGAAACAACACGACACAAAATGACGCGGCACATTACCAGGGGCTTGTTTGCTTTTCTGCATTAACTACATCTACATCAAACTTCTAATAGTGGTCAGACGTCACAGAATAGCAACGTTCTGTGGGTCAGGGAGAAGCTGAGAGATTTGAAAAAAACCTTCTTTTCTCCAAGCAATGGAGAGAAAACACATTTCTCTTTTCTTGTAGAATCTGAATTTTTTCCTTCAATGGTGCTGTCCTGCACCGGTCCTGCATTTATAAGCGTCACCCTGATCCAACGCCCCAGTGGCTTGTTATCAGGCTTCTGCAGGAGTGAATCACTCATGCGTCTCAGGTGTGTTGGAGCAGGAGTCTAATGCAGGGTTCACATTTCCTGGTTAGACCAAAGTTAAAAAGAGGAAAAGGACAGGTTGCACTCCCCCGCGGTTCATTTTGCTTGCTCACTGTCCATTCTTACATCGATCCACAAAATGAACCAAGCTTTTGCTGGACGGGTATATTCTCAAAACGTCCACAACAACGCTGTGTGCTGGGTTAGATGTCTGGGGGTTATTGCAGTGGCATGTTTACCGACTAAAAGCTCGCCAGCATTTTACAAACTGTATAACAGGCTTCACAACAGCAACAAGAATTACCGTGTTGTTTACATAAATTACAATCTGCTGCAGGACGAGGTGCCTCTGCAGCTGTGTTTGGTCCACTTAGAGCTGTTTAGTCCATCCTGCATTCATACTTCAATGAAACCTCCATTAGAGAGTGAATCTGAGTCCACAAATGTGCCGTACTTAAAGAGCAATTGCAGCTGGGTCCTTTTCAATTGGATCAAGTGTGAAGAAGCTTCAGATAAACACGAGTCGACCCAGTCACTTTAGGAAATCACGCCGCCGCATATAATGTGATTACAGGTGGTGAAACAGATGCAGGTGCATTATCAAATCTCAGACTTGAGGCGTAACGCACAGTGACGAGGCCTTTAACAGGAAAGGACCAACGACTGGACGACCACCATTGCACGGCTGTGGAATGTCCCTCTTCTTCTCTCCGTCTCCTAACGAGGCTGAGCTTCACTTCCTTGAGCATTTCATGAGCGAATGAGCGTCGAGGCCTGAGGAGCGAGCTAACCTTCAGCTGTCAGGCTCCGCATTAATGCGAGGCTCCTGCATGTGTTACTGTGTCATTAGAGGAGCTGACACATGGTCCACGGGAAGCATGGGACGCCCTCCACCCCCTCTGCTGTCTGCCCGAGTGGAATGAACAAGAGATGTGCTTCATGGTGGGCCGAGTGCTGTCAGTGACTGAGCCTCCCAACGAGAACCATTGAAGAAGACGTGAACGTCCGAGGCCCACAGAAGTCGTCATTTAGCCTTCAGCTTCTTATAATCATCGCTCCTCGCTTCATTTCAAACTGTGTCTGTGCGGTCCCCGACGTGACGAGGGATTAATCTGATTTGCGTGCCTGCTAACGAGGATGTAATGTAAATCGACAGCGGAATAGTGTAACGGCGACGTGGTTGTCATGCGCCGCAGCGGGTTCAGTGTCGCGGGTGAAGCCAGTGTGAGTTATGAATACCAGAGTTTTGTGAATTAAACATGAGATTACGCTCGACTGGGTTAGGAGTGAATGATGTTGCTTGTTTTTTTGTTTTTTTTGTTGATGCTATTTTTAGCCCACGCGGCTCCATATTTAGATCTGAGGTTTCCACTGCGGCATGAAGCGATTCAGAAAAACGTCCAAAGGCTATTTATGCCGGCGTCCATGCGTGCACGACAGCATCTGCATCTGTGTGTGCCTCGCGTGATGTGGCCTTGTGAATGATTTGTTTGTAGAGTGTAGCGTGCAGAGGGAAGCGGTGAATGGCAACAACAATGTGTGAATGGAAATGCAAATTACACTGTACGCATACAGTATGTTTGTACACCTCCAGTGTTGTTTTAAATGACTGGCGGGTGTGTGGAGCTAAATACTGCCCGACCAACAACGCACACCACATTCAGATACCGACAGGCATCATCGCCTTTACAAGGGAATGTGAGGTCAGAATAGATCATTTCAGCATTTTTCATCATTAGAGGATTGTGGGGGGAATAATTTGGGTTGCTTTGTGCTGCTTGATTAAAAGCGCTTCACTCCAGAAATACATTAAACGTACGGATAATACTGCTCTTCCCAGAGTAACTATGTGCTTTCCAACTGGGCTGAATCAGTTACGCTCTGCTGCTCTGCAGCAAGGTCGATCTGAATACCAACAATGAACTAAAGTCCCATTTGGTGAAGCAGCAACTTACAAGGGCAACATTTAGACATTTATCAGGCAGCTCCTCTTTGATCAGCATTGAAATATCTAAACCGATGGACGCATTGCAGTAAATTCTTCCACAAGTATGTCTTCATATGCAGGCATATAAAAACTGTGGGTGGAGTCAAACTCGATGATGGTGGTGCCAAACAGTTTGGCTTCATGCCTGTCACTCCCCGTCTTTATCACATTCAGAGGTCTTTAGTTGTTCGAATGCTGGAAGCATCTTTGTTATATTATTATATTTATAAGCCTGAATCACTTTTTTTTCTAAACTACCACCAGAACTTTATTGATAATTTACATTTATGTTCCAAACTACTCGTCATATAACCCCTTTTAAACTACCAGTCTTTTAACTCGTTCTTCAGCATTACCGTTTAGCTGTTTTTCAGCATAAAGCATTCGCACTGTTTTCATACTCCATTTAAATCGCGGTGTGTTTTCTGCATTTTCCGGTGGTCTTGATCTGCCTGTTTGGTTCCTAATCTGGTTAACTTCCACTTATGAACTGTACTAATGGAGCAAATCACGCCATAGTTACTTTAAATCAGACCAACCCTGCTACATTCATGTGGTTCCACTTTATATCTCAGATTTAGTAGTAAATTTATTGCTGATTTCATCATAGAAAAACTAAAAATATTTAAAGCTTCAGTATGCACTTTATAAATCAAAGCCACAACTAATTCTGTCTTAGTATTTTCATTACACATGGTATGGTTCTGCTAATAAACAAATAGAAAGTTTCTTTCTGTGCTGAATGTGCATCTGGGAACGCACTCGATGATGCTCTGCTCCCACTTTCTGGCCCCTCACACAGCCGGAGGAGCGACGCTGAGCTGCTCACCACAAATGAAGGGATGTCATTGAGGCAAGGCGGCGGGATGAGTGATAAATGGGGTTGATAGATTATTCATGATGGTAGGTGAGCTACGAGGCAGGGCATACCGTCTGCATGAACTGACGGCACGCCGCTGCCGGTTCCTATTCAGCAAAACGGAAATACTGCCAAACTTTAATATGGACATTTTTGCACGCTGCAGAAAGTAGAAAATAAAAACCCGGCAAACTGCATCCAGATTTATTCAGTCATGGGTGGCGCTATGTAACTCCAGCAACCCTCCAGCAACCGCAGCTCAGTGGTTAGCGGTGTCATCTCACAGAGAGATGGAACCAGGTTCGATTCTAAGCTATGCAGCGTTGTCAGACGTGCACTAACTTGGGCAAAAGGAGTTCAAAACACGGATGAATGGACTTTCCTCTCATTCGGGTCTGATGCAGCATGATTGTGTAATTGAACCCTGTTATTCCAGCATTAAAGAACATATACATCCAGCTCCAGATGTGAAAGCGCGCACCACACCGCAGCGTGCACTTCCACTGACCTCTTGCCACAGGAATCGTATGCTGTGCTGTTTCACATATGGCAGTAACAGCGAGAGGATGGAGATTTATTATTTTTCTGGGAAACCTCAGGAAATGGACTCGGAGTCCGTCCATTCATGAACGCCACATTCCGAGTGCGCCCGAATCCCCCCCAAAAAATCTATTTAAGGATCATGACATCAAAAATGAGGCCGGGCAGACACCATAATAAATGTTGACAAGGAGGAGAGGAATTGTAATAGGAGAGCAAAACTTCATTTACTTTACTCTTTTATGACATTTTGAATGGTGGAGTTTTAATTTCTGGGTGTTTCCGTCTCCTCGTTCACGTCAATAACAGATCATCATCCGGTCTGATCGCAGCAATATGACCGTGTGAATCCAGGGAGCTGCAAAAGGGAGACATTTAAAATGTAAAGGGAATCAATGCAGTCCTGAGCCCTTCGTCCTCTTTGTCACGTTCAGGTCATCTTTGCCCGGAGAGGTCAAGCTAAGTGTCAACATTTCTCTGAGAGGTGCTTGAGTCATGATAGAAAAGGGACCAGACAAGTGCTCCGCTGGTTTAGATAACTGAACATCAACACATCACCGTCCTCATGTCATCGCAAAGTGTGAAGCATCTGTGACAATAAGCACCCAGTAGGTTAAACACTTTGTTTCTGATGTAAACAAAAACCGCAGAAATGACCGATTAAACCCTCCAGATATTGGAAACATCTTTTACATCACAGTGTGGAGACAACGAGGACTCACATTCTGTCTAACCTTCTGCTGAAAATGTCTCGGATCAATCTCATCGATTCATCTCCTGGGTGGCTGAACCTATTTGGACGTCAGATTGGGAGAAGGTTCCGGCGACCTCTGACACCGTCCATGGAGAGGAACAGCCTGGCTGTTTTTCTGTTGATCTTGGTCTCACAAAGCAAATTAAAAACCTCCGAATGAATTTTAACCATTTTTGAGATGGGGACATTTGCAAATTTGGCGAGGAGGGAAAGGGCAATCAAATCTGCGCGGCAGGCAAAATGCCACAACACGTCAGCATGCTGCGCGGCCGTGTAGCCTGTGGACAGTGCCGTGGAGCCAGTCCAAGAAAACCTGCCCGCACCCAGAGGGCCCAATGTGATCTGTAAACAATGAGCTGGATTCACACTGACACTGAGCTCATGTCCTTGGGTGAAGTATATTCAAATAGATATTAAATACATCGAAACCCGAGCAGCCGGATTCACTGTCGCTGACGGCTGACACCCGGGTTCACTCCCGAAAGCGGGGGTGGTGCATTCAACACTGTTTTACATACAATCAGCTAAAACCCCGGTGAAGTTTATCCCAGCCTAAATCCAGGCAGAGAATCCATCAGATGTGGTGGTTCGACAGCAGCCAACGCCAGTCTCGTGGGACTTGAGGGGGATTTATGGGATGCAGGCAGGAGGGTAATCCACACACACACACACAGCTCTCTCCCACTATCACTAAACATTAAATATTCATTTTCACGTAGGAGACAGTCTGCGCTGCTCTCCTACTATCACTGGGTGAGACTGATTAATCTGCTCTAAGTGCGCATGAAAGGAATCTAGACGTCTCGGCAGAGATCTGAGGAGCAGATTTGATCTGATATTCATATCGAGGCGAACAGTGGAGGCGCTACAAGAACGACCTGCAACAAGTCTCGTGAAGACGCAGTCATTTCATCATCGCAAGTAAATTTTGTGTGTCTATTAAATGCACCAGAACAGCCATTACATTATGACCACCTGCTCAACATTGTGTCGGCAATGAACATTCATGACTCTTTCAATTATTTCATAATCACAGTTTCTATCTGTATGCTCACTCAAACACTTTACACTTTTTTACACACATTAACTTGGAGGGAAAAATGTTAAATTGCTGACTAATAGGTTCCACTTACTGGTAAAGAGTATGATTCTCTTGATCGGTATTAATGTTATGGCTGAAAGGTGTACTTTTAATGATTAATATTTCAGTTTGTTAAGAACGGCAACTGATGAACAACTGCTTTCTAATGAATATCAAACAATCAAGTAACTATACAGTCTAGGTAAATCTAAATTCATGAGCTCATGGATAATTTTTTTGAATAATCTTATGTGTTCTAGGAATTAAAAGAAAATAAGTGTCTTTTTAACCCCATTTAAACCATCTTTCACTTGTAAATTGTTATATTTTTTGATAGATCCTTATGAAGTAGAAGCACTCTGGTACTGAGGGTGACATTTTTATGAACCTCACAATGATTGAAGTTGCCTTGATGAACAGGATGGATTCATTTACCGCATGAAATGCAAGAAAATATTGTGATTCTCAACATTGTCAATTATGAAATTGCAATGAATCCTTGCACGATACATAAGGAGAAAAAAAGACTTGTTATATTTCAGATTTTAAGAGTTTTTAAATAACTCTATATTACAATGTTGTGATATTTTGTGTGAAGGTTTTTCTTCCCTCTACAGTATTTAGCAACAATCTTATGTTAAAAGTGAAGAAGAAACATCCTTCAAGTACTTTCGAGGACATAAAGGAGTCATATTGTGGATAGTGCAGGGTATTAACACACTCATTCCCCTCTAGTCTCCATGCAGGCTTTTCTCTGCACCTGTAATGACTCAGTATATTTATTATGATTGACAGAAAACACCTGAAAGCGCCTGCAGCATTTCAGACTTAAGGCGTGGACTTGGTGTATTCACACACACACACACACACACACACACACACACACACACACACACACACACACACACACACACACACACACACACACACACACACACACACACACACACACACACACACACACACACACACACACACACACACACACATGATTCATATAGAAGATCTTTTCAAACGGGCAGTCAGTAATGTTGTTAGACTCGCTCACTGAGAATACCTCACATGTAGTTTCTCTGCAGTTTGCACATTGGATTGTGCTCCAGTTTAACATCTCAAGACAAGAGCTTAGAGCGCCCCCCTGTGGTAGCACATTGAAGTATATACGCTCTTCATAGTATGCATTCTCAGAAGTTGGTTTTGTGCATTAATAAAATGCTTGTTTTTTTTTTAACACAATTCGCAGAATTATATCTTTTGGAGTCAGATGAGCAATGGAAATGATTTTTCTCAAAATTCATTTACACTTAAAACTGATTTGATGAAGCTCAAGGTTCAGGCTTCTCCACTAAAACTCAATATTTATTGTATTTGGGGACTACAAAACACAATATACACTTACTTTAAAAATTAATGCGTACTGGAAGTTGTTTTGCTCTGGAAAACAAATAAAACTCGAGAAAAGACTCACTTCGCTTGTTTAAGAGGACAGTCCTGAACAAAAACCAATCGATGGATCAAACAGAACTGTATTTGTTTATATCCTAAACACCTGTAAAGTTACATACTTGTTGCTGCTTCATATGAATTTTAGTTTAAGTAGTGAAGAAAAAAGTCGGCTTCAGCCACTTTAACTATTTTGAACGATCCTATACGACGGAAGAAATCAAGAAACACTGTTTACAATAAACTTTTAATAATGAAGAGCTTTTAAAAATATCCTGAAGATCGTTTCTGTTCTTAATGTTATACCTCAAAACAACAATCGTAATGATTCAACACTTAATTTGGTTTGGATGATGAAATATTACTAATTTATTTTTCTGCATGAGGACCTACAGGATTACCTTTGCCAATGAAAGTTGGGGGAAGGTTATCTTTTTTTGTGTGTATTTATTTATTAGTTTGTATGTATGTATGTATGTATTTTAACAACGTTTTACAAAAACTATTGACCCAAATTGCATCGAATCTTCAGGGATGATTTGTCATCATCCAAGGACAAATTGATTTGATTTTGGAATGTTAACAGCAAACCGTTTACAAATAAATCCCAAAAACTGCATATAAATGTCCCATACAAAGCGGATGTGAGAGGCACCTCATGGAGATCAGCGTCTGTTGCCATGGAGACGTTCCCTGCTCAGTGTTTCAGTTCTACAACGACGTGACCTACCGAGTTAGCATTGAAATGATTCTCTGATCTCAGTTCGACCTGAAGATTTATCACAAACAAGCTTTGACAAACACCAAAAATCTTTCCTTCTTTTCAAATGTGATATCACAGATTATCACACAAAGACAAACGACTCAGAGCGTGCTTATAAAAGCCTGTTTAATCCTTTTCTTAAAAATAATCCAATGTAATGAAAAGTGAACAACAAAGAAAACACAGTAGGAAACATTACCTTCGCCCCAACTTTAGTTGGCGAAGGTAATAATATTCCTGCCACAAGGCCTCAACAACAAACTCAACAGGGAAGTCCGATTTCAGTTTTAGAGATTAGATGCATCATAGATTTTGAAGGCGAACACAGGAAAAAAAAAAAAAAAGGGATTGCAGAGGGATTCAGTTAATTTGCTTTTCATCAAACTGAGGTAACGTCCAGTTCTGAACCGACTTTCACCAGAAGTGACGAGCGACGGCAAACTTCACGCAGCGCTCTCCTTCATTAAGACGTGTCCATGGAAGCTGTTTCTAGAAAGAAAACAAAAAGGCTTTATTTATTCATCTAACACAGAAAAATCCATCTTTTTTTAATGAGCAGTCATGAGAGCAAAACCTGCTGGAACAGCGCTGAGATGTAATATAGCATTTTTCTTTCTGCTGTACAGTGAAACTATGAGGACATGTATGAAACATGACAGAGCTTTATCGAGTGTGGAACAGTAAAATCCTGACAGATCACAGGGCGGCAGTTTCAGTGAGCGGAAGTGAAGCAGATGCTTCCAGAGAAACTCACGTGTTTCATTAAAGAGGAAGGAGTCCTGATACTCCTTCATGTACTGCGAGGATCGGGCCTCGTCCAGGAACAGAGAGTAAACCCGTTTGATGTCCTCCACCTGGACCTCCGTCCCCTACACCAGCAAACGGACACAAATCACCAACGGCACTCCAGAGTGAGCAACAACATTGAAAAACAGTCCGTCCAACAATCCTGTTTGAATTCCTCCAGTCGGAGCGTACCTTGCGTTTACGACACACCAGCCCGGCGGTGCTGATCAGCTGGATGGCGTAACGCAGCGACGTCTCCATGCCGATCCGGGTGAGCACCGTGTGAGCCTCCTCGCTCAGCTCCACGTCCTCCTCCTCACACCTGGAACGGCAGCGCTCAAGTTCACATCCCGCTTCAGACTCGGACTGAAAGCAGGCGACAGACAAGAGACCGCGGGCGCTCACCGGATCTTCAGGATCTGCCTCGTCTCTTTTTCGGTGTAGGGGGAGGTGGCGATGATGAGCAGGCGGTCCAGGAGGTCGATGGGGATGCCGTGAGGACTCTGGTAGTTTGTGCCGCGGATTCTGAGCAGTTAAGAAATATTTATAGTCGAATAAAACTTGATGTGGAAAGTCTGCGTAAAGCCAGTTTGTTTCTTAATCAACATTCTGCTTCAATCATTTCAAGACTGTGATCGACGATGTACTGAATGATGAGGTTTATTATTAATAAGGTTTTTACTGTTTTAGGGTTTTATTTTAACAGGTTTAGAACATTTCCCCAGTTTCCTTTTAAAAAAGTGATGTCACATTGATTGGGGGCCGAGTGTGAAGAACTACAACTACTTCTGTATTGATCACTTCACATCGAGTGGCGTTGATCAGGAAAGACCTGGATGATTGGAATAGTACTGCTGAATTTCATAGAACACATTATTAAAAATTGTGGGAACTTGTGCCATCAGCAGCAGCAGTGTGAACGAATAAAGACCAAGTACTCCAAGTTACTGTAGTGGAATACCTTGTGTGTGTAAGTGTAGTTGCGTCCTCAGTTAGATAATCCTTCATTCATTCATTATTGAGATTTAATACATTGGATTCTGATTTTCTGTTTTGATTTTAATTCTAATGAACACACCTCCATTCTGTTTAAATCGCAACTATAATATAAATAGTCAATTTTCCATATTATTTTAGTTTATTCCCTATTTATCTCATTTCTAATCTTTTTGGGGAGATTAAAAGAAAAACCATTTCTAAAGAAAATAAAGACTAATACATTATAATTTTTACAGATATCCAAGAATACATTTATAAGAGTCTCATGAAAATAAAAGAATGTGTCACTAAATAAGTTAAGCTGAAGTGACGCGATGGAATCAGGTGTGTGATCCTACAGAGTGGAATTGTTCAGTCTGTGTGTAAAAAGCACCGTGTGATTCCTCTGTTGGTGGCCATGATGAGCACCGGGGACAGGTCACTCTCCAGGGCCCGGTTGAGGAAGGAAAAACACTCCATATCCAACATGTGAACCTCGTCGATAAATAACACCTGGAACGAAGGACAGAAAATCAGAAAAGTCCTGTGACCGACACTGCAAAACAGAAATCCAAACAGGGAGCCGCACTCACCCCTGGAATGATCTCCGCTTTGCCTTCTTCCCTCCACTCACACACTTTGGCGTTAATCTGCTCGCGGACTTCCGACTTGATTTCTCCGGTGTCGCCGGAGAAGAGAGCCAGGAAGCCCTGTGTGCGGCTGTTGATGACATCGATCTCGTGGAGGGAAACCGTGTGCACCACCTCCTTCCTCTTCTGCAGCTCTCCCTCCGGACACTGAACAAACTGGGTCTGCGAATCAGAAAAACAACGGCGGTTCTCACCGAGACAGGCTCACATATGCATTTTAATTAAAAGTCAATATATTTTAAAAAGGGAGTAGGACTGTGGAAAACTTTTATTCAATGTCTACAGTTCTCTGTGATAAGTACATCAATGTATTAGTTTAGTTTTGGAAATATTTATGTAAAATTATGTGTACATTAGGTTTTTTAATTAATACCGACATGTGGAGAAACAAACGATACCCTGCAGGTTATCCAGGTGTACTGAGGAATAAAATGTTCCTTGTTCTGGCTACAAATTATCTTTAAAAATCAGCCCCCATGAATATTATATGATATTAATGTCAAATTGAGGAGTTAAAACTGGAGGATTTTCTTCATTTGGCTTCATACCTGAGCTCCCATAGCATCGTAGTCTCTGGCTCTGGTGAAGGAGCGGCCCAGCTTGCTGATCTTCCCAGTGGCTTTGTCGATGGTGATCACGTCACTGAGACACAGACACAGTTACTACGACTGTAAAAAAAATAAGCCATTTTGCTCGAATCAACTATAAAATCATCTCACCCTGCTTGAACCTTCTCTTTACTGAGGCTGTCGATCATCTTGTTGCCCAGGTCGTATATTGTCTCCATCTCAGTGGTCTTTAGAGTCAGCTTGCCCACCTTTGCACCCTGGGTAAAAAGACAATGAATGATGATTAGTTATACTTGTAAAGTATTTCCTCTCTTTATGAAAGTTATTACAGATATTTTATAATATCACTAAAAGTAAATTCATTGCATTTAGAAAACAGTCAATCATTAATATGTGTCACCTACCGTTCCAGTGGCTGGTCTATCAATCTGGATCTCTACCACCTCTCCTTCAATAATCTCTGTCTCCTCTCTGTGAATTCAAAACAAGCAAAGTGAAAAACAAGTCACTTAAAAAAAAGAAAGTTATTGTGTTTGCTCACTCACTTGAGCCTCACTCCGATAGCTTTTCTGAACGCCTGGCTGAGCGCCTCGGTCTTGCTCATCTCCAGGGAGAAGATCTCACTGCCAGCCAGCGCTGTGAAGGGGGTGTCGGGGCCCAGAGACTGGGCGATGCCTGCAATCACAAGAAAAGAGTCCGCTGACTGAATAAACAGAAGCAGGGGACGTTTAATCCTAAAGAAACGACTGGAGCCAATCAGATGACAATGAGAAAACAATGTCAAGTGGCATTCCCGAGGAATCCTTCAAAGTACTTACCCATGGCGATGGCTGTCTTTCCTGTGCCGGGCTGGCCGGCGATCAGTACGGCCCTGCCAGCAATGTGGCCGTCTTTGATCATCTCCAAAATGACTCCTGCCGCTCGACGGGAGGCCAGCTGGCCGACCATCCCCTGAGACACCTGCGGGCACGTATGTGGATTCTGACTCAAAAATACCAAACTATGCACACTTGTAACTCTGGCATGCTGTGCACAGAGGCTGCTCGAGTTAACGTTGACTATGTACATAAATACTTTACAACTAATCAAACAATTCCTTGACCTTTACAGCTGCCTAAAGGTCAGGAGGTTGTGAGGTGAAAAGGTGATAAACTGATGGTTTTGGCTTACCTGTCTTGGCTCCAATGCATCGTCCAGTCCAAGGCCTCGGATGTGCGAATGTGCCCCTGAAAAACAACAACACAATGAGTTACATTGAGATAACGTTGGATTTTGCAATAGCATTATATCACAGTTCAAGGTCAAGCACCGTCTTACCGATCCTCTCGATCCGTGTGATATCACGAACCTCTGGAACCTTCGTAGTCGCCATCTATAGAACGTTATAATGAGAAGATTAAAAGAGCCAGAATGTAACAATAAGTAAATACTACCCAAACAGTTTTACATAACTTGTTAACATGCCTTCAACATTTTTGATCCTCAATTTAAAAATCAAAGTCTGACATAGTAATGGTATAATAGTACATGTATGGTCCCTTAAACAAACATATCGGGAGTCTTCAGCCAAAAAAACATGAGGAAACACTCTAGTAAGATTATGTGGGTGAGACTGTGACTAAAACATCATCTGATTCAATAGCAACAGTTACAACCACATACTATCAACGTCCCCAAAGTAGTATCAGTGAGGTGGAGGAACCAACTGCATTTTATAAGAAGAGAATGTCAGAGTGACAATGAGAAATTAATCCATGCATTTAATACTTGCAGAGTAGACTTATAACTCCCTATTACCAGGGTGTCTGATAACGCTTAAAAGATTTTCAGTTGATTCAAAATGCTGCAGTGAGAGGACTTGACAGGAACCAGCAGGAGAGATCACATCTCTCCACTATTGGCGTCTCTTCATTAACTTCCTGTTAAATCTAGAAGATAATTCTAAACCCTTCTATTACCTTGTAAAGCTGTCAACAACCAGGCTCCATCATATCTTAAACAACTTCCTCAGCACCCCCTGCTCTGCTTGATCAAGTGGAATTTATGAGTTTTTCGATGTAAACATCCCTTGAAATTACTATGTTGTATTTTGGTGCTATAGGGATAAAACTGAATTGAAAATCTGAGGGAACCAATGACAAAAGTGGGCGATTTACCAACATCAAACTTCTACAGATTGGTGAGTTTAGTACTTAAAGGTCTCGTCAGACTGTGATCAGAGCAATTCCTGTCTCTCCAGGGAAAATATCTGAGCCAAATATTGTCCTAAACAACAAATTAGCTTATTAGTTAACGAAAACTCCTCGGTCCTGTCCAGTCGGTTGTCATAGTGACAGCTGAACGGTGTGCCACAACACAGCGACAGCGTCACGTTTCTATTCATTTATATGCGTTTTTTGGCATATATTGATAGGCAAAAATTGTTTTCATGTGTCAAACAACATAGGCTTTAGTAGGAATGTGCGTCAGGACCGATTAATCTCACTCCTCGTTGTCTAAACGCAGCTACGGTCGTGGCTAACGATAGCTAGTGTTATGCTAGCTCGCGCCATTCATTTCAACGTGCTACAAATTCATCAAAATGTCCCGTTTCGAGGAACTACAAGAGACTGGACACACAGCGGAGTGAATAAAATACCAGTATGTGAAGGATGTATGAGTGAAAAGCCCCCAGCATTGGTAGAAAGAGTTTAAACTCACCTCTGCAGCCACACTTTAGAAAATGTGAGAATGCGGCGCTTCTTTGTGAGAGTGCGTGGACGAAATGTGTCCGGGTAGAAACACGTCAGGCTTCTTCCTGCTGTTCACTCCCCTCTGCAGTGTCATTGGTAAAATGGCAATAAAGGCACGAAAACAGACACTCTAAGTATAAATCTGATCATTTTGATTTAATTGTGTGTGCGTTATTTAGTTGTTCGATTAGAGTACGAGTTTATTTTTCTTTTCACATTTGCGGGTATTTCAACTGTGGAAGTGATAATCTGTAACTCTACTATTACAACGTAATACCAATTATGTAATAAACAGTTTACTTTATTCTGACGCTAATTTTCAAATGTAGTTTTTGTATATATGTTTATTGTTGAAATACGCAATGGATAGTGTAGCGCCAAATAGTGATTTACATCAAACCAAACTAATTTGGTTTTAGAAGATAAGTCATGTCTAATGTCACTGTACCATAGTTTAATACATCCACACCTCGCATATTGTTTTATTGTAACATAATTGTCCACGCAATCAAATACTCCTCATACAAAAAAGATTTTTAAGAATGATTTTATATTCAACTGCTCATCTGTTTAGAAAATTAAAACTTTTACCAATGCTTTTACCCTTAATACATCGCAGACATACATATTTATGTATGAATGTATTAATAATAAACAAGACCTTCCAGGTCATCATACATTTTACAACTTTTTCCAATTATCATCAGACTCCTACCCAATGAGGAACCCATACAACTTTCATTCAACAACTTTTTCAAACCTCTATAGACAAATCATTTAAACTGCTTTGAGCTTTGGCTCTTTCTAAGGCTAAATTATTGAATCATCTCCTGTCCAAACAGTGTCCCATTGATTCTGAGTTGATTTGTTGTGACCGTATTTATTAACTCCTTTATTTGTTTTCTCTGCTTGTTGTTCCTTCATCCTATTTTAGTTTTATTTTCAGTACAGTCATGTTTATTGGTGGGGAGGATTTCATATAAGCCTAATGGGCTTATTTCCTCTCCTGCACAGTCAGGTTTTATTTCTTCTAATTCAACAATACATTTTTATTTTGTGCAAATAGAAGAAAAGACACAGGACTATTTTTATCCAACATTTGTTGTGTATTATGACAGGGAACCTATAATTAATTAATTATTAATCAGCAATGTTAACGTTAGAAAACCAACTTGCACACATTGCAACAAGTTTAGAGGAACTGCCTATTTGAACTCAACTGTGTTTTCATGCACTGAAGCGGAAGAAGAACTTCAACAATGCAGACATTTGGCCACCAGAGGAAGACAAGCTCACAAATTATATTCAGGAAATCCTGTGCAAGGACACAAAAACTGCAGTTATCAACGACTGCACACAGACCAGGACCGCCAAACGCACAGCCAGTCCAATAAAGAGTTAACTTCTGGCTCCATGACCTTTCAGTGTAACAAATACAAATAAAGATATTAACTGCAACGCTTCGTACTTATTTTAATCAGCTGGTTGAAGTGTTTTTAGATATCGTAACCCTGAGTTTGTGAAAATATGCGCTGAAGGCTACATAGATTGTACGGCCATTAACACAACAGGCCTCTGATATGACGTGTCTTGATTTGGTTACTATTCCTGCAGTTGTTCAAGTTGTTTCTTTGGAGTTTTGTGATACCGAGAGCATTTTTAGATTGCAATGATACATCTGTGAGCTGAAACTGGGGGGATATTTGAGAATAGTGATTTGTGGCCCCTGACCTGAAATGAGTTTGACACACTTGATGTGGACTACATATACAGTATAACTACATTGACGTGTCACTGTAGGGCATCTAAGATTAAAACACTTCATTTCGATGAAAAGTCTTGAGGTGTGGCTTTAGATCTATTACTATGTCTTTTCTTTTTATCCCCTCATCATAGCTGTGATAATCCATCTGCCTTGTTGTATAAATCCGCAGCTTTACTTTCAGGTTCCCCTTCGACAAACTGCAGACAAATTTAATTTCATCCAGTTCGACAAAGCTTACCTGCAGACTATAATCATAGTGATCTGAGAGAATGTTTCATATCCTGTGTTTTTCCTTCAGGCTTTGGCTGAAGATTCCATAAACTAAAGTCCCTTCTCTCCACTATTGCCACAACTTCGTTTTACTGGTGTGTATTCATAACCCACAATGGAAATATATTAAAATGACAGTTTTACCACTTATGATCAAGATTAAGTAAATATTTTTCTGCTGCCTTTGGAAGCAATGTCTTGCAGGAAAACAGTGGAAGTCAATCTTTTACTCTGATACAGATCTCAGTGGTTTAATGGATTGTTTACCTTCATTCAGCACGTCGGTAGATGAGTTTCAGTCCTGCTAACTCAGGAGCCTCTCAATTACACCTCGCTTTTTTCTGTACAACTTAGTCCAAGCATCACAGATCTCCATAAAGTAAACACTGCTGTTCAGAGTTTCTATAAAATCCTGGAGTGTCACAGATCTGGAAACCCAACTCAGAGCAGTGCAAGTTAAAACGTGGTGAGAAATGAAGCAATGAGCCGGTTTGTGTTCATAGTCAAATGTTTATTAAGAAAAAATACATATATTATAAATGACCATATTTCAATCTGGTACAGCGTCTTTTTTAATTATTTTTTTATATATATATATATTACAGTTTAAATGCTCATCGTCTTTCTACACTTAATTTTCATCAAGAACAGTTCCCATAATCCAGACATTATGTAGTGCAAAACAATCAAAAAAATTACAACATGATCCAAGAAGTGTAATATTTTCTGTAAATCTACAGTAAAAACCGACTTGTTAATTTGCTGCTCTTGTGTTGTTTATTCACAGCTGGACGATGGTGACGGCCGAGTCGTACCAAACCCAGAAGCCCGGATAAACAGGCTCACTGAAAGAAGCCTTGAAGCGGTGGATGAGATCCATGGTGTCCCCTATGGTGTAGAAGGAGAGGGTTCCCCCGGCGTGGTCCAGGAAGACGCCGATGCGCGAGGAGTACGCTGCGCTGATCTCGATCTGGTCCTTGTTGTGGCGGGCCGAGTAGCTGGAATCTGAGCAGAAGAGGCTCCACGACTTGCGGTTGTAGCCGATGCGGCAGGTGTCGCCGTAGCCGTTCCTCTTGATGCCCTTGTACGTGACACCGATGGCGGCCCCCTCCCCGCTCCAGTCCACCTCCCAGTAGTAGGCGCCTCCGGAGAGGGGCTCCTTACACAGGACCTGAGGCAGGGAGTCGAATCGGGCGCTGCTGTCACTGTAGCCCTGGGGGTCTCGCTTTAGGGTGGCTTTCCTGTTGCTTCGGGACAAGTAGATCTGCCTGTAGGCTGTGTTTGAGTCCAGGGTGAGCTGACAAGCATCTGGAACAGAAGACAAAGTTAATATTTTATGAGAGGTCTCACAACAACAATAATTGAATGTAAAGTGATGGGATGCATCTACTAATGGAGCCGAAGCAATGCACAGACATGCTAAAGTGCCGTTTTTGTTTGGTGAAAGTAATGAAGCAGTATTTATAGCTCACTACAGACCGGCATGTCCTCCCTCTTATGGTATTAACATGAGATCACGAGGGTGGGGTCATGCACAGGGTGTGTGAATGACACTATTGTCCATCTCGTTCTGTCATAACACTTGAGAGGATGATTACAGTAAAGGTAGAATGGCCAAATGAAGAATAGGCAAGTTTGCTGCCATGTGAGACCCGCCCAGAAAAGCCCAAACACAAAATGATGCAAACCCGTTTTAACTCTACAGACCAACCCCCCCAAATTCAGGTTTCTACACGGTTTAGTCTTGTCACACACTTCCAGCAGTCAATTTACACCCTGATTTACATGTTCAGAACCAAAACCACTGAGTATCATTGTTGAAAAAGAAGCATTTAACCTTAAATGCTTTGGGTAAAGCACCCTTCACCAGCTGCAAGGTCCCGCAGGTTAGTCGATTGTACTTAGTGTTTTTAGTGTTTAAATAACTCACTACAGCAAAATGGCTTGAAGGGAATGTGAGAGAGCCTCTGGCTGGGCACGTAGAAGTCAGAGTAATCATAAGGGGTTAAGAAGTCACCTGCCTGCTGTGTACCTCCACAGGTCACAGTTGGTGGGCGACCCGGTGGCCTCGGCTAGATCTGCCCGGCCTTTTATCTGGAATGCCAGAGGTATCGTCACTGTTTGTGACCCACAATCACCAAGACCCTTCTCCAGAAATTATTGAAGACTTTTTTTTTTTTTTTTTTTTTTTTTTAAATCCCAAGCATTTACTTCTGAACATTCAACAATAACACCATTTTTTTTCTAGTTTTTTTTTTTTAGTTTTTGAAAAAACTAAATCATCCTAAAGCAGAATTCTTTGTTTTGTTCTTATCTCATCGACTAGTGAAGAAAAAAAAAAAAAAACAAGGTGCAAGCAAATTAACTGCAACTCCAGGGAAAATCGCAAAGCCGTACAAGTGCGAGCAAGCTAAAAAGAAATCAGTGAGTCAGACTCTGAACAGTAGTTACTAAAAACAAATCTGATGTTTTGGTCAGCCACAGCGTCTGACAGAGAACCTCATCAGCAGGTAATTTGTCTCAAGAGGAGGATTGAGTAGAAAGAAGCAGCGAGGCGTGTCGGAGGAGCTGGGACTCACATCTCAGGAAATCGTCTCTGTACTGAGGCTCCTTGACCGGCACGGACTTGTACATGGGAGCTTCGTCAGCTGTGGAAGTAAACATGCAGATTTTAAAGATATATACATCATTTTAATCAAAACCAACAGAGAAAAACAACAACAAAAATGATAATAAAATGAGAACCAAGGACAGTCTTGTACTCGGTCACTTTGATTACCAATCAATTTGACTTGAACTCTTCCAAGGACATGCAAACTGACTGATTTCCATTTCAGTGAGTTACTGTAACCTCACCAGCAGGTCGGCATTCCTGGCCAAAGCAAACATTTGACTAGAGTACAGCTTGGTGACCTCAGGATAGCCTCCAATGGCCCAGCATCAAACACGATTGCACAAAGCTCTTTTGATAACAAAGGGAAACTGAGTCAGTCCGACTTTTCCTCTTCAAACCTTTTAGTCTGAATCAATACAAACGTTGATTTTGGTATCGAGACCTCAGATTACTTTGCTGACCTCGTGAAGAAAAAGGCAGGCTTGTAATAAAACTCACTTTTTATTGATTTTCTCTTTTTGTTGTCATCCAGCTCGCAGAACGTCATTTTATTCACTGAAAAGAAACAAAGAGAGAAAGTGAAGACGATAAACTGCTGAATGCGGTGGCGTTGTAATCGTGTCGCCGAAGCCACACCCACCCGTCTTCGCCGTCTTCGCCAGTTCATCGTTGCTGAATTCATTGAGGTGCTGCTTCATCTCGGAGACGGCCTTAGTGACGGGGTCAAAGGTGAAGTATGGGTTGACGGTCACTGTGGGCAGCTCCTCGGCCTCCGTCTGGGCGATCAATGTTTGGTAGCTCTAATGATTTAAAAAAAATAAAATAAAATTGGCAACTCATTTGAGCTTCACATTTGATTTTGGTAAAAGAAAACAACAAACAATTCACTTTAAGTCCCCCCCCCTGCAGGTTACCTGGATGAAGTGGATGTGGTCCTCGGTGCGGGACAGCTGGGTGATCTCGCCGTCTCTCCGCTTCAGGTCGGCGATCTCGTGGGTCAGACGCTCCATGTGGCTCTCTGCGTTGTTGAGTGCCGCTCTCTTGTTGGTGGAAATCAGCTTGGCCATCTCCTGCTGCATCCTCTCGATGGAGCGCATCATGTCGTTGAACATCTTCTCACATTCCTGCATCGTTCGCTGGGCTGATCCCTGCACCGGGCGCAGAGGAGGAAGAGGAGGAGGAGGAGGATTGGTCATAACGTCACGTTGTCAATCAATGTCACACTGGTTTTACCAGAGCGCCGAAACGCACTGCCGTCACTCCTCTCAGAAGGAATGTTGTTAGTTGATGAGAGTTTTCCATTCCAGCCGTAGTGGTTAGTCTGGTATTTGGATGCTGGACAGAAGATGGTGAAACTCACCCTGAGTGACTCCACCGCCTGTTTTAGCTCCTCCATCTGCTTCAGGCGGTCATGAATCTTCTCCTGGATCTCGGCCTGGGTGGCGCCCAGCCGTTGCTATGGACAAAACACACACCACCGTTTACTACGAGAAGGATTCCACAAATACACACTTTAAATTGCCAAAATCATTATCAAAAAGGCTGCTGTTATTCAGTACTGAGAGGCAATCGGCTCTTTATTGCTATACGGTTCTGCTTTATCACATTGTTAAACTGATTTTCCAGGCTTTACTTGCTCCTTTGTTCCAGGAGCAGTGAACCATTTCGTGCACAACATGAGCCACTCGGCTGCGTTCAACAAAACACCTGCAGGAAGAGGTTTGAGAACACTCACCTGCTCCTCGGCTCGCTCCTGCTCGGCAGACACCATGTCGTGGCCCTTGTGCTCCTTCACCGTGCACAGCACGCAGATACACATCTGGTCGGTGCGGCAGAACAGCTCCAGCCCTTTCTGATGCTGCGGGCAGATCTCGCGGTCCAGGTGGCCGATTTCGTCCACCAGCTTGTGCCGTTTGAACGTGGCCGACTCGTAGTGGGGCTTGAGGTGCCTCTCGCAGTACGAGGCCAGACACATCAGGCAGCTCTTCACGGCCCGGTTCTTCTTGCCCACGCAGATGTCGCAGCCCACATCTTGGGGTCCCGCGTAGTTGTAGTCGGGGGACGGCGGCGGAGGCGGGAAGGACTCGGAGGCCCGCTGGAGGGTAGAGCTGTTGTGCCGGGAGCTTCCCACGGGTCTGGGAGTCGGCCTCTTGCTGTAAGACACCCTGCACTCGGGGCAGATGTACGAGCCCGTGTGGTCAGCATGGTCCCAGTACGTCTTCAGGCAGACGGAGCAGAATATGTGGCCACACGGGATGGACACAGGCTCCCGCAGGTATTCCTTACACAGGTAGCAGTCTTCATGGTCAGACATGGTCACCGCTCAATCCCGGACCCTTTAATTCAAATGAAGATGCGGTGAGGTCAGGTGTTGACTTGTTCCTGCACAGTGGCAAAGTGATCCTACAGGTGCTACGGGAGCAAGTTTTATAGAGTAAACAGAGAGAGAGGCTAAACTGGTTAAGCCGAAACCAGTAAAACAAGGGCGTGGTATGAAAAGGACACAGTGAATGCTGCCATCTGTTACAGAATACGCAGAGAATGAATGAAATGTGTGATCTAAACATAGATATTTGTTGCATGTGTGTGGATGCCGATCAAATTTGAACATGTCATTCTGATGTCGTTAAAAAAACAGAAACTAAAGTTTGGATTTTATCCAGTTTTGGGGTGAAATCAGAGCTTTAAAAAGTGATATGTAGAAGATGGTTATTGCACTTGGGTTAAAGAGATCAGAGTAGTAGTGAAACATTTAAAAGTCACTGACTGAAACCAAAGGTGCGTCACACGCCACAGTTGGGTATGCAAATGAAGGAGTGGTGGAGATCCCCTGGAGACAGACTGTTCCTCTCGCTGAACAGATTAGTTTCTCAGTGCTGCGAGTTCAGCACAACTCTTTTTAATTATTATACAATGTAAATGGATGAAGTGTTTTAGGACTTCAATATAATGGTTTTTTTTTATGTCTTTGGCTGAGTTTATTTGATCTGGTCTTCTTGAGCCACAGATATATTGACCTTCACCTCACCTGTGTGGCCAGTTAATGATCAACTCATTCTACTTTGCATTTCATTACTACCCCTCATTTCCTGTGAGAGGACTTCCTATACATTAACACCGGGAATGTATCCCTGTGGTTAAATGTTCAACTGGGGGAGAAAAAAAGAAACAAAAACGGTCTCAAATGAGAAATGTTTGCTTTTGAAACCCGACAAAAATCATACAATCTTTCCTCTTTCTAGCTTGACACTGCCCTCTGTATATTTCATCTTCCAGTGAACACAACTCCCAGCCAAGACGGGAGTTTCAGGGCTGTTGAAATGGAGATAGGAATGCAACTACACTTGATAGCCCAGATAACAGGAGGCCTGAGAAAGCCAGCCTAAAAGATTCCATTGTGTTGGAGCCAGCAGGGCCCGGCCAGAGCACCAGGCATCACAGGGTCTGTTGTCTGTCAACAACAGTAACTACAGCCGACATGCAAGACTTAAATGTAGCTTCTTATTTGGCTGAAAAAAAAATCTCCCCTTGCACTCCTTGCTGCAAAGCATGCAGCGTTCACTGGGAGAGGAACGAAATCATGGGAGTGAAGTGAGGCGGTTCTCACTAAGCAACAAGATGTTTCCTGGTAAGATCCTGCAGAGATATCCTGTGTAGCGTTTCTGCGTCTGCATGAGTTTTTCTGCAAATACTGAGGCTTCCTCCCACAATTTCTAATTGGTAAATTGCCTGGAATTATAGATGCGTCTCTTGAGCTGCTGTGTGTGCTCTGTTGTGGATGTACCCTGTCAGCAGGAGCAGGCCTCCAGCATGAGCTTCGACCATGAGATGAGTTTTGATTGTAGCTGAGAAAATGTATGTAGAAATTAAATGAATTGCTGAATCTTGGTGGACAGTCGCCTGATTGCATCAATCTGTTGTGGCCCACTCGCCTTATGTTTGACACCTGTGGACTAGTAAAGCAAAATTTAATAAACATTGTTCGTGACAACTGGTTACCACAATAAATGAGGTGATCCGGTCCTGAATGAACTTTTAAGCTATATTACTGAGAAAGTCGCACACCATTTCATTTTTAATTAAAACAGTTTTTCGCAGACTTTTAAAAAATAGAAACAAATACATTTGGAACCTATTAACAGGAACTTTTGTTTTAGGATCACACTCGTTTTGCAAAATATATTTATTGATGTACTCACTTTGGTATGCATAAAAACAACCGAGAATAGGAACACAACAAAAAAAAAAATTTCTAGTGCACCTTGCTAAGATATAGGAGTAGGAAGGATTGTACACGGTTTAATTTTGTGCAACTTAACTATTTAAATTTGCGAAAAATAAAAACACTATATGAAATGTACAAATTTAGAACTTGAAGAATTGAATGAATCCACATGATATTATGCTCGTCATTGGCTCAAATGTGTTCAAAATGATCTGATCTGAAAGTAAAATGACCTTTGAGCGTTACCACATGGATAAAGAAGGAAAAAGAGAGATTGCGTGTCATCTTAAAGACTCGGTAACTAGATACGTCTCAGGGCTGCACAACAGCTCTGACTTTATTTTAATGAGAGTATTTGCAGTAGCTGTGATTTGATTTTAGCTGTCAGAGTGAAACTCGGTGGAGTGACTGACCTGCATGCTGCAGACGGCTCCCTGCGCCAGCACACCTGATCCAGCCTCCTGATAACAACACCCCCCTTTAAACCAGGTGTGTTAGAGCAGCTGTAAAACGCTGGATTAGACACATATTTACACACTTGTTACGTAACCTCGGCGAGTTTCATTCAAACATAATAAATATCGTCTTAGAATCAGTTCACAAACATTGTTTGACATCATAGAAACTGAAGAATTTATAAAGCAGACATGATATTTGCTTAATTTTTAAATTTTTTTTTAATCATATTTCAAATAAACTACAGTGAACAACCATGAGTGTAACAGGTAAGACATTTACAGGTCAATATATATGCGGCGCTATCTGCCTGACTTCCTCCTATGGATGTTATTTCTCTTGAGCCTTTAAGAAGCAGTATGAGATTATTCATGTGGGATGTGATATTGACTCTGCTTTATGTGTTCTGGATTTTAAAATGCATTTATTTGATATGTTTCATCTGGTCTTGCTGTAAAATATCTTGCAGTGTGATATCTATATACGTTTATTGTCTCCATAGTTGTTTTTCTTTGCTCTAAAATTGTCAGATTATTCCCATTTGCAGCCTCTTTAATGGACTTTGATTCCATAAAACAAAAAAGTAGATTTATTATTTTTAATCTTTATAAAGAAGAAAACTCCTCCTTTACTTTTCCCCTGGACACACACGATTTGACCTTTTCTTCAGCACACCCTTCTATTCTGTTATTCCAAAGAATGTGTTTCGTAACAGGCAGAATTATGACAGGAAACCAGATCAAATGGACATGTCACAGGTTCACCGGCTGCATGTGACCCGCTCTCTGCTCACATGGGCGTGTCCCATAACAAACAAGCTTCCTCGCTCTTCTGTTCATCACCATGAGAACTATTTGACTTGTTCTCATGCTAATATCACCCTAAATTGATGTTTTGACACACTCACTATGTATTTTTTGATTCACAACTGGCCTTTTCACTTTAATCCCTTCTTGAAAGTTTTCTGTCCACCACCTTCCGTCTTCCCGTTGCACATTTCATTAAGCTGGCGTCCTCTTCCTGTTTTTATTACACACACACTCGATGAAGTGGCTCCCTGTTTCCTTTGATCAAAAAGCCATTTGTGTGAGGCAGCGCTGGCCAGGGAGAGAGCGCGCTCGCTGCACCTTAATGAAGACTGACCCTTCACCTTGAACCTGGGCCGGGCTTCAGATGACTGCGCAGTTTCTGTCTGCTCAGTCCTATAATCAGCATGCTCCTGTGTAACGAGACATATTATTAAATCTTGCACAAGTGTTTCTGTATACTCCACATTACCGTGCTTCATGTTCTATCTTTTTTTGAGTGATTTTTTTTTTTCTTAAACACTTTCGATGCTGTATCTTTTATTTATGCACTCATCAGTCATTTCACATGAGTCTCAATCAGATGTTGCACCGTTCCCACAGGCGGTGGTGCTCTCCACAAACAGGTTGTGCATCTGAGCACTGTGAAGGAAGGAAGAGAAAAAAACTGGCTTATCAGAAACCTGACCAAATATGGAGAGAGGTGAAACTACCGAGTGCATGAAGTAATGCGAGATGTCAGGTCAAGGTGGAGCAAGTGTTCTGAAATATACTTTTTCTGCACAGACCCAATAGAGAGAAAAACTAATTTAAACATGCATTTTTATTTATTTTTTTATTTTTTTACATTAAAGGCTGTAATGTCATGCAGGAAAAAAGAAAATGCCATGAATGAGAGGTTAGCATTAGAGGACACCAGCAGCGGGGCCTAATTGAAATGCTAATGAGAGACGATGATGTCAGCAGACACTCGAGAAACTCGGGGTCTCCTCTCTCCCCCCCCCCCCCCCCCCCTTCCTTCCTTTGGCGTGTTTTAAATAACAATACATGAGGTAACTGTGAGGGCGGCATTTGAAAAAAAGAAAAAGAAAAAGAAAAAAACGCATGGCAGTTTGAGGGAAGCGTCACACAAGTACGAGAGGCATCCACACCACATCCTGGCAGGAATGCTGCGTTTGTGCCGGAGCATTCATTCCTGTTTGTTATCCATCCGCTGCATGAAGGCATACAGTGTGGCCACGGCGGTGACAGATTGCCTTGGAAAAAGCGGGCCGACTGGTCAGACTGGTCGCAGTGCAAATGCTCCAGGACAAACCACCTGCAGCAGGTTCAACATACAAACATCATCTTGTGGCGTTTTTAAAGGAACAAGTGCGCGTGTTTGGTGTTTTTTCCCCCCGAAACTCTGTTCAAGCTGCGAAAGTCTCCCTGTTTGTTTATTGGGTGGTCCCTTAAATTCCTACACTACCTTAGGCTGCATTTATGTTTGCCAGACTATAACCGGTTTAAGACAATGGCGATTCTGTCTGACAACAATAGGTGGAAATACAGCTGCCAAGAAGTGTGTGCGCAACAACATCCACAGATGAGCCACATGAGAAGAGAATTTAAGAGGAGAGGAAACTGAAGGGAAAATGGAAATGTTTTTTTTTTTTCCTTTCTTTTGGACTGCTTTTGTTTTTCACATTTCATTCATTCTGTTTCTTCTACTCTGCTCTCTCTCTCTTGGCTCTGCTGTGCCGTCTGCCCGCCTCCTCTCTCTCTCTCTCTCTCTCTCTCTCTCTCTCTCTCTCTCTCTCTCTCTCTCTCTCTCTCTCTCTCCCTCTTTCCTTGCTCAACCTGCTTATCTGAACTGGGCAGGGCTCGATGTAGTCACAGCACAGGGGGGGAGGGCCTTGTCTGCTTTCAATCAATAACCTCTGGAATTCAGAAATACAAGTAGGTCCTGTCCCTGGCAGGCTGTACCACAGTCTGGAGGCGGGCTCCCAGTCGCACTCGGTGAAACCCCTACCTGCTCGTGGCGCTCTGTCCTGCCTGTTCCTGCTGGTCTGCCTGTGCTCGGAGTTCATCACAATGGCTGATCAAAGCTCCCCAGACTACTTCAACTGCTCGCTGTGTTTGAGCCTGCTGAGGGACCCCGTGGCGATCCCCTGTGGCCACAGCTTCTGCATGGACTGCATCAGTGGCTACTGGAACGAGGCCGACTACACAGGGATTTACATCTGTCCTCAGTGTAAGATCACGTTCACCCAGAGGCCAGTGCTGCGTCCCAATGCCACCCTGAGCATGGTGGCAGAGAAGATCAAGAAGAGCGGCCTCAACCTGACCCTCAACTCGTCCCAGGGGAACATCTACGCCGGGCCCAGCGACGTCCCCTGCGACTTCTGCACCGGGAAGAAGCTGAAGGCTGTGAAGTCGTGTCTGAGCTGTCTGGCGTCTTACTGCGAAAAGCACCTGAAGCCGCACTACGAGTCGGCCACGTTCAAGAGGCACAAGCTGGTGGACGAGTTAGGGAACCTGGACAGGAAGATCTGCCCGCAGCACCAGAAGTCCCTGGAGCTCTTCTGTCGAACAGACCAGATGTGTATCTGTGCCATCTGCACTGTCAGTGAACACAGGGGCCACGATATCGTGTCTGCAGAGGCTGAGAGGGGCGAGAAGCAGGTAAGAAATCTTCTCTCTCTCTCTCTCTCTTGCACAGGAAACATATTGTTCATGAGAGTTCAACTCACTGAAAGTTTCCTCTGACACATCAGAAGCTTGGAGAAATTTGAGCAAAAGCAAACAGGGTGTTTTTGTGCCCCAGGCACTACGACTGACGGTTGTACTTTGACCCATTTGACCAACGCTATCAGCTACCCTGGCAGGCAGTCACCGCCGCCAAAACAAATCCGGCTCTCTGATTAGCTGCCTGGAGACCCGGCAGGGAGGTAGAGGGGGGGGGTGGGTGGGCGTTGCTTCCACTTATCACCACTGAGAGAGGAAAAGCTTTCCAGAGAATGTGGCGATCCAGCTGTGGGATAAATACACAGAAACTGGAGCTTTTTTCCCTCCGCGCCGTCCATTCCCCACCTGTGGGAGCGGATCTGCAACCACGCAGGAATGTCAGGGGAGTGAAGGCATCCGGCACCTCGGTGCAGTCACAGCGTAGTAGCTCCACTCACATGACTCACCTATGACACTGCCTGCTCAACAATGCAGAGGAGATAAGATAGCGTGAAGGGTCGACCTGTCAGCGCGGTGTGTTTTAGCTTTATGGCTGCCAGGTCTGTAAAAACCAATCCAAGCCGGGTATGAAGTCATAATTCAGTTGCTCCATTTACATTTGCTCGTCTGGTTTCCTTCATCTTTTGGATTTACAACCTGGGTCTCACACACATCTCACTACATCTCCCGCTTTCTCTTCCCCCCCTCCTGCCCCCCCCCCCCCCCCCCCTTCACTAGATTCCCCACATTCCTCAAGCTTATCTTGAAGAATGGGTTGGTGGGCTTGAGTAAAAGCTGAATTAGACGCTCTTCTATTCTGCATGTCAGCACTGTTGTGCACCTTGAAACATCTCTTTAAAAGTCAGGCATTGGTAGATTCACATTCCTCACATGGACAAAATTCCTCTCCAGATCCCCCTCCCACCCCTCCATCTACCCCTGAGATAAAAGCAGGCTGTATTAAAGAAGAGACTTTGGGTTTATTAGGTATGCCGAAGGGCCCCCTGAGATATTCCGTGATGAGAAAGAATGTTTTGCACTGATTCAACTGATTTGAAGCCTTGTATCATGCACAATAAAACATGAATGTGATTTAATACGTTGGTGGTGTTATAAGTTAAAGAGAACCGACAGACGTGCCAGCATAGGAAGAAATGCATAGAAAATAAACGGTTCTCTAAACACTGCTCTTTTTTTTTTTTTCTCCTGCAGAAACTTTTGGGAATTTCCCAATCGGAGATTAGACAAAAATGCCAGGAAAGAATGAAAGAGCTGGAAGAACTCAAGACGGCCGTGGATTCACTCAAAGTAAGTGGGGATTGATTCCACACAAGACGATAAGAAACCTGTCAGAGACGAAACCAAGTTTTTTTTGTTGCTGTTGTTGTGCAGAACTCGGCTCAGAGAGCCATGGTGGATAGCCAGAAGATGTTCGAGGACATGATACGCTCCATCGAGAGGATGAGGTCAGAGGTGACCAAGCTGATTGGCATCAACGAGAAGGCGGCTTTCAACCAGGCCGAGGCTTTGATCGAGCGCCTGGAACAGGAGATCGACGAGCTGAAGAAGAAGGAGTCCGGCCTCAAGCAGCTGCACAGCACCGAGGACCACATCCACTTCCTGCAGGTAACTTCAGGGCAAATCCTCAATGAGACCGCATCCCGATCCCAGCGGACTACAGGTGGAGGAATCTGTCCATCAAGCACAAAATCAAGACAGTCACAGACGCTTATAATCACACTTAAGTGCAATTAAAGCCTCCAATTATCCTCAAACACATGGTTTTAGAGGGAGAGAGGAGGCTGGGGAACCTGAGGAAAGCACTCACATGAACTGGGAAACTCTTTAAGGTTTCATTCTTTGTCTCACAGTAAAACCAGCCAACATTAATGATCATCCCCCCTTTTTCTCCGTCAGAACTTCAACTACCTCTGCACCCCCACCGACGACGGCTTCATCCCCAGAGTGACCGTGAACCCAGACTTCTCGTTCGGGGCCGTCAGGAAGGCCGTGGCCGAGATCAAGGAGAGCCTGGAGGAGTTTGGCAGAGAAGAGCTGCTCAAGATCTCCAAGTCAGGTCTGACCCCGGCAGCTCAGGCGCCACGCCAATGAAAAACAGCCAGGATTAACAGCCGAGGCTCGAAGTATGACTGTGAATGTGTGATGTCCCGCAGTGAACGAGGTGCCGGTCTACACCACGGAGAGTCGCACATTGGACAGAAGGACCAGAGGTGAGTCACGTCCTCCAACAGGTTAATTATTGTTTAGGTCCACGCCGTGTCGGGAGTAAATTGTCGGAGAAGAACCGCAGAGCGGCTGCATCATATGTTCCCTCGGTTAAAAACACGGCAGGAGTCACACACCAACACAGGAATTAGAGGCATTTGTGTGGGTGGATTGAGTTCACCTCGACCTAAACCGAGTGTCTTTGTGTGCAGGCAAAGAGATAACGGTGGACAGCGCTGCTCCGCCTCCAGAGCCCCGGAGCAGAGCGGACTTCGTCAAATGTAAGTGAGACACTTCTCTCATTCAATCTTTTGAATCAAACTGTGAAATATACATAAATAATGATATATTCCACATAAACTGAACTATTCCAAGCCTGTCTTGGATTATTCTATGTCATTTTTAAGTTTATTTCTACTGCAGCATTCAGACGTGAAGCACTTCGCAGGCTTGACATGCAAATAAAGGAAATACATTAAAACGAGGAGATTAAGAAAGGCATAAAAAGGAGAATAAATAATATGAAAGATCTATTAAGATGAAGCAATTAAAGTAAGTAGAATCTATTGTTTGTTGGAAAGCCTGAGTAAATAATACAGTTTTGTGCCTGATGAAGATGAAAATACAGTATGAAAAATGAAATATTACAAAATGTGTAGATTTCATTTTTTTAACACAATTTAAAAACGATGCTTGAAACGTTTTTTGTGAATATATCGAGTGCAGAAATAACTGAAAATACAATTAACTTTTCAATTATAGATCTGCAATCTTCTGAAAATAGTGTGTTTTATCCTTTCTGTGATTTTTCTCACTCTGAATTGTGACCGCAGGGTTTTTCGCAGATCTTTTTGCACGCTTGTTTTTCCTCCAATAGACACTAAAAGCGTTTTACCCTCCCCCTGCAGACTTCTGCCAGCTGAAGATGGACCCCAGCACGGCCTACAAGGAGCTGTACATCTCTGAAAGCAGCAGGAAGGTGACCCGCACCAGGGACCTGCAGCCGTACGGCGACAACCCGGAGAGGTTCGACAGCTTCGCCCAGGTGCTGTGCCGGGAGGCCTTGTCCGGCGGCCGCTTCTACTGGGAGATCGAGTGGAACGGGGAGTTCTCCATCGGCGTGGCCTACAGGAGCATCAGCAGGAAGGGCAAAGGCTCGCTGTGCCTGCTGGGCTACAACGACAAGTCCTGGAGCCTCCTGTGCTCCGACTCGGGCTACTCCGCCTGGCACAACCGCGTGGATAAAGTCGTGAGCGGGCCCCACTCCCCCCGGATAGGAGTGTACCTGGACCACACGGCGGGCGTGCTGGCCTTCTACAGCATAGGAAACACCATGACCCTGCTGCACCGCTTCGACACCACCTTCGTGGAGCCGCTCTATCCCGGCTTCGGCGTGGGAACCTCGGTCAAGATCTGCAACGTCAAGTGACGGGGGCGACCCCTCGACTCAACCTCGTGTTAATCCCATCGTCAACTCATACAGCGACGCTTCAGGAATATATCGATTTTTGCAATTTTCAAACTGAACCAAACCACATTGTTAATGTACTTATTGCTTTTTTTTTTAAAGAAAAATGCTCCTTCCAAATGTGTATATACTTGTTTTGTTTTTTTTTACTTCACACATCACAGACTGTATTACGTTTTGAATTATGTCAAATTACACTTTTACCATAGTTTTTTTTTTTAGAACTATATTAAAACACACGATTACTGCATAATCACACAATTCCAATATGAAGAAAAGTATGATCCCTGCTCGCATCTGATAACGTCTAGATAATTGTATGACATGTCATCATGCCAGAGGGAAGAGTTTAAAACTTCAAATGCTGCCGCTGATACTTCGTAGTTTCATCCCAGAGTATTACACGATAGCAGGCGGGATATATTTCACATGATGGTCGGAGTCATGATGTGTGTATGTTGCACTTGTGGGGTGGATGACAAATACATCAGCCTTCATGTTTTTTCATCAACAGGTATTATTATTAATATTATTATAATTAGTAGTAGTACATGAAAAATGTTTCTTTGTCATTTCACTTGTTTATCAGACAGTTATATGTATGAGTGGCTGAAAATGTTTTTTTTTGTTCCACTTGAACTAACCCTTATTTAATTGTGTGTATTTAGAAAATAGACAGCCACAGTGTAATTCCATCACAGAAAACGCTTCTTTTGTACCCAAATTACTCACGTCATAGTTCAGAAATAAAGAACTAAATTAAAAAACAAGGCTTTGGAGTCATTCAAAGCGGGAGCTGTTGAATATAGTTTGTTCTTGAAGAGTCGGTCGACTGAGACGCTTCAGGAGCATCAGATCGGGAAGTGGGCTGGTATGTGAAGCACTCAGTGCTCAGCCAGAACACCTGCTTTACAACAAAGTTACAGTGAGCACTGAAACTGAGGTATCTTCACTGTCTGCACACACAGCGCCCCCTGTTGGCCAGAACTAACAATCCATCCATCTTCTATTTCAAGAAAAAAATTCCTAATTTCTTTTTTATAGAACGTCCTTTATTATACTATAAACTATATTTATATTAAGGACATTGATACACTTCAAGATTTGTATAAAAATACACCATTAAAATCAAGATAACTAACAAGTATCTTGAAAAATGACCAAAATCACATGTATCACCATTTATCAGTTAAAGATTTATTTAAAAATAGGAAGAAAAATGGCTATATATACACTATTGCATCCTACCGATATTTATTTTAAAACAGGGGTGTTAAACACATATTAGTTCAGGGGCCATGTACAGCACAGCCTTATCTTGAGTGAGCCAGATCGGTAAAATAGTGACATAATAGCCTTTAAATTTTAACTTAAAATTTTTCTTTGTTGTAAAAAAACCGTCTATATTTTAACAAAAACCAATCAATTAATACAGAAAAAGACTACAATCTCAACAGAAATCCAATTTTAGTGAAACTTTCTGGTGCAAAATACAGTGATATGTCCTAAGAGCTGTTGCATTACATGTTTTTACAAAGTCACTCTGACAACATGACTTTGGGGCTAATACTAACGTCCACTACGCTTAAAAAATGTGTTAAAAATTCAATATTTTCTTTGAAATTTTTTAACTATTTGGTTGTTTGGCGGCTGGATTCGAGCATCTTGCAGACTTGCTTTAGCCAGCGGGCCTTAGGTTTGACACTCCTGTTTTGAAAGTACACAAAAAGCCCAATAAATATGACTCACTGGTGCTTTTGAGGGTACATTTAGAAAAATTTGTATTTTTTTTGTTAAGTTCAGGGAGTTTTACGTATTTTAAAAATAAAAACACAAATCAGGTGCACCAACTGTGAGTAGATCAAATTATATCACCGGTCTCAATAGTTAATTTTTTTTTCACATATTCCAGCACTTGCTTCAAAGTACAAATATTTCTCATATTCACTCGTATTAAAGCTGATAAATTTCAAAACATTACAAGGTTTGATTCAAAGTACCTTTTCCATTATGTGATCATTTGTTCTCCATACAAGTAGTTCTTTTATTATTGTTCTACAGCCATAGACCGTAATTTTTAAAGCATTTTTAAAATTTAATAATTTACCATTTACACTGTATCTGGCCCCTGAAGTAAAAGGAGTTGGATACTCCTGTATTACAGGTAATTACCACCAGATTTGTTTGAAAACGGCTGTTAAATACTGAATTGAAGCCGCGGCATGTATTCACGAGTGTGCGTTTAATTCATTATGTAAAGTATAACTCCTTTTTCTTTAAAAGTAAGTAAAACTGAAATTCAGCATGTAGGAAACAATTTTATCTCTTATGTGTTACATTAAAGCTTTTCATATTTAAAAAAAAAGGTGTTTCATTTGAGAACTTCAATGAGCTGTAGCGCCGTGACGGCAGAGAGGAAAAGCTCCCTCATGTTAAAGCAATCAAACTCGACAAATAAGCACCAAGAGGAAAAATGTTTTTAACAATAGACATCTGTTTATTGGTTCCCAGGAATCTTACGGGAAGTTGAGCATACAATGCTCAAAAGAAGGACAAAAAAAAAAAAAGAAGAAAGAAGCAACAGTGCGGAACTCAGACGTCGTAGCCAACCAAGCCGCCTTTGCCGATGCATTCTCCGATGTAGAACCACATGAGCACCTCAGTGGCCACCAGGGTGTTCCTCAGGGCGTCCTGTCAGCAGACAAACAGTCAAATACAAACTGCAGTTTTCTGTAATTCTCAGATCTGATCAGCTTGTTTAGGCACAGTCACAGCTGAGTTCCCCTGAAGGTTGTGCTTTGAGCTGCCACAAAAAAAATATAATCTAAGTCATTTATTCCCTTAAAGCGCAAACAAACTCGACAGGTTTCATAAAGACTTTGTGTATTAATGGATCTCAAAATAATTTAATACGATTTACTCTCAAACTGTGTGAGGACTTAATGAAAGAAAAAGAAATAAAACTTTTTTTTTTTTCATACAACAAATCCAAGATGGAGACAGTTGCACACTGGGAGACCGAGTCCAAAACATCCGTCATATTCTGACCAAAGAAAAGGTTAAAACTTGAATTAACCATCACAATTTTCCAAGTGATAAAAATTGACACGACAAAGAACACTGCGCATGTTACGATGAAAACTAAAATATCTCAATACATTATGTATAAAAGGCTTTTTAAAAGGGTGTCCAGTCAATAAATCTTAAATAACTTTTGTGAATTACACTGCTGATTTGACGCATCCACTCAATAAACAATCCTTAAAATGATTTAATATGCGCTCAAGTTTAAAATACACCAAATGTCTAATATTTGCCTGTTTGCTGGAAGGAATCTGCAGGAGCAAAACATTTAGAGAACACAGGAAATGCATAAATACATGGTTGTGTCTTCCAGAAAGAGTGAGCAGTACTGAACTGACTATGTGCTGCACACGTTTACAGATATTCCACGTATTGATTCCCATGTCGTTCGTTTAAACTGTACACTTTACTGAAACACCGACTGAGCGGCATACAAGGTACAACATCAGCGTCAAGGTTAAGAGTGGGAACAGCACGTCCGTCTATTTCCGGTGGGTTGCAGTTCAAAGAATGAGCACTGGGCTCATCATTTAAATTAAAAATATGTTAAGAACGAATGCTTCCAAAGCATATTTCAGGATTGTCCTCCACGAAAACCTTTCTGCATTACAACCCTCTCATAGATTTACTTTGCAAATGTTTCCCACGGCATTTGTAGGAAATCTGACAAATACTAATCGTTTTGTGAACGAGGCGATTGGTGATTTGATGAACCAATGGAGTAGATGTAGAAAAAAACAACCAAGGATTGACCTTGAATAGAAACACCCAAAAGTCAAATTAAATTACAATTCGTCACTTCAAATGAAATTAAGCAGAACTTTGTAAAAGTGTGATCACTGTCAGGGCCATGACATGTTAGTTTAAGATTACAAATAACAAGCAATCGGCAGTGAAACAACTAATAACCTATTACACTACTCTTTCTGGTTGTTACGGCTTGTTCATTTGTATTGTAAGAGAAGTGGCTCTCCAAATTCTGCTGTGCATAGTATAACAGTAAAGGTCGTTCTTTTGTAGATCTGTTAGAAAATTAAGTCTTTGAAATGTTTTAGCTGTTGATGGATGCACTATACTAGAGGCTCCGATCCAGCCCAGGAAACCAAAATTATTTGCAAAAATTACAATGAAACCACAGACTTTTTAACAGTTTTCTTAAGGTTGGCAGACCAAAGGTGATATATGAGCTGAGGTAGTTCTCTCATTGTGTGCAAACTGGCATTGCTGGCCCGATAGCCTCAAAGTCATGGTGTCAGGGGGAGTTTGTAAAAAGTGTTGTGGGCTTTTCACTGCATTTGCACCACAATGTTTCAAAAAAATTGAATTTATGTAGAAGTTGTAGTCATTTTCGATCCTCTTTGGTTTTAAAGCAAATAGACATTTTCATACTGTCCAAAAAAATGTTAAATTGTAAATTTAAAGGCTATTATGGCACTATTCTACCACTCAAGATTGAACTAAGTTCTTTAAGGCTTCTGAACTAAAATGTGTTTGATCTATACAATCTAAAAGGTGCTGCTTAAATTTAAAAATACCTCAGCAATGTGTATGCAAAACAATTAACTTCATTAAAAAGCGTCCTCTGATCGAGATTAAATGTATGACGGTAAAACTTTAACCCTGCGCTTCCTCCACTAAAGTCATTTTGTGTTGATCTGGTCCAGCAGGATCATTTAACAAACTGATTCCCAGCAGAAACAGAACAACCTGGACTCTGCTGAGAGACACGCACCTTCACGGTGGTTTGACGTGCACGTCCTTCCTTGAAAGCCTTGAAGAGGTTTTTTGACTCCTGGATGACTTTGGGGATCTCCGCGGGTGAAGGAGGGACCAGTTCGACGCGGGCGTAGTACCAGAAGGTGGCTAGCCGGGGTTTGGAGTAGGTGACAGCGGCTGAGGGAGGAGAAAAAACATTATTGACTCCGAGCAGCAGCCATGGAGCTAGTTAGCATTAGCCACGTAGCTACAATACGTTTGTTCCAAGATAAACTGCACAAGCTGCCTCCGTCCTCCGCTTCAAACGGCGCACAGTGATACTAAAACATTAAATGGACTCACCGCTGACCATACCGGGGACTTTAGAGACGAATTTCTGCACCGCTTGAGCCATGTTGATCCGCTTCTCCGTACGAATTGCGAGCTCACTGAATGTCACCTCCACAAGGACCCTGCTCAGTTGGCCACACAACTGCCTGAACGGAAACCTTCTTCCTCGTGCGGGTTTAACGGCGGCCGATGTCACTGGTGCACCGTTACTGTCCTCTGCAGGTGAAAATGTATTACTACAGCTTCCGGTTATTTTCAATCAACCCATCAATGTTTTTTTTTTCTTTTTTTTAGATTCAGCACAAGATGTGCATAGATAACTTATATGAAATTAACTTTAAACTTTTATTGATATCAGAGGAGATATATAAATACAATTTGAAATCAGTCTGAAATCTTCTTTCAGCAGTTTAACCATCAGTGTTTTGGAAAAGTGCTCGATGAAAGATGACGCTTACCACGCTTAAACTATTCAAAACAGTGCCTTTCACTTTATCTTTTTACCTTTTCTTTGTTAAATCTCTGGTATATGTCCTATCACTACCAACATTATCATGCAAGAATGTAAAACATTGTTATGGTTATTACCTTGTGTCTATATTTTGCTACTGTTGTTATTGTTTGCAGTACTTATTACGATAGTTCATATTCTGCTGCTACTCGTTTATCACTTGATCTTATCTTTCAGACAGACAGACAGACAGACAGACAGATAGATAGCAAAATTACCATATTTTGTAATGTGTAGCTAAATAACTCATAACAATATTTGACAAGAGCATTAATGAGACAATTTTGAATAGATAAATGTGTTATTTATGTCAGTTTTACTCAAGTTTGTAACTTTTTTTGTATTTTTGGTATCATGCTAAATTGAAAGAGATACCATTTTGCAGCAGCTTTTATCCCATGCATATTGCAGTGTCCTATCAAGGGTTGATTGATATTAAAAAGATATATACATCAATAGGTGGAAACATCAAACCAAATTAATAGCCAAATTTTGGCAAAATAGATTATTTAAAATACAAGTACCCATTTCAAAAGTATTTAAATGGAAGATGTGGGTTCAAACAATGTTTTTTTTTGCGATGCATTCATTGCATATGAGCATATGTGATGTTGCTGCACAGTTTCACCTCACTTTGTCATTTTCTTCCAGAAAACTTTGCCGTAAAAAAACAAAACAGCAAAACAAGAGGTGAACAGTATCACCAGTTTCACTCATATCGGGGGTTATTTTGTGAAGAACATGGACGGAAATATGTACATATATTCACAAAATCATAGTAATAAAAGATAGCTTGGATGAACGTAACAGTGTGTGACGTCATCAATGAGGGACACAGATGCCGCTTCATTCATGCCTTCAACACGCCGTTCAAAGTAACAGGTAAGACACAAAAAGAACATCCTCTGCCGTGTGATCACTCAGCGGGGGCTGTAAATGTCTTAAATCCACGTGTACGTCTCGAAGGTAGTCTTTCTTCACAGTTAAATGTGGTTTGTTTTTGGAAAGCTAATGTTAGCTAGGCTACTTTCACTCACACAGCCTGTTAGCTCACAAAGTTCACACGTCAGCTGCAACGCTAACACAATAACACAAGTTATAAACCAGTTTTTACGAGATCTATAGGTTTATTTCTCTCTGAGGAAGTTGAACAATACTGTTTACTAATGCCACTAAGTAGGTCCATGTACAGGGGATCAACAACATACTCCCTGGATCTCACTTTTTAAGCAACTTTTAGGAATCTTTTGCTGTTGGCGGACCAGTGCATCACCCATGACCTTTATCTGACAGCTCAACTACGAACAAATGTTTCTTACATTCTACATTCACTCTAGGCGTTTGGCCAACCTGGAGGTTAGAGAAGTGGACTTGGGACCAGGAGTGTGCAGGTCCAAATCCTACAGCTGACGGATGTAGGATACTGTGGGTCCCTGAACAAGACCCTTGACCCCAGCTCCCCGGAGCGTATATATTACAAGTAGGCCTGTGTTGTTTTCATCTGAGGATGGCGACACCGCAAATGTTCTTCCTCCAGTCACTTGTGAAGACGAGGAGACTGGAGTAGTTGGGAGGACCAGTGCTATGACGTATAGATCATATGATCCGCCTGCTCACCGTGTTGACATCCCCAGGAGAGCAGCGACACTCCAAAGTACCACAGCAGAAACGATTCACAGCTTATTACTGCAAATCTCACTTTAATGCTCAGAAAACAAACATCGAATCTCAAATTTGCATAGAAACAGAAGATTTGTAAAGAGCTCCTGCAGATTTGATCCAAACTTGACGTGTCAACAACAAAAAAAAAAGAGTCAGGATTGACATGTGGCATAAAACCTTGTGCCAAATCAAACATGATCACATTATCTGCTCTGGCGACCCCAGAAGGGAGCAGCTGAAACTCTCATGAGCTCTCATTTATATTTACGCTTTAACAAACTTCTCATAATTTCAGTGTTTTGTTTTTTATATTCATTTTACCTTTGTTACATTTTATTGTCACTGTTTTTGTGTCAAATTGAACAAGTTATGTTTTTACTATTTTTGGAAACACACAGATAATCCAAAATAGGTTCAGTTCTATGTTTTCTATGGTTCAGGGATGACTGGACGTGTTATTTACTGTGTGGACCTGATCTGCTCTCCTCCTGTTCCGTTTAGGTTTAAGAGTATGGATTTGTTATACGGGCCGCTGGGCTTCGGTGTGGTGGCAGGCCTGGGCTGCGGCCTCCTCCTCGGCTGGCAGCTGCGCGGGCGCTTGGCCCGGACGTCCAGAGGCGTGATGGCTGCGATGGGGAACGGCGGCAATGAAGCAAGCGTGATGGGAGAAGGGGGCGAGTTCAAGATGATCCTGGTGGTGCGAAACGACCTGAAGATGGGCAAAGGGAAGGTGGCCGCCCAATGTGCCCACGCCGCCGTGTCGGCGTACAAGCAAGTCCAACGCAGGAACCCCGAGCTGCTCAAACAGTGGGAGTACTGCGGGCAGCCCAAGGTGGTGGTGAAGGCGCCCGACGAGGAAACCCTCATCGACTTGCTGAGCCGGGCCAAGGAAGTGGGGCTTCCCGTCAGCCTGATCCAGGACGCGGGAAGGACTCAGATCGCCCCCGGATCACGCACCGTGCTGGGCGTCGGTCCAGGTCCCGCCGATCTGATCGACAGCGTCACCGGAGACCTGAAGCTCTATTAGAGAGCCGAGCTGCATCTGAAGGACTTGAATTTAAACTGCTGGTTGTTACAGAAAAACACAGCCAAGCTGCTGTGTGTTTCTATTTTTTGTACAACAGTTCAGGGCTCTTACTGCAAGAAATCAGCTGACCCTTGGTTTGTGGGATTTATTTTTTTGTGTTAAACTTTCAAGACAGTCCACTGCACCAACCAGTCCACTGCACCAACCAGTCAGGTGTCGGTGCTTGGAAAATTAAAATGAACAAAGATTTAATGCTGATGTCATTATCACAGCACAGGAAAAGATGATGTTTTTGTAATGAGTCATTTTCATAAAGTTAAAGGATGGTCCTTTATAATTTTCAGTAATTACTTTGGACGTTCGATATGTAAGAGAACAGAGTATGGCTGCAGTAATGTAACGTCGTTGTGATGAGATTGGACGTCTTGGATTTCTTTATTAAATCCTCACTTGAACAAATTTTACTTGTCTGAAGTGCTGAATTGCATTGATTACTTGATCAAGCAGCCTTGAAGGGGTCCTCACGTCCCTTCTGGTCAGCCATTAGAAGCATGTCCCCCAGGTGGCGCTGCATGCGATCATACAAATACATTTTGAGTCCCTCTCGCTCTCTATCAAAAAAATATATTAATGAACTGTAATACTGTTGAAATATGTTAATGCCAACAAATTTCTCAGAGAAAATTAATGAAAACACATCCAGCAGCTAAAAGAACACTGCTGCTGCAGCCAAAGCCAGAACATTCCTGACTTGTTAATTCGTGACTTTGTGCGATTCTACAATATTCATTTATCAGCGATATAAAGGGACGGTGCATCCGCTGATCAATCAATTTCACTTTATTACAGCAGAAACGTGTCGGGCTGAATTTCCTCACTGCTCTTTATTAGTTTAGATTTTCCATCCAGTTGTTTTGAGGCCGAGTTTCTCTTGTGAGAGCGTGTTTTGTGTTGGGACATTAATGTTTCTACAGTTCTGTCAGGTGTGAGCATTAACCTCATTATTCCAGATCAACCCTCATGGAGATAAAAAGACCGCGAACAAGTCAAGAATAAAAACATCCTTCAAAGCTTCAGTGACAAGGATTTATTTTATTATGTCAAAAAGATTGCTCTGAATTCATTTCACATCTCCGCTCGGCGCTGAAACTGCGCACGAATCACCATCATTTAAGAATGAATTTACCACAGCCAGCTGAATATGGCGTACCGATTTCTTCCAGTATTCACACAATTCTGTACAAATGTCTGTAAATATGCTGAAGAGGTGACGAGTTTCATTGTGGCTGGGGGTGTGGCTTAATTTGCATACTCAGTGTTGAGCCAAACTTGACTCAAAGGCAAAGTAACTTTGCCATTGATGTATACAAGGCGTATGGAACCTTTCACACCAACTTGAGTTCATCCGTTTCCCTCGTTCGCCGAGCATTAGGAGTACCACTGCGATTTTCTGACCAGATAACCGACTAGCCTTGTTCACTACGGAATCCATGAGTTTCACTTACTCACAGAGCCAGCTCAGTACTGGCTTCCAGAGCCAGCTCAGTACTGGCTTCCAGAGCCAGCTGAATACGAGGTACCACAGCCAGCTGAATACGAGGTACCACAGCCAGTTGAATACGAGGTACGACAGCCTGCTGAATACGAGGTACCACAGCCAGTTGAATACGAGGTACCACAGCCAGTTGAATACGAGGTACGACAGCCTGCTGAATTCAAGGTACCACAGCCAGCTGAATACGAGGTACGACAGCCAGCTCAGTACTGGCTTCCAGAGCCAGCTCAGTACTGGCTTCCAGAGCCAGCTCAGTACTGGCTTCCAGAGCCAGCTCAGTACTGGCTTCCAGAGCCAGCTCAGTACTGGCTTCCAGAGCCAGCTGAATACGAGGTACCACAGCCAGCTGAATACGAGGTACGACAGCCAGCTCAGTACTGGCTTCCACAGCCTGCTGAATACGAGGTACCATAGCCAGCTGAATTCAAGGTACCACAGCCAGCTGAATACGAGGTACGACAGCCAGCTCAGTACTGGCTTCCACAGCCTGCTGAATACGAGGTACCATAGCCAGCTGAATTCAAGGTACCACAGCCAGCTGAATTCGAGATACCACAGCCAGCTGAATTCGAGATACCACAGCCAGCTGAATACGAGGTACCACAGCCAGCTGAATACGAGGTACCACAGCCAGCTGAATACGAGGTACCACAGCCAGCTGAATTCGAGGTACCACAGCCAGCTGAATACGGGGTACCACAGCCAGCTGAATTCAAGATACCACAGCCAGCTGAATACGAGGTACCACAGCCAGCTGAATACGGGGTGCCACAGCCTCCACAGTCCAATCGACCACAGGTAAGTGCCATTTAGAATTTGAATAATTACCTGAAAATACAACTTATGACGAGTATGTTAGGTCTGTTAGTTTGGCACATATGTTAGGCATAATCTAGACCAATATTATGAATGCTGAAATGAACATTTCATACCCTTACCATTTTTAGATCCAGGACGCGGGAAGGACTCAGATCGCCCCCGGATCACGCACCGTGCTGGGCGTTGGTCCAGGTCCCGCCGATCTGATCGACAGCGTCACCGGAGACCTGAAGCTCTATTAGAAGACTGAGCTGCATCTGAAGGACTCTAATCCAAATTCCTGGTTGTTACAGAAAGAGACGAGCTGCAGTGTGTTAATAAAAGACTCTTAATGAATCTTAAATACTCTCCATTCACTAGCGAGTACAATATCTTTCATCGCTGAGGCCTGAAATTATACATTAGAATAACAGCTTTTTGATGTTTTGCAGTATTATGTTTTGCAGTATTTTAAAGAGCTGCTGAAGCATTTTCGGTTGATTTAAAGTGTTATTAGTGGTTTAAGTGTGGCTGTGGTTGAAAGATATGATGCATGTGATGTGACTTAAAAGCTAATCAAGGGATCAACATTTTCTAACCAGCAAGACAGTTAAAATTAATTGGTCCTCTTTAAGATCTGAATGTACACCCACCAGGTTACCTCAAAACCATCTGCTGCAAGTTTCAATAATACTGCCAGACAGAAAATAACAGATGTAGATGACTTCTTGTTAAAATCAGGCTGATTGATGGCTTTGTCCATGAAGACTTAGTGCCAACCTGATGTTTTAATTTACAGATTAGTAATGTGAAACAACATCATTCAGTTTGACAAATTGCTTTTTGAATCGGTTTGTAAAAAGGCTTTGAAAAATGTTATATTTCTTGTTGTAGTCACATTTCTCCACTGGATGGCAGCAGTGAGTAATTTCCATCAGTTTTAGCACTTTCAAGTGTCACAATGTGAAGCTGATTAAATTTTTGGACTGAATGAATAGTGGTTCAATAACTCACTAATCAAGCTGTAGTCGGCAGGTTAACGTCATAACTTTGATCATTTTCACATGATGTACCTTTAAAGAACTAATTTTCACACCTGGTTCCGTTTACGATCTTAGGAATTATTGACATCAACCCAATAGCTGATCAATCGTTGAATGTAAAACCAAACAATAAGCAGTAGAGATACTTCGGACAGTAATTTCCCATTCATGTTCTTAAAGCTGCTAAAACAAGCAGAAGATGTAAGACACGATCACACCGTTCTTGACAAACAAGAAGCCTTTATTTTTTAATTTTTTTTAAGTGGAAAACAAAACCGCTGTTTCATTCATTATGATCCTGATTATGCACAATCAAGTATTTTAAGTGCACAATTTCAATCTAAGGTAATTTAGATAAGAATATAAGTTCAAAGGAGTTAATGATTGGTTTTCCTGTATACACGCAAGCCTTTTGATAAAAACTTCAAAATCACCACGAGAGCTGTGACGCCGTTTTCTGTTCAAATGGGCGAGTGAACCGGGGAGTTTTTAGAAACGACGTGAAGAGGAGAGGCGACGCTTGGGGAAAAAAAGTCCCTCCTGCACACTCAGTAACAGTGTGAAAACAAAGCGCGGCTTTTAAAGAAGGGAGCGCGTTAGTGGAGCGCAGACGGATGCGTGGTCCCTCCAGAGGTGGAATGGTCCCACGTTCAGAGCGGTATGGAAAGCACATGTCGACCGGCGCGGAGAGTTCTGCATAGGCTTCGCTGGAACGAGTCCAGCTTTCCCGTGATTTTTCTCTTGGGAGGCGCAGCCCTGAAGTGAGAGTGTGAGGACGTGACTGGTACGACGTAGTGTTTCAGGATTGTGGTCATGAAGCGGCAGTTTCATGTTCAAATATAGAAGAACATCATAGCGGTCTTTTTTTTTTTTTTTTTTTTACTCTTTTTTTCCGTGTCTGAATATACAATAATTAAATGCATTTTACAGTCGGACAGAAGAAGCAGCTCACACACATCAAAAAGAAGAGGTTCTACATTTTTTTTTCTTCTCACTACAGAGTGCAAATCAGATGCTTCACAACAGACCTTTTTTTGTTTTTCTTCTTTAGACTGAGAAGAGGACTGGCTCTTCCAGCAAGCCCCCCATTGTACATAAACCATTTCCCATTCAAATAAAATAGACATAAGAAAAAAAAATTAATCTAGTCAATACGGAATGTGAGAAAATTAATCTTTGTGATTCAAACTCTTTTCTTTGACAACAGAAATAAAACTGAGTCCTTCATGACAGTTTAAAAAGGGTAAAGTAAAAAAAAAAAAGAAAGAAAGAAAAGGTTTGTCTGTTTTACCCTCCGCTCTCTGTAGAGGGCAGAGAGACGACGGAGGTCTGGTGAAGGACTTTGGGAGGTGGATGGATGTGTCTCCACCCTGGATGTGGAGCGAATTGGGCGGGGGGGCGGGTTGGGGTCTTTACATGCCGTAGCCGAAGCCCGGCTGAGCTGCTGGCTGAGTGTAGCCTGCGGGCGCCTGGTAGCCGTAGCCGTAGGCCTGCTGAGGGGGCACGGGGACGCTGGGGCCCGCCGTCAGCATCAGCTGGGGAGCTCCTGCAGGACGCACAGAGAGAAGGTTCAAAAATGTAGCCGGGTTTTCATTAGGGAGGCACAGATCACACTTCTTTGAAGGACCAGTACTCGTACCAGTACATAATAAATGTCAATAAGTCTAATTGATACTCCGTATACAAACGATATGCAAACCACCTGCAACATCCCTGTGTCAGAGTAGCGCTGTTTAGCATGTAGCATCGCTTGTGCGTGAGCCCCAAAACTGAGTACAATCCTGTGAAACTTAAATTCGGCCACAAAGCTTCTTTCCTCTTTAAAAAGCTCAATCCTTGACCTATTCACAATAATTCCTTAATATCTTATGAATGCAATTAATTAAATGTCCCTCGAAAAGAAGACAGACGCCTCCTCCATTGATCACTGTGAAGTGGAATTTGATGTTGCGAGCAGACTGTTACCATAGACGATGGGTTGCGTCTCTGTTGCCTGCTCCTCCTCTTTCCTTACTGACTCTGAGGTTTCTAGTTTGTCCACCTGCAGACGGAGAGAAACACAAACATTTAGAGCAAAGCTAGAACTCTTGACAGTTGATCGACGCAGAACATTTTCACCTGGCTAACTAATGGCTGCGTCTGACACAGTTAGTGCAGGATTATGTCACGAGGACGGTTTAAAATGTATGACGCCGAAGGTAAAAGCATTTATAGATGTCAAAAAAACTACTCAGAATTTGTACCTTAACGTTGAAAAACACAAATCAGAAAACTTGTTTGGAGATTGACCCCCATTTACATGACAAGGTTTAAAATGAAAATACATTAAGTTTGTTTCAAAAAAATGTCGCCTTGACGTTTTGGAAACCGTCTGTTTACACATAAAATGCAGAAATGCTGAAAACGATAAATAAACTAAGAGTATTGATTTCAATGAAAAAGTGCAGATTGTTACAGGCTGCACTGAACATAAATACTTTACTTTATTGAACGTGGTAATAGAGCATATGTTCATCCATGACCAAGGAAAATGGGACGCAAACAAAAAAAAGCAGTAGATCAGATGCAGCACTAAGCGAAGGGTACATGTCAAGTCCTGAGGGGAAAAGCTGCTGCGCAAGGATGCAGATTATTACTAGAAGGGTTTGTTTGATAGAGTACGTTTACATTATGGAAGCACAGTTGATGCATTTATCATTCAGTTCATTCAAAACCAGTTACTTTCTAAACTCCAACACTCTGCACAAAACTTCTACAAGCAGGGAACATAAACAGAGCCAGTCTCATGCTGCGTGTCGAAGCCTGGCAGTAAATAAGCTCAGATGCAGGAAGGAAGAGGAAGATGGTGCTCTCTACAGTCCAAAGTCCTCCTCAGGAAGCCAGACACAACAGCCTGCTGCTGCTGCTATGCGACACCAGCCAGAGACATTCTCTCACATGCATCCTTCAGTTACCAGGTCACAGAAGCCAAAACACAACCTTTCAAAGAACAACACGGCGCCATGGTATGCAGTGTTAGGGGAGGAAATGCACCTTTTCACTAGAATTAACTCATATCTGTCAGAGCAGCAAGACAAATTAATCTAATTGTCTGGAGCTCAGAGGTTGAAATCTTTGTAGAAAGTGCATTTTCTCCAAACATTCAAAACAAATGCAGTGACTCTTCAAACTCCTGTAATCCCTCTCGTTGGCAGAATCTTACAGTAACGTGTGGTCAAGTCTTCTACGAGTGTTTGTGACGAGCTGTAGCTCTATAAAGCCGTCCAACAGTTACAGATGTATCAGTAACTGTGTTCAAGTGCAGTGTGCATTTCAGTTAAAACCATGCACACTCAAGGCTGCAATCTTTTGAGCTCAACTCCAGATCAAAAGCAGCTTTAAACTTTCACCTGTTCTTTAACTGCATCAACCTGAAAGAGAAGAGGCGCAGCATAGAAGATGAAGCCGTTTCACTGAGTCGGATGCTGGCAGTTTACAATAGTTAAGATATAAAGAGGAGGATATTCATGAAGTGAATGCTGTTGGTTAAACTGTGCGAGGCACTGAGACAGTTCACTTAACTCCAGCCTGAGAAGAGCCGACTCACCTTGCTGAGGTACTCTCTCATGACCTGAATGAAGTATGGCATAGAAAAGTCCATGATGTTGTGCCTCCAGGCGGTCTCCAGCACCACGTCGGGCCGCAGCAGGTCGTAGCAGGTGAAGAGGCAGGCGGCGAAGCACTCCTTCTTGTTCTCCTGCAGGAACCAGGACAGCAGCTCTTCCGCCAGCTCTGTGTCCTTGGACTCGGACGCGTACTGCATGGCATCCTGTGGGACAGACGCACCACCATCAGACACAGTCCAAAAGAACAATTCCCCATATCACAAAGCTACTGGATTATAGTCAATAGTATACGATCTCCTCAGAAAGTGGAAAGAGCACCTTGTAGAGCTTGTCTTTCTTGCAGAGCTCCACGCTCTGCTTCCAGCGGTTGTTCCCCTTGAAGAGGTAGGCAGCGATTCTCCTGAACTCAATCAGCTCGTGTTTCTCCATGCGCTGGGCCAGCGAGATGTTGTCAAAGTTGTCGTAGGCATCTATTGATGTCCTCAGTGCCTGACACGAGCGACATGAACATTTTATCATTGGTTTCTAAATGTCATTTTCAAAAACAGTGGCAGTGTCAACACCACTCACCTGGTAGTCCTCCTCTGTGATGAAGAGGTTGTTAAGTGCTTCATTGACTGACTTGTTGTTGTGATTCTGTACTGACCGGAGGTAAGGTTTGACCAGAGGCAGCTGCTTCACCTGTGACAGACATTTCTCTGGTAGTCAGCTCATTTCAAACAAAAGAGGAAAATAATAAATTTCTTTGCATCTGTTCATCTTCATTCCTGTGAGCAGGTCAAAGTTTACCTTGCTGAAGAAGTTGACTGCACGCGAGTGATCCAGTCTGGGAGAAAGCACGATGAGTAAATCGTTCAGTAACAAGGGCTTGAACTCCAGATAGAACTGGATGGCTTTGTAGTACAGCTCCACATTGGCCACCTACACAGAAAGAAACAAGGTTCATAAATACATACATAAAGCATGATGTATTAAGACATGTAAACACAGTAGTGCCATTTAAAGTCTCTCAAATATAAAGTACATTCAAGGTTTTCTATGATTAAAATAATAAAAAAAAGCCAGACTGTACCTTGGTGATGATATCTTTGAACTGGCCCTCTTTCCAGGCGTCTGTCGGATGGTTCATCATGGTGATGATGGCGTTGTCAAACTCTTCGTACTTGTCGTAGAGGAAGACCAGCTCGGCCCAGAGGTGAGCCTGCTCGGCTGCTCTTAGGACCTTGGGGATGTTCACTCTGGACCAGAAGAGCTCCAGATGCTCCCTCATCTTCTGTGGCTTGAACTTGGAGTACAGAATGGCCAGCTCTGTGAACATGCCCATGTGAGCACGCTCCAGACCCAGGGCGGCCTCCAGCATAGTGATCAACTCCTCGAAGTAACCGCGGTCCTGAAAGAAGCAGTGGAGAATTCAAACGGTCAATGTGTGCTCAGTTTAACTGGACTTTCTTTGATTTCGGTTTCACCTCAGTCCTACCTGGTAGTAGTTGATCAGCTCCTCGAGCTCATCAGCGTGCACCACAATGTGGAGACCGCACATCTGGGCCAGTCTGAACTCCTTCCCATCCACACAGGCAAAGCACACTTCCTTCCATGTGCGGGTGCTGTTAGCCTTACGGGCACCGTCCACGGCAGCCTGGTACTCGCCGAGGTGCACCAGAGTGGAAGCCAGGCGGCCGAAGTTGGAGACATTGTTGTACAGCAGTTTAGCTGCATCGTACATTTTCTCATCATAGCAGCGGTCACCAACCTGTTGAAAAACAAACAAACACACGAAGGACATCCAGTTAATGTTGGAAATCACAGCTCATTCCAATTTATACTGTAAGAGTGAGACAAACCTGCTGGATGTGAGCATTATTGGGTCCATTGATGAACTCTTCCAGTTCGGCCAGGCGGTTGGTTTTGGCCAAAGCAAAGATGAGCTCCGTCTCAACATACGACTCTCGGGCCTTCTTACGAGCCATCTGAAGGAATTTGACCAGGTCCTCCCAGTTTCCTGAAAAATAAAAAAATAAAAAAATTTGATTGTTGCATTGTGTTGACATGCATCTCATCTTTCACTGTGTTTCTATCAGTTTCTATCTCTGTCGGGCAAAATTCAAACAAACTACACAACAAAGCTGAAGTGATTGTTTGAAACAACTGGTCAGAAAATGAAAGGTCCACTATCATTTGCCTCCTCCGAGTCCAGCCCGAAAGTCTGCGCATCATTGGCATGGTGTGGCTTCGAACCAAAAAAACACATAATATAAAGGCTCATCGAGTCTCCTCACCGCTCTTATCAGCCGCCTGCACCACCTCCATGTATGCAGAGGGATCGTCAGCTTTAATGTACGAGTCAATGGCCTCCTTCACCAGCTCCTTCTGGAGCTGAGCCTTGGCCAGTTGGCTCCACACAGCAGGCTCGTTGCAGCGTTCTGCAAACTCATACGCCCGGTCCAGGTTTCCAATATGCTCGATCAGCACCTTGGGAGGGAAAAAATAAAAAAGGATTAGCAGCCCTTTTGCAACCAATGAGGTAACAGAGGATTACATTGATCAAAGGGTAAAGACAAACCTGCACAGCAGAGGTGTTGACGTCAAACTTCTTGAAGATGGCGAAGGCTTCCTCGAAGAGCTCGTTGCTGATGGCGATGTTTGCGATGTCGGGAGCGTCGTAGTTATCCAGCCTGCTGATGTACTCCATCACACGAGTGCGGTCTGCTTTGATCGCCGTCAAGATCAGCAGGTTCTGCAGATTTCTGTAGGAGCCACAGACACTCTCAGCTCAAACTTGTTGAAAACTTTAAACGGTAAACGGAAACTAAGAAGTTCAGAATACGAGAGTAAAAACCTGTGTTCGCTGAAGACGGAGTTGTCCAAGACGATCTTTTCCAGAAGCTCGATGAGTTCGTTGGGCAAGTCGGCAGTCATGAAAGCCTTCACGGTGACGGACACCTCTTCTGGATCCTGGGTTTCAGAGAGCGCAGTCTGCACCACCTGACCACACATGGAGAACAGACGCCAGCTTAGAGAAGCAGCCAAAAATGGTTATCGGATGTACCTCGGCTCGGTGTGTACTGCACCTGGTCAATGAGTGGTCGTCTGAAGGGGTTAGTCTCAAGCAGCACGCTGGCCCACAGGTCAGGGTCTCTGCGTCGGACCAGGTAGCGAGACAAGCTTTTGAAGAGGGAGTTCTCATTGCAGACCTGCCATACAAAAGGAAAAAGAAAAAAAAAAAAAAATCTATTTAGCGAAGGCAGGTGAATGCACAACATCTACAGATTTGTTTCTTATTGAGTGAAGGCAGGAAGAAGAGGAAGAGAAATATCCCCTCACATTAATCAGCTCCTGGTCACACTGTCCTCTTTCGTAAGCCACGCAGGCCAGATGAGGGTCTCTCTTCTCGCAGTATTTTCCCACCACGCGGCTGTCATAGTAAGGGTTTTCTCTCAGGAAGCGCTCAGGGTTGTTGTTGCTGTCAATGTAGATCTTGGCCAAAGCATTGTGGGTAGCCGGCTCTTCGCAGCCTTCATGGATACGAGACTCCAGCCACGGCAGCAGCAGCTTCAGTCTGAAAAAGACAAAAGGTGTCAGATAGGTGCAATAACTGAGATTTCATTCTGCACACAGGTTAGTTTGTTACTTGTTAGAATATTGTGAAAAAGTAATTTGTAATACATTTTTCATTGCTCGCTCTGGGAATGTGCCAAACTGGCCACTGTGGTTTCCCTAATTAATCCGTAGAGCTCAGTCACTGATGCCACTACTCCCGCCAAATAATTATTTCACTTAGTAAACAACAAATTAATGCCTTGCCAAATATAAATATTTTTTTCTCCTTTTGTCCAACGCAGTGATCTGAAAAGTTGTGTGGTCACACGCTAGCAATAATTTAAAAAAAACATAGGTGGAGGAGTGTAGCACCTGTTCCTCTTCTCCACCTCAGCGACCAGTTCATCCGTGGAGAACTGTCCCCTGACAACCAGGATCAGGCTTTTAATGACGTCCTCAGAGCAGTCCACATCGAGCAGACCACCAACCACAACTGGCAGACGGCTGGGGTTCACCTAAAACAAACGTTTCCCATGAATTATTAGTCGACGTTCAACATCACTTCAAAAGAGAAGTAATATGAATGTGCCCATGTGAAAACTCACCTTCTGCACGTAGATTTCAATGTACTTCTGCAGGTTGTTGCGGTACAGGTAAAGCACCAGGTCATGGACAAAGTCGAAGCGATCGCAGACGATGATGAGCGGCAGCTGATCGGTGAGTTTGGCTTCCTGTTCGTCACACAGAAAACAGAGAAAATGAGGTCACAGGATTCTCTAAGCAACAAGAACTGTGTACAAGCCATGATCAATCAAACCTGCTGTGGCCAGGTTGATCTTGGGAATACCATATTCAGAAAATTACCCCCCCCAACCCAATCAAACTTTGACAACAACACTGAAAATGCAACATCATTTTCCAGCTACTTCAGTTCTTTCCAAGCGACTGGAAAAACGTATGAACAGATTATACAAAATAAGGAGGGGACAAAATCAAAGGTCTTCCACTAGAACAAATGGAAGTCACAATTTTTGAGGTCAAAGGATGGTAAACAGAAAAAGTAGTGTTTCACAGTGAAGTCATTTAAACCATTTTAAAACAGCTTGTTGCTCATTAACAGGCAGAGAGCTGCCAGCTGTCAGGTCGCTGCTGGCCAGCATTGACCAACCGGCGGTATGCTCCACAATGTGCTGAAAAACTGCTGCCATCCGCACTCTGAGGATTACCAAACTGGGATTGTGCAACTTGTCACCATCACCCAAGAACATGCTACACCAACTACAAGCTCCTACACTGCAACACTACACACAACACCTTCACCGCCGTAGACGTCTCAGGACCATACACCAGTCACAGCTTAACTACAATTGCACACAAAACATCCAATGAATGACTACACCGAGCTTTGGGAGCACCGAGTGCACCCTTGCAGGTGTATGGATTGTGGTGGATATACGTATGCAAATCCATACAAATCCCAGTTTAAATCCCAGAGTTGAAATTAAGGGGTGAGGAAGGAAAAAGGAAGGGGACCTACGCTGAGTGAGGGATGAATTTACCTGATACATGTCCTGCCAATCCAAAATTGGAAGAGCACAAAAGATAAATTGACTGTCGTCAGGATTGTTTGAACATTTACAACCAGTTCAGGCAAACTGCTGAAGGCTACCGATGTAAGTGTGTGCATTTACAATTTAAAAACAGACTAAATACTTCAAGCCATATGTCATTTAAAAAAACAAAAAAACACTGGACATCAGGGTCAATATAAAATGTTTGACGCGAACAATCCAAAAACAAGCCGGAAAGCAGATGAACTCTCAAAAGGTTTAAACGAAGAAGCACGCAACAGGCTGCAACAGGAACAGGAAAGGGTGAAAAAACACGAGAGCGTGTGTTTGATCACTCCTGCTGTTTGTTCATGTGGTTTTACCTTGAGGAAGTTCTTGACACGCTCGGGATCGTAGCAGTTGCTCTCTCTGCAGATCCTCTCCACCTCTTTGATCTGGCCCGTCTTGCAGGCAGCCTGGATGTATTTGAAGTGAACTTCGGGGTCCTGGCTGAAGTTCACAATGGAGCCCAGGAAGTAAAACAAACCTGAGGGACAAAGTTTCATACAATGTAACATGATCTTCATGTTTTCAAGTTCCAACAGACCCAGTAATAAATCCTGCAAAGAATTACACAACAGAGTGCCTATCTTTCCTCATTCATAGTTGTTTTACTTAACCTTTGTGCTGTATTATTTCAGTAATGGTAGTGGAGATGCATTAGTTCACCTCCAGGACTCTGCAGTTTATTGATTGTCCCGTCGCTGCTTTGGACTACTTCCCTGACAGTTGAGGGACATCAAAGTAAATGGGCAGAGGGGAATAAATGCTTCCCTGAAACTAAAGGAGTTAAAGGCTTTTCTGGCCAGCATTAATAATGTCTGGATTGTACAAAACCGAAAATCAGGCAACATAAGAAGCAAAGGATCTTACCTTCAAAGCTCTTAAAGGACTCAAAGAGTTCAATGAGAGCCTGTGTGGTGAGCTGTTCATGGTACTTGGAAGCCACCTGGACACAGATCTGCAGGTTCTGGCGGATGTTGGCTGAGAGCATGGCTCTCAGACACTCCAGAGAATCTTCCACCGACAGAGAACCAAAGAAGTTCACCAGCCACTGGAAGTGAATTAGATAGTTACTTCAGGAAACAAACCAAGAAACCAACATTGGACCTTAATGTGAAAATCTATATTTGGTGACTAAATGAGACGTACCTCTGGGTTGAGCAGATGAGTGTGCACCACAGCCCGCTTGATGTCGTACAGGTCGGTGTAGTGTTCCAGTGCTCTCTGCAGGAGCCCGGCCTTCTCGCACAGCTGGGCAATGTGTGCCCGATCATAGTTGGTGAACATTTGGTTTCCCAGGATAGCATCAGCAACCTACCAACACGAAGACGAGTACGACAAATGTTACATAAATGCTTACACAAGCTAAATTTCTTCCAGTTTAACCGTGAGCTGATGAGTCCACCTGCGGAGCATGCATGAGGTTCATCTCCAGCAGGCGCGTCTGCAGGGGTCCTTCAGAGGGTCGGTTGTTCTTCAGGGCATCCAGGAGGAAGGACGTGCACTGCTGGATCAGGTTATACTCCATAAAGACATCCACGATCTGGACGGACACAGAGACACAAAGGTGAGAGAAGGAGAGAACATGGTTGAAACCCCAACAAAAATATTCTCAATCATAAATTTTCCTTGTACTAAACAAGGTAGTACATCCATTATTGTCACCTTGCCCAATAAACAAACTCAACACTGCAGCTACAGTATCCTGACACCTCTGACAGGCTGCAATTCAAAAAGTGCAAGACAATAAGCTTCTTTAAATTATTACAGGATAAAGTGAAAGTTGGCTGAATACCACACATTTCTTGTTCCAACGGTCAAAGAAAGTAGTCATCCACTGTCGTGTATTTGTAAATCTCATTACCTGCCAGTGCAGCACTTTGGGCTAAACACAAAGAGCTGTGTCAGCGCTTCACATTTGAATTGCAGTGACTCTGCAGTGGCAGGAAGTAAAGGAAGTAGTGTTTTTCCTTGATATTACAGAACAGCTGATGTTTGCAGAGGAAAGGAAGTGATTCAGTCAAAAGCTTGGACTCCAAGGAACTTTGAATTTGTCAATAGAATCACTCACAAGAAAGTGACAAGTGTCTTAATATAAAGGAGTAAAACTTTCTGTCAAATAAACAGAATATCTGATGGCTCAAAAAAGTTTTTTTATGCTCCTCTGACCTGAGTGATGTCAGCCAGCGGCTCTTCATCCTGGACCAGCATTTGAGCAAACTGTAGGCCTTGTTCTGGGTTGATCCGCATCACATTCCTCAACAGAAAGATCCAGTCTGGAGTGTAGCCCACCTGGAACCCCAATCGAAAGCAAGATTAACACAACATTACCCTTTACGTTCTTGGGAGAGTTTTTAAAACAGTTTAAAGTGATTATATCTACCAGAAACTATTCCTTAACAGAGACAACTGCCTTTATTGAACCATTTCAACATTTATTATTTAATATTTTCTTGATACCGAGCATGCAACTACCATCCCATCCATACCTTCTTGGCGTACAGGACGATCTTGGGGAACTGGCCAGTCTCTGCAAAGCACTGAATGACCTTATTGGGGACATTGGCCCTCAGGTAGACACTGAGAGCCAGGGTGGGATCCACTGCCTTCACCAGGTCACCCAGTTCTTCAGAGCACTCCAACTGAAATGTGAGAGAAGTAACATTCTAGAAAATGCATCGTTTTCTAATAAAGTACACAAAAGAAATTCCAAAATCAAAATGAACACAAACTGAGATATTAATTTTTCAACTGCTCCCCACGATCTTTGCATTTAGATCCACCCACTGTTTGTAAAGGAAACTTCAAATTCCTTACATATCAGATGGTCCCAGATAATAGGCAAGTCACGTAAACAAAACAGGCAACTCAGGAAGAGCTGCTTTGTATAAGTGGAAGTTAAGATGGACATCTACAATACCTTGTCTTCCTTTAGCCACTTCTCAAGAAGCTGCTTTCGCCCTTGCTGGAGGACGGGCCTGCAGAGCTCCAGGGATTCAAACTTGTTGAGCTGGCCCTGGTCCAACAGGATGCCGAAGTACTGCAGCAAAGGGGAGGTCTGGCCCGGCTGGTTGGGAACTCCTTGGAAGCGCCGGATGGTGTCTGGGGTGCGCAGGATACCCTGAGAGGGGAAGAGTGGACAACAGACGTAAACAAACAGCAAGAAAAACAGGCAGGATGAATTAGAAGACTGCGAGAACTTTAAGCTTTTCTTTTAACTGTGTCACACAGATGATGGGAGTTCCCACGTTATAAGAATGAATACCTTGGGTGCATTCGCAGCAACCTTGGCGGCCTCAGAGTAGTTGCCAGCAGTGAACAGGTTGTTGAACTTGCGTGCAAAGAGCTCTTCACCTCCAGCGAGGTTGTTGCGGACAGCCAAGCGGAGAGCCAGGTCTGGATTCTGCAGCACATTGGTGATGTAAGGAATGATGTTCTCCTCCTCCACACAGACCGAGAGCACCTGCGTCACAGGAATATGCAGAGAATGTCATCATACAGAATAAAAAAAATTTAAATAAAAAAAATAGAGTTTTTGTTGAAGCACAGAGGAGATCAATCTACTCATTGAACCAGCCACCATTCTCCACTTTTATGAACAATCGCTTTCATGTGCAATCAGACATGAACCACCGGTTAACATGCAGGGTTCAAAGCACCTGACCCTTGACCCCTTTAAAGCTTCGTAGACTCTGAATGGCTCTCATGATGAGCAATACTGCTTCAAGCAGAAGAACAAATGTTAATATGGCAGAATGAGATGTTGAAGGTTGAGCTCTTTAAAAACATAGAAACTCATGCAGTCTTAGTCACACAAATTTATTCTATATTTTAATGTTTTAATGCCTTAAGTCTGATGTTTGAACCAACGCTGCACAGTATCTTAAGTTGATCAATTCGGAAAATACTGAAATTAAAATGAATCATTTTGCCATGCATCATGTATTTATGCTTGGTGAATTGAACATGACTGCATTTTAAATATGAGAGACAAGTGTGATTAATTCACAAGTGTGCAATTAACTAATGAAAAGATTTTAATAAATGTACGGCCCTATAGTTCAGATCTTTTGGCCATAGGGCGAAATAAAGGAAAAAAAAAAAAACAACATTTTCTTAAGTCTATGTATCACAAATTAGATAATTATGACAAACATTATGACATATTGCATGTTCATTGTATATTATGCAGCTCTAATTTGAATGAGTGGCTTTTCTCAGCTAAAAATATATATGGGTGAGAGCAGAAATCTACATGAGCCCCGGGATATGAATACTGAATTCAAATGTTATATTAATGGGTCAGTGTCACACAGAGCTTTGTAAGTGGTCTGGTTACATGGGAAAGAGAAAAAAACAAGAATGAATCAGAAGAAAAGAGCGGGACGGATAAGGAGGAGTGGGGGCAGAAAAGAGAAAGACGGCCAGTGTTGGCCCCCTCTACAAACAAGCCCAGCAGGTCAGTGCCACAGCTCTTTGCACGGGTGAGTAGATCTCTTTCTTCCTGCCGCTAAAGCGTCATAATGTTGACGAACTAATTGGGAGGAGTTTAGATGAAGACAGGGTTTAACAAAAAAAATGTCCTTGATGAAGCTGAGGCATTGTACTCGGTATGTATAAGGCGTTTATCATCAAAGTTAATTACCAAAAGAAACAGAAAGAGCACAGTAAATCAAGTCTGGTTGAACGTTTTCTGCCTCCATTTTAAATAATGAGGTTCTGATTCTCTGATTTTACAACAGCACAGCCACACATTAGGTGGTTTATGAAGCAACATCGCGATGACCAAGCCAGAAAAATGTTCTCAATGAGGCAGATACAAGCAACAGAAAGGGATTTCCTTGCATGAACACACAACAAAATAGTAAAACTCGTCACAAGTTTGTTGTGCTGGTGACGTTGAAAAGAAGGTGGAGACTGACTGGAGAGGAGGACCTGCACTAAGGATTGAAGGCACCAGGCTGTGCCTCTCACGTCAGATCATGTGCTGATGAGAGGTGGGCTCTTTTCCCATTTTGATTCACCATTTTCCATGTTTTCCTTTGTGGGGTTTGTGTGTAGTAGTTCATCAGCACTGAATCTCTGCTGCATGTCACTGACTGGACAGATCTGGCTCATGCACTACATCTAGTCTGAATCACGGTGTCGGATCTCAGAAGAGCGCTGCAGACTTCAGAGCTATCAGAATGAAACTGACATTTATGAGGCAGTGAGTACGGTGATGACTGACAGCAAACAGACCAAAACCGGAACATATTTCAACATTGAGGCATCAGGTAATGCGAGTGATTTATTCTGGGGACGTCTGGTGTTTAAACCCCAGGCTGGTTAATGTTTCCCTTTCAGGTATAAGACTACAACGAAGTTTTCATTCAGAACTACAGAAAGAAAGGATTCTGAAGAGGAGTGAGATAACACTTTTAAGAGACAATATCTTAACTTGTCTAGTTTGTGAACTTAATAGAAATATAAAGATAGAACTAATTAATTCTGGTTTGAAGTTTCCCAAGCTCTTCTCAGCTTTCTAAATGCATGTAGCATTGTAGTAGTATCGGATTACCAATTTTGTTGTCGACCAATCCATTGAGCAGTATCACTGAAGGGCCAAGACAGTGGCCTATTATCAGCCAGATCAGTGCGCTCGTGTACGCGTTCGTGTGTACACACACACATACACGCCGACACTTCACTGCCTCGGCATACAGAGGGATCTGTCACTGCATCAGATCAGCTTTCCTCTCCCCTCTCAATTATTCATGTGGTGTGTGGCCTGGCTGGAACATTATTCATCAGCTTGCTGTATCTAGTTCTCGTCTCTGGTTTGGCCTTCCAAAAGCAGTAAGACACAACCTGCTCTGCTCTCTGTTTGAAACATGAATCCTTTGATTATTTATAATGCCTCCTGGCAAAGTCTGAACTGGCCTTATGACGACAGACAAACAAGGACACGCTGCCGTCATTTCTCTGTGCACCAGCTGGTTTTTGATGTTGTGGCTGTTCTTGTCAGAGTTGGTGAGAATGTGACTGGTGATGAATAAAGTGATACGTAATATTGTGGTTCTGTTGAGGATGTTTGATAGAAGTTATGCTGTGTTGAAGCCAATAGAAACACAGCTCCCTGAGTAGTTAACAGGCAGCAGGTGACTCCTACCTGTCCCTTCCTGTTGACGCCGATGATGCCAGAGGTGGCCTCGTGCGGAGCAGTGACGAAGATGGTCTCTCCGCTGATGCGGTTCATGTAAATGCAGGTGCCAGTCTCCAAATCGTACAGATGGATGTAGCCATATTTGGTAATCAGGAATACGACATCATGCTTGGCGCTTATCTGTCAAAAAGAAACGAGGAAATGAATCAAATGTACCATACTGAGGATTTCAGTCACCTTTTCATTAGCAGGAGAAAAGTGCAGATAAGTCCCTTGTTTTCAGTGCAGATACTGTTTTCATGTGTATAAATCACAATAAGAGTGAAATATTTTTAAATTGTGAACAAAGACACCATATAGTTATGTACTCTTATGTATGAGGGTCATGTTTCTCATCGAATGTCCTGGATTATCCATTGGCTTGTCATGAACAATTGTTGAAGCAGCATAATCATGACCCCAATTATTATTTATCTGGGTGGTGGAGCTGGGCGAGATAAAAAATATAAAGGACAGAACAAAGATGAATAAGCTCATTTACTTGGGGGGGGGGGGGGAGTTTGTTCCATTAACTTCACTGTCAGTTCAGTGGGTCTGCTGTGATTACAAAATATGAGTTGACTTTCAGTTGTCAAAAAAATTATTGCACCTAAAAGGTTTAAAAGCCGCCTTCTCTTTTCACCAAATGCCTCTTCCTATTGTTGCTTCAACTCCAGTAGAATCAAAACTCAATGAAAGTGAGATTAACATTACACAACCTTGATTCTCCTCTCATACAAGTCAGCAGATGTGCAATGAGATCATATCAAGTGCCACTCAAACCTCAAATAATAGAAAAAACCTGAAACTCGAGAAACAAAGAGTATTTTGTGTTGTTCTAGCCAACAATTATGCCACATCTGATTGAAAACTACAGGACTGACTGAATGGTTTTCAAAAATAACTGATCAGTCTCAATAATTGCAATGAGGCAGGTAGGTGGAGTAATAATTGGAGTGGACCAACTACTGCATACCTGCATAGCCACAGGGAAGTCGTTCTGGGCTTCTGGAGGGAAGAAGACATCCACTGCTTTCTTTGGAAATGGCTGATTACCAGTTGGCGGAGTCCCAACTTCAATGATGTGCAACTTAATTCAAGAGAGTAAACATTAGACACCGAGAGGCAATAAAAAAATGATTTTAAACTGTGATTAATGCCACTCACCTTGCCTCCAGCCTGGCCTCTGACAGCAAAACAGAAGAGAGTTGATTCCTCTGCGTTCCCTTCCATCTTGAACTGCGCAAAGCTGGCAGCGTGACCTTCGATGGGCTGTGACACTTTTCTGTCCACAGAGTACAGCTGCATGGCTCCTACCACGCGATTTTGCTGGAAAGATGCCACAACATATACATTTAAGAAAGCAAATTCACGGGGGTAACTTGTGTTCCAAATGCCTACACGCAGCTGCATGTGATTCCTTACACAGTACTCAGTCCAGACCACGGCATACATCACATTACCTGAGCTGAAATGCCAATGAGCAGTAGCCATTTCTGCTTGGCGTCAGTGCGGTAGTTGATGATCTGGCAGCCAGCCAGGCTGGAGTGGCGGTCAAAAACTTTCACCGGCTGTGAGTCACCCTCCATGCTCCAGTGGTAGACAGCAGTGTCAGTCACAAGTGCAACTGTGTTAAGGGAGATCCACTTCCAGAAGGTAACGTCGTCTGTCATGGTGTGTGCCTTCATCTTGCTCTTCATCTCAATGTTAAAGATCTGAAGGGTTTTGGCGGCTAGAGGTAGGAAGGGGAGAAAGAGGGCAGGAACCAGGCCCCAGAGTAATGTTATATTTACTGACTAAAGTGTTGCTGCACGGACGATCACAGAAAAACTCAAGATTCAATTTGAGATTTTGTAGTGGAGGTATACAGTGGTCACCAGGCAACGACGCCATGACTGAAAGACAGGGGGATGCCAAACATGCTGTAGTCGGAAACTGTGTCATATGAAGGGAAGACAGCGTGGTGTATAAAATAATCAAGTTGATTTAATGTTTTCAAGATGTGAATGAGAATTTAAGTGCACTCCAAGTATTTACATGTTCAAATCTTGGGGGATTACAGGTGCTGCTCGTCATCTGAGTGTGAAGGGGAAAATGCATGCAACTTCCTGAAGTAGGCCTCTGCTATGTGTCATGTATTATGTCCGACCACATGGTTCAACCCCATTAAGTCAACATCCTTCATAGAGAGACACAAAGCTGACAGAGGTAGGAAGAAAAGAAACAACTCACAAAAAAGGCAAACACATCTGCATTTGAAAAACATATGTGACAATATAATGGTAAACACTAGAAGCACAATTATGGGTGAGGGGTACATTTTGAGCAATTTCACAAATACGTGTCAAATTTTGACTATGGTTGAAGGATGTTCTAATGTTCAGATCAAAGACACGGTTGAAAAATCGTTCACTCACCTGTATTTTCTGTTTATTAGTTGGGGTTAATTTGGTGAGCTAAAAAGCTTTATTAAGAAGCAGTGTGACTTCCTTGTTTGCTCATTATTGAATACTCATCGTCACAGTGAGAGAAAGCAAAGATGAATGCGTTAGCGCGACCGCCGAGATCATTTTGCCATCACTAAGCCATGGGATCGAGGTACGACAGGCAGTGTGGCAAATGGACCAGCGGCAGCAGCAGCCAAATTTAAAAGAGCAGGCAAAGAGACTTTTGATTAAATTTTGATTGGCAGTTGGGAGGTGTAAATGCACGCACTGTGTTCATCTCTCCAGTGTGGTTACATGAAAGGGTTAAGGCTCACTATCTCAAATGATGGGGCTGACTAGGAGGGATCAGTATGGTAGACTGAACAGGAAAGACAGTTGGGGTGGGAAAGGCTGAGCTCAAGCTCAGAAACAGGTACTACCAATCTGGCTTCTTTTTTCTCTGCTTCACCATTCAAAACTTTCTTCAAGTACATACAGCTAATATTTGCTGCGAGAACATTACTTGTGTGCAAATGTGCTGCATTAGGAGTAAGTTTGAGCTCTCGATCAAAGAAAAGAGCCAATTTTCTTCAAGCTGTGGAGCCCACAGATGTAGATGTGCTGGTCAGACATAAGCAGGAGCTACTGAAACATGTAGAACAATATTGACTCAGTAGATCCTCGAAATAAAAGCGAAAAAAAGAAGCTTTTTTACTAAATCTAGCTCATATTTATGTTTGGAAAGCCAATTTAATACAAGCACACAATAGCACATGAAATTAACTAAAACTACAGTCTTCCTTTTCTACTCATTACAAAAATCCAATGTGATAGCCGCTCAATAAAACTGAAATATATCGTCTGTTATGTCAGACTGAATCTCAATCATCTCAATGTAACCAGTTAACAACAACAAGGGGCATGCTGACTTGGACATTCTCACATATGTAGAATAAAGCAGTGACTACAGAGAGATTCTACAATCCTAAAAAACAACCTTTTGGGTTTATAATGTGGTATTTCAACAACTGAACCAATTGGTTTGTTGTGTTTGAGTGTAGTGTCCAGAAAGACTCATCTTCACTCTCTTTATTCCTCGTTGATTTGTATTTTTAAACTTTGAGCCTGAGGAGCCACTGCCCTACAAACACCTCTGACTTAAATTGATAGTTTATCAGGTTTTAATTATTTCAATAATGAGTGTTGGAGACAGACACATCTTGGCCAACACTCCAGTTTGGGCTCATGCTGGCATTATTAATGTTGGACCAATTTTTTGTTTTATAAAACTGACATAATCCAGTTCCAAATGCTGGTACATACACTGGAAATAATGTATTATCGAATATATCAAACTTCACCAGCTTGTGTTTGAAAGCAGACCGAGTTCTGAAAACTCAAAGCCCATCAGGAACATATAAAATAAAATCACTCTTAATGTAGATTACAAATCCACACAATCTTCCCACACAGTGATCTCCATTTGTGAAAACTAAGAGTGATTTTCCTTCGAAAAATTAATTGAAATGTATGAAGCACCAGTGGGACACCAATGTCAACAGGTTTGGGGTAATTAGAACCTTATACAGGATGCAAGAGAACAGGGGATTTGTTGGAAAGAAAACTGATAGATGTGAATTAAAATGAAATCATTTTACCCACGGTAATATCAACATGTACAGCAGGTTCTGAATCACTTACACATTATAATAAAAATGATGGAATGCCAGCAAGCTGTAAGGCTGCAAAAGCTAAATCCTGTTTAGGATTATTAGGAGTGTTTTATAACTTCAGAAATGTTCCAAAGACTCAAGCAGAATGCAATTAAATAAATACATTTGATATTGAAAGCCAGTCAAAGCTTACAAACTGATAAATGTCATGTCAGCTGTAATACAAATAGTCTGCATGGATCAACTATTTTCCGATCAGGCCAAAATGAATCATTTCAAAGCAGAGCAATTTGCTCATCAATACAGTCTTAAAAACAGGATTTCACTTGCACAATGAAGTAGTTAAATTTCAACTCACCGTCTGCAAACACATAAGAAAGCAGTAAAGAAAAAAGAACATAGAAAAGACAAACAAAAACAAATAAAAGTCAAAGCAATCATGGATGCTGGACAAAAAGAATAAAAATGTGCTATTCTCAGTATTTACAAGACAAATGTTTGGAGAAAACAAGGTGCTCGCCAATAAAACCTACTTCACACTAGAACTAAAGTAGCTGGATGTATATGGACATAAATAGATGAAAATAACTTAGAATACTTCATTAAATGGATAATGTGGCTATATTAAACAAACTGTCAACAAAATGTTCCAACTGAATGGAGAAGACTTCTTAACAGTCTGACAGTACATCTCTCTCTGGTTCTTCCTAGTCTAGATCAAAGAAATGTAGTGGCCGTACCTTTAAGTGCAATGACTTTGCTGGCTGGATTCATGATGGCGCTGTCGGCTGAGATGGGCCTACGGATTGGTGTGTTGGGATCGCCCAAATCAATGATCACCACCTGACTCTGCTCCCCCACCTTCTCTCGGATGCAGATGAACTTGTCCGACTCCATGGTGAGGGTGCTGAATCCGATGTTGGCCGGATTGATCCCTAAGTTTTGGAGCTGAGAAGAGAGAGCAAACAAGGGATGCTCATGTTACACTGAATAGAAATAGTAGATATTTGCAAAGGGTGATGAATGCCAAAAGTGGGATGTGATTCTTCTGAGCACAGTTTCATCTCCACACTGTCATTTGAGAAGATGAATTTCTTGGTAATTAATTGATTTTTACAGCAAGCCGGTGCAGTATTTCCCCTGAGATGTCAGGGCAATTATCTTGTAGAATAAATGGTGGCTGTGCAGCTGCAGATGGCGTCACAGACATGGTTACTTTGTCATAATCATGCAATGTTAATATTTTACTCTTAATAGTCAAAATACAAAAAACAAACAGCAAATGCATCCAAATGGAAAGCTGGCATTTCGTGCACACCTACTACTATTGCACTAACCAGTAATCGCACCCCAGTGGACATGTGAGGCTGTGCAGTAATCACAGCAGTTATGGAGTTATGCAGGGTGGAGAGCTAATCCAGAGCCAAGTTCTCAAAGCATAAGCCAAAGAGGAAACTACAGTCATATTACACAACACTGCAGTCTGCCTACCAGCAAATGTCTGACTTCTTTAATGCTTTAATGTTTGAGAATATGAAGTTCAGGTGGTCCTCGGGCCAGACTAACACCTTTCCAACAGAACATAAATATAGAGTGGGAGACAAAGCAGTTTAACCTGCATAAAAACAAAGGCCTGAGGCTGTAGGTGAGTTTATCTGCTACAAAAATGGTAAATTCTGCAGAGTAGCTTACAGTCACGGCTGGAAACAGGGCATCAAGCCCGGTTTGCACAAACCTGACACAGCAGTGTTTCGGATGGACCAAAACAGCTCTGACCTGAACCAACAATGCGTCCTGCCTGCTGTTTTACTTCCTGGTGAGACAACCGAGGTATAAATGTTTGTTTGATATTAGCAAACAACAAAATGATGAAAGCACTTAAATAGCTAAAAACAATTATAAAATACTGTCAGTTCTCAACTGCAGGTCTTAAATTTCATGAATTAAGCAAAAATTATATTTTTGAAAATATAGAAAAGAGGAATACAAAAAATTATACTTTGTTCATTTTGAAGGTTGATTACATTTTGCTAGTGGAAAGAATCCGTCCCTGTTTATACATAGACCGCACTGAAAACAGCAAATGAAAAAGTGCCATCACTACATGAATTCCAGTCTCTTCCTGAAAAGCGACTGCAACTGACAATGCTGTGACAAATAAAACTTGAGGGAAATGAAACTAAAAAAAACATTTCGGATCGGTCAGGTTTTAATGTTGCAACTTCCTCTACTTTTGCAACTTTTTAACAATACTACATTTATAAAACCATCTTATAGATACTACTATAGGCAAAATTTCAAGGAGAGAATGACACAGTAATGGATAAATGTTTTTATGTGGTTGGGTATTTGCACTAGAGTTGAGACATTATTTCTATATGCACACAGGCCTCACCATACCTGTAGTTAAGTTTAACAAATAGTGTGAAGAAAATAATGAAATTACTGGTCCTTCCTGCACTTTCCAACACACAGCAGCATAACAGACCATAACAAAATACAACCAAAAGGCTTCCTAATGGGTTTTTTTTTTTTTTTAAAGGTATATTTTAATGACCTGTGCTCTAATAGCAAGTATTAACAACAGTTTTATTTAAAATGCTATAAAATTTAGTTTTTATTTATAGCTCTGCAATTTAAATGTCAAGAGTAGTTTTGTGAACACAAATTGGTTTCCTGCCAAAGAGAACACAGACTTGCCAGAAACAGCCACATTTTACCCAAGTGTCCATTCTAAGGCTTTGCCAACGATAAAATGTGGCTGTACAGTCAACACTTTGACATAGTTTAGTTCTAATCAGTAAACACAAACCGTGGTTCCAAGAACTGCCCAACGAAATGGGAACACCTTATATCAATGACAGGACACACCCTCCACACAGCCCCGTCCCACCCACATTCCTTCAACAGTGTGTAACCTGGTTCCTTCTTATTGACGCTGCATAACTTTAGAGACTAGTAGGACAGCCTGCAATGTGGAAAGAGCTCAAAACTGCACAGAAGTTGTGGCGTTTTTTTTCCTTCCCATCAGTGAAGGGTGACATCACACAATATCGTCATCGTGTCTGACATGACTCTTATTGTTGCCATTGTCCAGCTAGGAAGCTTTGTTTACCGAGACAACATTTATTCAAGCTTGAGAAGAAAGAAAAGAGCATGCAGTGAGAGCGATTTAGACCTCAAATACTGATGTTTTCACAAGCATATAACAACCGTTTGCTTTATCAGATCACAGTAAATCTCTCATTTTCTTTCAATTAGACTAAAATCTCACATCTGAAGTCGGTAAAAGTGATCCTCATCCACACGTCCACAGGGGCAATTTTTCATGGCGTGGAAAAGCACAACATGATTGGTGGGCGTGTAACTTGCATGCCACCAGGCGATGTCAACAACGGCGTCACTCGGGGGCGATCTGCTATTGAAGTTTAACTCAGACCAATATGGCAGCCCAGTTACAAACTTCTTTTTTTTTTACAAAAACAGTTCAGCGAAAAGTGATTCTGAAAACACCTGAGGTGAGATATAATCTGTGCAATTGCTGAATCTGTCCTCGTTTTGGTTTCACTACAGCTTGTTTAGACATTACACGAAAGTTTCGTGATGCGTTGGACCTCCACTCCCTGCAAATTTCTGGTGTGCGATCATTTCGGTTCCACTGTTGAATACACCGATGAGGGAGTAATAACAGTTAAGAGAAATTTCACTGCATGCAAATTTTGCTTGAAACTTGTCCCTTGCGGAAAAGGAAACAAGCAATATGAGCATGTATCTCCAGTGTAAGCACCCTGATGTATCACGTTCTGATAGTTGAATGGACTCAAGAAAGTAAAACAAGTGAGAAATCAATTGTCTATCGAGAACGTTTTTCAACAGATCTATGGTGCCACCTCAAAAACACAACCGAAACTGCGGCCCGAAGTTCAGACCGAACTGTGAGCTACCTGTACCGCTGTGCCTCTACTCTCCTTTACTCGAACATTATTCCATGAAGTGGCACTGATGAGCCTTCTCAAATCTGTGCATACCAGAACATGGTTTGCTTAAATGTCAAACACAAAGGAGGGTTATCCTCTGCAATTATGCAATACTTTTCTCGACAAATTTACGTGCTGTCTCTTTCCCACTCATTCATCGTCTGTCTGCCTCCTGTCATCTATTCTGGGATCAGCAGGAAGCCATTTAATTCAGGCTGAAACCCATTCATAAAACAGGAAAGAGCAGCATGGCTTAATCACAATAGCTATGTTAGCTCCTTCCCAAGCAGTTCAGAGCAACATAGACAGATATGGCACGAGAGACAGACAGACTGTTGAACTCGTTTGCTTTGGATACCTTGTAGTAAAGCTCTGCTGTGGGATCACGCTGCTGTGACATCAATGAGTTGGAATTTGGGTGAAAGCAGGTCAAACCAGTGGAGTTACAACCCATGTGGAAAATGTAGTCATTTTGTCTAGTCTGCCAAGTCCGGCCTTGGTTTGGTTTCATTGCCAGCATGATTAGCAATGAAACACTTCAACAGATTAACAAGTATTAACAGCATTCCTGTATAAACCGATATCAACAGGCAAAGGAATCTGAGAATGTGATGACTGGAGACAGGAAAACAAAATGAAAACAAAATTACTCCCTCTCGGTTGCCAGTTTACTCTTTCTTGAGCTATACGAGTGACTGTGACATTTGACCACCAAAAACTTGACCTCTCAACTGTGCGTCAGCATGAAGACAAATTCGAAGCAATACTGGCAGAATGTATACAAGACATGAAATAAAAACAACATGAAGTTGCACATTCAACCAGAGAAACATCACTATGGCTACAAGCCATTGTCAAACTGAGGCATAACAAAGTCTTAGAGGAAAAATGCCTCAAAAGATTGAATCTGGAGAAAGAGCGCAGTCATAAATCACAAAATGAATCCATATCAGATGTGAAGCGGTGTCCGAGTGGAATACCAGTGATGTACACACATGAAACTGTCATATATACAATATTCCCTTTTTATTTCTATGTTAAGTAAATTCAATTCTGTGTAAGAAAGTGACCTATGATTGCCCCACATGACTCTCCAAATTACTCCAGTGTCACTGGCTTAAGCTCCGTTTCGCTGAGCATGTATTGAAATATGCTATGTCACTATTCAGGTTTTCTGCAAGAAAATATTTTTGCAACACAGACGACTCAAATTGTTAGACTGCGCACGCTTTACTGAAAGCCTGCAGCTTATTAAGAATCAAGAGAGACAGCTGCCCAGGCAGCTTCAGGCCTTATTAGTGTCAGAAATTGAGTGCTGCTCCCAAAAATCTACTGTCAAGATTTCTTTAAGAGTGATGTAGTCTGTATCAAACCATTCGGTTAGAAGGATGGACTACAGATCTGACAACTTCGGATGAAACGTCCCAGCTCAGCGTGAAATATATTGAGGCATTATGAAAGTCTATTTCATGTATTTTAAAAGCTAAGACATTTAAGAAATCAGCAAAATATATCATTACATTTGCCACATTTATCACTTCTAAGCGTATAATGGAAATATATATACAAACACAACCTTTAAGTCGGTCATAAACAGACCAAACGTATGAAGCCTTCGGTCAGAGGTCAGGAAAGAAGTGAAGATCATATGACAGGAAACTACAATCAGTTCAGAGTGAGCAAGTTCACTGTGCAGCGGGGACAACGGACATCAACGCAAGTCAAAGCGAATCTTATCAGTTCACTGGAGAATAACTGGATACATGAGGTCATAAACATCCCATATGACAGGGGTCACTTGGTTCTTCTCAGGAACAGGTGCTTCTTCAGGTCCAGGCTTTCAACTACTACACGATATTTGGAAATCAAAATGTTTGAGTCAAGCTAAAATATCTGCAAAAGAATAATTACATTTGGAGGCAGAGCTGATATGTTGCTTGCGCCGATAAGATAATGGAAATTAATAACAGCTGTAAGCATTAATTATGGATATTTTTCATGACCCCCAAATTCTTGCCTGCAATAATTCATTGTAATGTATTGTGAAAAATTTATGAAACTAAGTTATGTCAAACTGAACGGATTCCTGATGAAAGCCCTACAACTAAGCTAATAACTGCTTTCTCTTGAAAAGATAAGGAACTGTTGCTAACCACCTCCAGGGAGCCTCATCTGTTGATTTAACCTGTATGCTCTTCCTTTTAAAGAAAGCAGCCTCTTGCTCAGCAGAAAAGAAGCTCTGTGTGTGTCCCGCACATGTGAAGTTCAAGGCAGGCGAGGGAAGGATGTGCTATGTAATGTGCTGAGGCTTGCAGCACTTCACTGCAACGCTCCACAACAGGAAACCAGGGACCCATTGTCCACCAGGACTGAAACAACAGGTCTGCCTCAGTGCTGCCTCCTCAACGGCTGCGGGCAACTGGTGGTGGACATGTGACCGACGGGGGAGTGAAGAGCAAAGGGGCTGCCTTTTACAGTTTGATAAAGAGAGAACGAGGGAAAGGAAGGAAGGAATGCATGCATTTCTGGAGCTCGTCCATCTCCACTCCGGGCCACTTCTTGCTGAGGTGGTTGTGAGACTGCAGTTTCCTTTTCCCTGTTTTATCTCACATTTAGACAAGTGCAGCAGAATGTGAAGTGTTCAGCAGATCTGTAGCCTCACCGGCCTGTCACGAGGTATCAGCTGGTCATTTACGAGTGTAGATCAAAGTGCTCCTTGCAATGCTTGTAAGGTGATATTTAAAGAGCATGACACAATTAATGAATGCACCGTTGACATTGAAAACGAATTAAAAAACAACTAAAGGGGGTACAAATTACAATCAGTTTTTAGAAGACGTGTACAAATAACCAATCTTCATTTCCACTCAGTCTTCAACTGGCACCACTCCAATGTTCTATTTGCCTATGGACACCAACACCTGTTGAAAGGATCTTTTAATGCAAGATTTCTCAGGAAGCCAAAATGTGCTACTTAATGTGAAATGTTAAAGTGGATAGCATGTCCTTATTTGGATTTAAAAATATGTTTGTTTGATGTGCTAAAGTAGTTTAAATCACTGTGAGAGGGAGCACGATTTTTAAATGTGAACATGTGGCTTGCATATTTTAAGTTCCTTCTACAACATGTTTCACAAACTACATGTGTTTTGATTACCGCACAACTTCATTGATGTTAACCAGGAAGCCAAAGTGTTCCCACACAGCTGCAATGACAGTGACAAGAGCGTGGTTGAACCTAAGTTCAGGAAAAACAAGCGAGTTTCAACGCCAGGATCCCTTAAACCAGGGTTTCCCAGGTCGGCTCAAAACCTCTACACCCCAACTAAACACTTGAGATTCAATCTGAAATATTAAGTATTGAGTGGCAGTATTACCAACCTGCACCATTGTAAAAGTTTTCAGGGAGCTAAATCCTTTTCTAAACAGCAATTCAAAGCAAACCACAACTATTATTTGCATCGAAATCAACAATAATTACACATATGTTCATCTTAACTGCATGATAGCTTAAATGGTGCTTAACTGACAGCTTTCTTTAGATAATTCAACAATAGAGCTCTGAGAGCATGAAAGTAATGAGGATGTTTGAGAAGAAACCAATAACTTCACTGTTTGCACTAAAAAGATGGTATTCTGTGGGAAGAAGTTTTTTCTTCTTAAGAATTACTCCAAACATTTCTCTTTCATTATTTAAATGCACCAAAAAGCATGCTGTTATGCACGGTGGTCAACTCATGTTTATTTCATGTGCTTCATAAATAAATCTGGCTCGATATCATTGCAGACAAACGGTCTTGGGAAACTCCTGATACCAACTTTTGCAAACATAACAAATCACTGTGTATACTTAAAAAACACCAGTGTACACACCAAAAGCCTGTAATGATAGACCTGTATGGGAATTCTTGTGTTGGGTCATCACATTATTGATGGTTTTCCCTCCACACTTTATTAATGGTTTGTCCTCTAGCAAAAGGAAGTGTGGCTTGTCAAAGCTTGCTAACTAAATACAAGGAGCTTTTGTCAAAATAAAGTGGGCCCCATGTTGCCATTACACACTGTGGACTCAAGTCATTTCTAAGGTTTACATACAGCCAACTCTCACGTAAGAGATCGGCATTGAACACCAGTCTTAAGCCGATACTGGATTCTGTGCTCGCTCCTTCATTCATTATTAGGTACTCTCCATTTTCCTGGTGTTAGATTCTTTCTAGCGAAGTCGAGCGTTCCTGACATATGTTCAGTAATTTTTGGTGACAGTATTGTAGCTGTACACTGATGCTACACTATGAACTGCTATTAATAGCAGAATATATTAGATTCCAACCAGGATAATCATAAAAGCAAAAGGTATACAACACTGGTTGGTGCAAGGCAACTACAGAGTGTTGCTTTTCATTTTTTAGCTGTTGCTTGAGCAATTGTATTTCTGTAACTGGAAACTAAACCATACTATATAAATGGATGATATATAAAAATGCAAGCTAGGCAGGTTGACCGGATGATAGTTGCAGAGTTTGAGGGAAAGTGGGTGAGGGAGGGTAGGAAACAGGAGAGGAGTCCGGAGTCACTCTTTTTACAGGCTCTGTGCATAAGCAAACATTCAGCAGAAAACCCAAGTGACTCATGTGATCGACACATTATGTTAACTTCAGCATACCTTATGTATATTATCATTAAGTATGAAAATATACATTAATATTACATATCATTATAGTGACATTGTTTGTGAGCAGTCAAAATATTGGCCCTGTAATGTATACAATTTTAGTGAGAAGGTCAACAGGACAAAGAAACTAAGATTACAACAAGTTTAACTTGCTCTGTCAGTGTTAATGTGAAGATGAATAACAATAGAGATCAGAACAACCCGCTTGCTGAACCTGAATGTGTGGAGGAAAAAACTAAATCAAAGCTACGAGGGGGAAAAAAAAGCATCCATCAGGCCAACGCCATGTGACTATCATACATATTAACTGATAGTGCTTCCTTCCTGCTTTGTGCCAGCAACTTGTGGTGCCTAACAAACTGGCAGTCAACAAGATCAATGGCCTAACAGCCAATGTCAAGGGAAAATATTCAACAAAATACCAACAGGCTATAGATTAGAAGTCACATCATCCTAATCTAAGATACCGCATGATGTGATGTATGAGTGTCATTTATCCGGACATCCCTTGGAAATTTATAAGGCACATACAAAAAAAACAAACCATTGTGACGTGTAACCAACACAAATCAGGGAAACAAGAAAATGCAAGTTATAACTTCTATGAAGCCAAAAGAATTAAATGACATATGGCTAAAAGCAGGAAATGTTGCTGCAAACATGCAGTATCAGTTTACAAATACACAAGTCATATTATCTTAGGTAATATGCAGTCAGTGTAATTCACCCCGTCTCTTTCACTCCCATCCCTGCAATAAAAGTATCTTTCCAAGAGGGTCAAATGCTCATCCCATAATAACTGAATTGCAGCTGGAAGCACAAAAGACCTTATGCACTGCTTTGTAAAGCACAGCCTCCATACACATGAATATCAACAGCTACAACAAAACTTAAACAAAAATGTCAGATTTAGTTAAACTACAATTAAAAGGTAACACATTTTCAGTTCTTACATTGACAATGAGAATATTTCTAAGCGCTAGTTCGCAAATACGGCACCAAAAATTACAATTAACTTCAACTTGTATTGACCCTGACCTTTGACCTGTGGGAATAAATGTCTGATGATTGTTGAAACTTGATTGCTGCACCGATCTACAACTTCCCAGGAGTTTTAGTTAACAGGGAGAAACAAATAATCCTTCCTGGGCTGCTTTTGATTTCAGGACAAACATGGAATTATAAATTAAACTGGATGGATCCCTTGTTATGTGTGATACATTTGACCCTGATAGTCAGCACCCCAGGTGTGATCTTTTAGCTTGGGACATTAATGCTTCTGCTTCCTCTACCTGACGAGCAGTTTCACTGGTGTAGTCGTGAAGGTGTGGCCATTTAAATCAAGAAGAAAGTACAGTTCTGGGAATATGTGGGACTTCAAAACCAGGGGGGAAAAAAAACACCTTACATTTAAATTATTTTGTTTGTCTAATTATTGACAAGTCAGGGAAAGAGTTTGCTTCACAGATTAAAGAAGCATTAGCCCTTCTCAGTAAATGCCTTGAACATCGTCCAACTTTGACAAAGTCATTGAGCACGGGGAGTCTGATAGCAACCTGAGACACCACATGACCATTTCTACAACCACCCAGCGTGATATATCCTTCTGAGGTCGGACAATCGCTTTCCAAGTAACTGGAGGGTGCATGTATATGGAGTCAGACGTGTCAATGGCACACGAAGCAGGCCACTGTAAAAGTTACTATATCAACTCTTACCCTTTGGCTGTTACATTTGATGGCAGGCGACATGCACACGTTGGCTCAATAGTGCCGGTAGAGGACACAATGCTACGACTAAAACATTTACAATCACACCAATGACCCTGTCCTCCGCACAGATAGTGAAGATTAGTACTAACGACAGCATTAGCCGCTGCCAGAAAACAAAACACTTCTCTGCTCGCAATGTCGATAAAACCTACAAGAAACCGGCCGCACATCTTCCCCGTTAAATTTCGAAAGCATTTTCGACACGACTCCCGTTGAATCAAGCGGACTTTGGGCGTTTTAGGTCGTGAAGGGTGGCTCGTCAAACTGCTAGCGCGGAGGCTAGATGCTAGCCGAGATAAACGTCATCCACCCTGACAAGCTAGTTAGCATAGCTCGCTAACTTAGCCACTTAGCCGTCTCGCAGTTGTGGGGACAAAGTCTCCGGGGCGACAGCCGTTCTCACGGTGATTGCGACCGGAGGACTAACTTTCACAAACAATCCAAGCATTCATTCATCCACATACCTGCAGGTGCTCCTGAAAGCGAATGGGCAGGATCTGAGCCATGGCGGTCCCTCTCTCACTCTCCTCCGGTTTCTTCTAAATGCTAACAAACTACGACTAGCCGGACAGGCAGGGAGCCTCTCAATTCACAAGTCCAATTATGAATTAACTCTGCCTTGTTCGAAACGTGTTGTCGGTGTGTCGGTACTTTTTCTCCTTCTTTTTATTCGTCCCTTTACTGTTTGCTTGCGGTCTTCCCCTGGCTAATGCCTGCCTGCCACTACACCGACTCCCTGGACCTGCAATGGCGGTGGAGGCTGGTCAGCACGGAAAACATCCCGGAAATGGAAGTGTACTCTGGGGCGGATGGATACCGACTTACACTTTTCTAAAAGTGCGCTGTATCGAGCGGATTTGTCTTTATTTGCTCGTCAGATTTCCTTTCAAATGTATAATCTGTATGAACTATCGAGCAGCTGTATCAGACTTGAACGTGGAGTTACAGAAAAAGAAACGAGAAAGCGGAACTACTTCTTTGTATTCGCCTTTTGATTTTTGCCACATCATTCGTCTTTGCAAATTAACGTCATTCTTACGCGCTGTGAAGCGGCCGTACACTTGTTCCCTTCAGCCAATCAGATCGCTCGAGGCAGTAATTCAACTTTTTCACCACTTCAATACTCTATCCAACATCTAATGTGTCCACATCTGGCTTTATCAGCAAACTATTGCACGAATAGAATAGAATAGAATAGAATAGAATAGAAATACTTTATTAACCGCAGAGAGAAGTAGCTCCACACAGAGTAGAACACATAATAATATTGAAAAGTGATATATACAGGATTAAGTAGTGACTGGTATAAGCATAGAGGAATGAAATTAACAGATAAACACAACAAACACTCTTTACAAGAGATTTTACAGATTGGTGGTTTTAGTCTGTTGCTGAAGGTGTTCTTGCTGCTGAATAGGACGTCATGGAGGACCTGAGAGTCATTGTTCAGGATGGAGCTAAGGTTGGACCTGATCCTCTACCCCCACCACGTCACTGGCCATTCTGAAGAGTTTGTTGAGCCTGTTGGTGTCGGCCACCTTTCAGCCTGTTGCCCCAGCATGCAACAGCATAGAGAATTGCGCTCTCCACCACAGACTCATAGAACACCTACACAGCATTGTGCTACAGACGTTGAAGGACCTCAGCCACCTAAAAAAGTAGAGATTGCTTTGTCCCTGGCCTATCCTTGTAAAGGGCTTCAGTGTTCCTCACCCAGTCCAGACCAGTTTATTGTCTTTGTACACCCAAAGATATTTGTACTCCTCCATAATGGCCACACTGGATTTTCTACATTTGCTCCGGACTCACTCACATCCCCCCCGCTGATACATCCAACTACTCCAGAGTGATCAGAAAGGTTGAAGAACATGGATGTCCTAAACTTAACTTCACAGCTCTGCAGCTTCAGAGGATTTTTATTTTTTATTAAATGGTTGAGACCCATGCTCAATTTAAAGTCTGCATGCATTGTGCATGTTTATATATTGTAATATTATTTTTGCATGGGTAAAGAAATTCAGAATAAGACATAAGTTTCAATGAAATGAAAAATTATCAAACTCTTCATGAATAACTTTCATCTGCTCTTTGCGGTGTTTCTTGGGAGGAGTGTGCACATAGTATTCATTTCCCTTTTTAACATCCACAATTTTTGGTGGCCAGAGGATGTAACTATATTGCCCAACGTAAAGCTGATTGCTGGGAAAGCCATCTCTCAAAAGAGCTGACCCTTCAGCAGAGATCTCATTCTGTTGAGCCAGCAGTTTTGAGGAACGAGGGATTGCACGAAAATGTTATTGGCCAATTGCACATCATGATGCGCGAAGAATGAATTAACTGCCAGCTGTCTTTGCAGGCAGCCTATAACATAGACACTTAACATTATGGCCCCCTCGTATAGTAAAATATAAGAAAACTTTGTCCCAAGCATGGTGATTTCATAACATTAGTAATCCTCATTGCCCTTGAAGATAGTAAAACTGTACTCAAGGACTTTCCCAGTATTTCAGATAATATCTGCTGTGCAGTTAAGACATTTATATACATTTAAGACACAGGTGTATACAGTGTGAGTACAATAAGGAAACATGTGCTTGTGTTTCTGAATGGAAGAAAATATATTTTTACTGTACAGGATGTATAATTACTTGAAGTTTCCTGATAGATCCACAAAGTTTCAGGCAAAGTTTCAGGCAAAACATTCTGACTTTCAGTGTTTTGTTTTTTTTGAGAAGAACATCTGGATGTCCCGGACTGAGAAATTGGACATATTTCACAATCTATTGACAGGGAGGTGCTGGAGTGGAGTCAGCCAATGTCATTTATAAAACTTCTGAAGGCTGAGTTCTTGCATCATCAGTATGCGCTGACCAAATTGCATTTGCATTCATGAATTTGAATTGAAGCTAAAAAAAAAAACTAAAAGGAAACAATTAAAAGTTCAAAACATCAACCCCAATTTTAGTCTACAGGTTTTCTAGAGATCTCCTAAATTTCAACATTTCAAAGTGAGCAATTTTGCATCATGTATCAAAGTACAAGCTTTACACTCATATTTAAATTTGTGACCAATCACTACTGAGATGTCAAAGACTTTTTTTCCCTCTTTATTTGCACAAAATAAGGATCTACTACAGAATGACAAGAAATAGAACCTGCCTTTGCAGGGAAGGAAAGATGCCCCGGGGGGGGCTTATATTAAATCCTGCCCATCAATATACATTACAGTAATGGAAATAAAAGTAAATGATGAAGGCACAACAAGCGGAGAAAATAAATGAGTTAATTAAAAACAGACACCTAAACCACACAACTCAGAATCAATGGCATACTATTTGGACAGGAGATAGTTAAATAATTTTGCCTTAAAAATGGCCAAAGAGAAAGGATATGATTTGTCCATAGAGTTCAGAGGTGAGGCCTGCCATTCAGAACAGAATCTGCACTCTATCATTTTCTTGCATGGAAAATATTTGATGAGTTTGATTTACAGGAGGCTCGAAGCCCTCTAATGTGGATGCACGCGGGTGCAAGTGTTGATCAAAGCACCCATGCAGTTTGTTTACTGATCTATAGTTCCAGAGGCAGAGTGTAGTGGAAGCCGACCTGAATGGGCCATTCACGTTTCTGTTGCCATGGATTCACGGCGCAAAGGAAACACAAGACACTCACAGAGAGGCCATGTGTGTCACGATTAAAAGAGCGGCCTTCGGACTCTGTCAGGATGCCTCACTGGTCTGCTGAGGCTGAAATTAGCCTCGGGTTCTGCGAAATGAGGAGCGGCGTTGGCAGCTCTACGGCCTTCATCCATGTCCGTCCATTCAGATTCTCCACCGAGACGTCCTCCTCTCTCTGCACTGTTCCTTATCCCCTGCAGCTCAGTGAAGAAGTGGAGAGTCAAGGATCAGAGGAGTAGTGAGGCTGCTATTTGAGTTATGTGCAGCGAATGAGGGTGAAGCTTACAAAAAGGTAACTGTCTCCATTACAGATTATCTTGACCGCGAGTGCACTCCAGCGTTTTGGCAAGGATTTGGGCACAGATGGGAGCTGTGTCTTCCTGTGGCTGGGAGGATCCCATCAGGGATGACTGAGAGGGACTTGACACTTGGATCCGGAGCAACGACTGAAAAGCTCCACTGGGTCGTCTGTTTCTTTCCTCATCCATCTCCTCCTCAGCAGTCCGTCTGCTCCACTGTGCTCCACCTGGAGGAGGCGGTTGGCTGAACATACCATACACACTTTGTCTTTTTCTCTGTCTCTGCTATGAAGGCCAAGGTCACCAAAGTCATTTTTTTTTCTCCTTTCACATGTCAGTGGTGATACTGCTGATAAACAAGATTTCCGTAAGAACAAATAATGTTTGAAATAATCCTCCACATGCTATAGTCGCTTCGTTTCTCACACATACTGTACAATCACGTGAGACATGGTGAAGTCTAACCTTTGACCAGAGTTTCAGGTGGAGTTACTAATTGACTGTATGTGGGCCTTTGCTCTTTTCAAGCGGGCACTATCATAGTTAGTCACACGTTTGAAAAGCAGGAACGACCAGTGAGGCCGTATAATACTGAAGTAAGCTCTCACAGATGAACACTTTTTTATCAAAGTCCTAAAGCCATACATTTACAGTGAAGACGTTAAACCTGCTTTGACAAGAAAATAGGTAAACACAATATTTAGGAATCAACCATTGGCTTGGCCCGTCACAAATAGTGCAATATGTATATGCAATAGATCAAATGACAACAACCAAAGATTTTGTTTCTGATTTCAGGAGCAATCATTGGACTTACTTTTTATTTTGGATTCTGCTGTCATCTAGTGGACGGAGGCTTCAACTTACACTTTTATTGAGGAGCACCATGTCTTGTTCTTGTGTTAAATATGTGACACACACCAGGATGTGTGCGGATACGTGTGGACAGCATTCATGGAAAGCTCTACATTTCTTCAGCCACTTCACTCAACTTAACTCAACTCAGCTTTCTTTATAGAGCACTTTAAACAACACAGATGGCCAAAGTGCTGTACACAGACAGGAGCAGATAGAAAAATAAAAAAGAAAATTAATTAACAACACAGAATAAAAACAATGTAGAATAATAAAATCAATGTAAAACAATAAAAATAACTAAAACTCTAAAAACAATAAAAAAATCAACCTCAGACTGAGTTAAAAGCCAAAGAGAAAAAGTGTGTTTTCAGAGAGGTTTTAAAAACATAACGTGAGTCGGCCTGTTTGATGTGCATAGGCAAGTCATTCCACAATTTTGGGGCTACGACTGAAAAGTTGTGATCACCTCTCTGCTTCCTCTTGGTCTTAGGTACAAACAACAATGACTGATCTGCCGACCTTCACCATCATGCAGTCAGTGTAACCTTTAAGTGTAATCACATAATCTTCAACAGAATTCGAAGTTTCATTCTTCAGAGTATAAAACCCATTTCCATCAAACTATGCCAAACTTCTTGTTTGCAGGATGCTGGAGTCAACATCAACATGTACATTGGGAATCGGTGCACTGTCTGTATGAATGTAAAACTTAAATCTATTCTTTATATATATCTGTGTTCAAATGGGTATTATGTGTATATAGGTGTATGTATATTTATTATGTCTTCTATATTCGATTATGTTCTTTCTGTGTATTCTTACATATATAAAACTATAAATTTCCAATACAAAAAGATAATTATATAATATCACTATCGAATATTGGAGAAGGTAGGATTAGATAAGTTTTACTTCTTCCTTCCCTTTTCAGGCATTGAATTAGATACAGGATGTATGTACTGTATGTATATGGTTACTAGTATGTGTGTGTAAACTCAAATATAGCTTATCTATTTTGTCTGAATATATCTCTATAAAAAATAAATATATTTATCTATATTATCAATAAGGGGTTTATGTACGGACGAAAAACAGCTGGGATCAAAACTATGTTAGTTTGAAATGAGTTGGGCTTATTGACATGTTTCTCATGGTTTCTTATTTCCACCGCTATCATTCTCAGTGCATCAATAACTCATGAAACAGTTGACAGATTTTTTTCCCTTTTTGCTTATAATCTTGTCCCCTTCTCATTATCTCTGTGTTACCACTTATCTGTTATTCAGCCTTGACCCTGATGGTTCCTGTTGGATGTGTATGAACGTACTGCCTCTGCATTCCCAGATAATATTAACCTCAAAATAAATGTGATACTCTGGAGAGAACAATCTCCACTATCTGCTGCAATACTTTCAGTCCACAAAACCATGACACGGAGACATAATACATGGACATGTGCTCTGAACATATTATGTCAAGATGAGACATTGACCCTGGGGAGGAGTCTGCGTGGGGTGAAAACCAATGCTTATGCACACAATACATCCACATCCCCGGGACTGGACTTCTGAAATGACTGAACAGAAACAGGGAATGAGCTCAAATGGAGGTAAAACTTTCAAACATTTTCTCTCTCATTTTGATCTCAGCTACAAAACTCTCCCATGTGAGGGCTTTAGTCAGTGTTATTATGTTTTGTCACAATATTCTTTAAGATTTTTTGGGGGGTAATTTCCCCACAATTTGCAATTGCAATTTCTGTGCTGGTCAGTAAGGCATAGCCTGGCGAAGAAAGCTCAACTGTAATGCTATCTATCTATCTATCTATCTATCTATCTATCTATCTATCTATCTATCTATCTATCTATCTATCTATCTATCTATCTATCTATCTATCTATCTATCTATCTATCTATCTATCTATCTATCTATCTATCTATCTATCTATCTATCTATCTATCTATCAATAAGTAATTTTTGGGTTTGTATCTCGATGTAGAAATCCACTACCATTACAACTAAATGATGATCGCATGAGTAAATATAACAGAGGATCATTTATACCATGGGGAAGGAGCAAATACAAACACTTGATATGAATAAAAGGGCTCCTGAAGAAAGACATCAGTCGATTTATGTCTTGAGGACTGAGAGTTCATGTGAGCTTCAGGTTTGTCAGTTGTTGTTTTTTTTATCTATTTGGAGGATGTTGTGGTTTCAGAATATCGGAAGGATTTATCGAGTAAAAAGGGGAAACAGTAAACCATCAGCAGAGAGACGGAGCTCCTCTGGGAACAAGTGGTTAAACTTGGGTTGAGTCATTTATCTTTGTTTGTTTTTATTTAACACGGCCTCAGAGAGGCAAGGACAGTGACACCATTGAGAAAAAACACAGATAAGCGGGGCAGCATATTACAGGGCCGGGGCAGCTCCATGTGTCAGCTGGAGAGGTTTTTATAGCCTGCACTGTCTTGTTTAGAAGGCAGATTAACTCTGGGTGGATTAGACATTATTCTGTCATCGCGCTGTTATATCATGGCAGGGTACCAAGGTAAGTTGAAGAAACGCTCATGAGCACTCAGGGGATATGTTGCTGTTTTAAATCTGCTTTAATCCTCAATGCATCACAATCGATTAGTGCCTTCATTCCATCCTCAACCTTCCTTTATGTAGATCAGGGGTCTGAAACAGGTTTTACGTGGGGCTACTACAGGACAGTTTGATCCCAGGTGGATCGGAACCGTAAAGAATTAGCCATTTGACTTATTCTGAAGATTTTGAAAACCTTTTCATCAGGAAGGCCCGCTTACCCCCTGGGAGGAAATCATCAGTAATTGCTTCTACCAAATTCTCATTTGGATGATTGTTTCTTTGTTTTAAGAAAAAGAAATATCAGAATAAGGTCTTTTTATTCGGCTAGCTCAGTTGGTAGAGCATGAGATTTATAATCTCAAGGTAGTGGGTTCATGTCCCTCGTGGGCTCACCACCTGCAGGAAAGGTTCTTAATCGGTGCAACGTGATCTGGGTGACGGTGCTCAGACTGCCACCCCCGCGACCCGGAAACGGATAAGTGGGAGAAAATGGATGGATGGATGGTCTTTTTATTTGATGCCATGTTTTTGAGGCAAATGCATTTGTGGGATGAGCAGTGGAAGTGCCATTTCTCTCTCTGCTTGAAGCTCTCCTCCTGCAACTTGACCCCCACCTCTTCGGCGTCACGTTTGCTCATTCAGCTTCCTTCTCATGGAGCTGGAATGAAAATTGTGAAAATTGGGTCGTTGAGTTCATTTCCAAACCTGCGCACTTCCATCTGCAACTTGTCATTCCAAACCGGTGCATATCCAAAGAAATTGAAAAAAAGTGCGAAATGCTGGAAATAAAATAAATCACACGGATGAGGCGAGGTCTCTACCTTGATGAGCTTGACCAGATTATCTAGGTTCATCTCGGTCAGGGCTGCCTTTTTCAAAAAACAGCACTGAAATCTTGCCTCTCAAAGGAGACTAATGAAGCAAACACAAATTCTGATTCATAAAAATGCAATCATGTTGTCGTAGGACATTTTGTAACTCTGAGGCTGTGGGCGATCTTCAATTCCCTCCCCTTTCACACAGGGCGAAGACTAAAGAGCATTACATAAAGTCAAACCCAGTTTTACTGCACCTGAGCTGATAATTAGAAGCAGCACATGTGTCATCTGAGGTTCAAACATTAGTCTCACTGTCGGACTGACGACTGACGATCACAGAGCTGTAAGTTTAAAAGTCATGTATAGTGATTGACGCATTTCTTTTTTTGTGTTTTGCAATATATAATATGGGTTGTGTGAATCTGATACTGATTGAAAAGATTAAATACTCAGTCTTTAAAACGTGTGAAGATTTGTTGAAATGTCTTTTGTGCAGTTTGTGTGGTTTAATGTGTTATTTTTTTTTCAAGCTATGGCGGATGGCTCAGCTTTAACAAAGTAAGTCTGCTTACCTTTGGATGTCTACTCATAAATCTCACTGTACTTTCATTACTGAAACGTCAAATCAGTTTCAAATGTCATACGTAGATCGACGTGATCATTCAGAGTCCAAGACACAATTAGATATTTACCCTCGAAAAGCACAAAACATTGATTTGTGCTCAAAACCTGCTTCTGCATACCGAAGCTGTGTTTTCAGGCTGCCAGGGAAAGAACAACGTCTTCCTGCTCCGACATACATATTTGAAATAAAAAAGCTTAAAATTTTGAACTGTATGATTTGGTTTTGGCATGTTGACATTTGGAACATTGTAAACTTAAAGACTTCGGGCTCTTGATAAGGAACACTGTCCACTGATGTTATCATAACTGATGAGGCCATGCAATGATTGTGCACTATGAATTGCACCCACGGAAGAGGCGAAATTTGAGAAAAGTGATAAACGTGATAAATGTGTGGGATCTATCAAGATTCAAGATTCCCATGAAGAATAGAAACCATTTACTTACATTCTCTTAAAGATGAGTGCATGAGTCCAGCATTTAACTTAAAGTTCTTTGCACATTCAGCACCTGATGAAATGTGCACACTTGACCACTCATATTCCAAGTAGAAGAGATATTTTAGAGTCTGCTGTCCCTTTAAGATGTTTTATAACATGCTCTGCTCTTAAAACTCGAAACATGCTTTTTCTGAAAAACCACTATTCTGCCACTAGCCACATATTTAATATTCAATTATAAATCAGATTTTTAAATGCAGTAATCAGGAACAGAGTTAATTGTCCCTAACGCAGTTACAAAATGACAATAGAGTATTTTCAATTAGAGCCAAGTTTATCATTTTAATTGAAAAGTCACCAATTTAACCAAAGTTTGTAACTGAAGTCAAATGTTCCCTCTTTTTCTTGAAGGAAATATTCATTTAATCCAAAAGAGGGCATAATCAATCCAGGGATGGTGATCACGGACGGTAATTAGCATTCAAAATTATTTTAATGTTTCGAAATTGTGTATCTTAAAATTGGATTAAGTTTCTGTCTTTTTCTGAACCAGACGGGGTGGAAACTTTCAGCCCACGCCTCTGTGGCCTCAGGCGTGAGGAAAAGGAGACCTATGGCTTCAATCTGCAGTTGGAGAAGCTAAACCGAGGACACGTCATCAGAAACGTGGAGTCGGGGGGAATAGCACAGCGCAGCGGCCTCCGAGATGGAGACAGGCTGCTGGAAGTCAATAACGTCTATGTTGATGACATTTCTCATTCTGAAGTAAGATGAGAATCCTTCGTTATTAGGAGAATTTAAAATACCGTAATAAGATTCAAATCAACTGTTGTTCTTTAACACATTTAACAGGTGGCTAGGAAGATGAGCGTGAGTGGGAACCAGTTATGTTTGTTAGTTCTGGAAGAGAAGGCGTATAAGCAGGCTGTGTCCCAAGGTCAGGACCTCCGGGGCGTGGCCGGGGACTGGCGTGCGGGCTGCACGGCGCCCAGACTGTGCCACATCAGCAGGGATCCTGTCTCTGGCCTGGGCATCAACTTTACAGCCCTGGAGGGGAGCAACTCCATCGGTAATCACCTGAGATTAGATGATTAAATGGGAGTCTGTCTGTCTGCCTGCCAGAGTCATCCAGCTGCTTGTGTATCTCTGCCAGTAGGAGAGAAAGGTCGCTTCTCGGTGAGCCTGGTGGCAGGAGGTGCAGCTGATAAGGCCGGGGTGTGCAAGGGTGATCGACTGGTGTGGATGGATGGGGCAATGGTGACTGATCTCACACACTCCGCACTCAGCAGAATGGTTTGTTCTGGGCTTTTCTTTCTGTGATTAACGTGACCAAAACGTGTACATGTCCACACTTATAGGCACTGTGTGCATAATATTTAATATCTATCTATTTCTATTTTATTATATTGCTTTTTTATCTGCTTTTTTAGTTTCTGCTGTGTGTGCTTCTTTCTTCTTACTGTCCTGTTGTACCACTGCAAATTTCTCCACATGTGAGATAAATAAAGGATATCTTATCTTATCTTATCTTAAAACATTTTGTTTACCTGATCAGGGGTCACGATCTCATTAAAAGTAAAGACGACCTCAGGAGCACAGATGAAGCTACTTGTTGCAAACTTTCAAAACAATAGAGGTTGCATTGTGAGGGTTGTACGATGGTAGGCACTCTCAAGCCTTAAGAAAATCAAGTCTTCACTTAGAGCACTTTTCTGCATGGAGTTTGCATTGTCTGCCTGTGTATATGTGGGTGCTATAATGGGTGACTGTAATTGATTGTAGGAGTGGGAACCTGCAATGATAAGAACAATAAAACAGTAATTTTTAAATATAGATGGATGTTTAACTGTTGATGGCGACAAATAATCATGTACGTGGAAAAAGACTATAATTAACAATGATTCACCATGGCAGGGGACATACACATGCAACATTTATTAATTCAGATTTGCTTGACACTGGAGTCGAGCTCATCTAACAATGAGAGAATGCAAGATACGCAAAGGACAGATAAAATACACACACGAACGTGCTGTCAATATCCTTCGAATAGGCAAATCTAGGAATTTTGTTCAGTTTGGCGACATTTCTGAGGAAGTCAGTGACTCTCACTTTTTAAGATTATGACGTGAAGGCATTCACACTATTGTTTTTCAAACCTTTATTATTCTTCTGACTTCTTCTTTGAGGCACTTCTCCTCCTACAATCTTTAACCAATTGAAACCATTCAAGTATCAAAACGTGCAGCTTTTTCAAGACAGTCCTGCTATGCTGTATGCTTTTTAATATATTTTCAACTTTTAAGACAAGGGCATATTTCAGCTCAAAACATGTGTGTGAGGTTGACTGGTGACCAAAACATGTCCATAGGTGACCCTAAACACGACAAAGCAACACTGAAGATGAATGCATGAACACCAACAAGATCTCTATATATGATGTGGCCTGCTTCTAAACTCTTCCCTTCTTATCATCACCTGTTGTCTGACAGATGAAGAAATGTGGTGACATCACCATCCTCGTGATCGACAGTGAAAGTGAGAAGAAATACATGCAAAAGAAGATACCCATCCTGCCCTCGATGGCCGTTCCTCGCAACCTGCCTCACAGAGCCAGGAAACTCCACCTTGCGAGTGGGCCTGATGGCTTCGGGTTTCTGCTTCACCTGGAAATGACTGCGTCGGGACACACATGTGAGAAGACGGAACCAAATAAAGAGATTCAGATTTGGTGCGTGAGCTGATGTTTGGTTTTACCCGCTCAATTAGATCACATTCTGCAAGGCGTGGACAGCGGAGGTCCAGCAGAGAAGGCGGGCATGAAGAATGGGGAGCTGCTGCTGGAGGTCAATGGAGAGTCCGTGGAGAATCTGCAGCACCAGGAGGTTGTGGACCGAGTGAGAACGAGCGGGAAACACGTGTCCCTCACCACCATCACCTATAAGGGACTAGTCTTTTACTCCAAGGTGGGACTCACTTCCTGAAATATAGATATCGAAATCACGACCCGATTCGTGCGTTATTCCCTCAGTTCTCTTTTTGCAGCTCGGCCTATCTCCGCTTCTTTTCTGCGAGGACACAGCCGAGGATGAAAAGGAGATCAGAGTAACAGTCTCTAAAGAGAAGGAGTCACCACCGATGGAAAAGGATGGCCTGCGCAATGCTCGACTCTGTTCTCTGCAAAAAGGCCTCACAGGGTTTGGCTTTGACCTGGGCTGTTCCCCCGGGGGTCCTGGGACTTTCATCAGGAAGGTAGGAGTGAAAGATTATCTGCTGATGCGAAACAGGAAAAGAAAAATTGGAGACTTTTCGTAAGTTTTAAACTTTCTCGATGTCCTGCAGGTAGTTCCAGGAGGTTCTGCTGAGAAAGCCGGACTAGCTGAGGGGGATGTAGTGATCGAGGTCAACGGACAGAATGTGGAGAGGAAACACCTGGAAGACGTGCGCCTGCTTATGAAAGAAGAAGGAGCGTTTCTCTCATTACTTGTCGTGGATGAGATGAATAACAGGAATAAAAGAAGCGACAGTCCCTGCAGAAACATCCCTGAGAAAGAGGTAAAAAAAAAATCTGTGACTCTCCATGTCTAAATACATCACAAAGCACAATCTTTACACATTTCTTTTTGCACCCCTACAGGATGAAGAGCTAACAATCCTATGAAGCTTTTTTTTTTTTTTTTTTAAATCTTGTGGAAGCAATTACAAAAGTATTAATGTTCACTACATTGTACCTAATCAATTCGAGCCTGTTGTGTAATTGAGGTAAAGCACCAGTTTAAGAAAATGCACATTTCTATATTCTTGTAATCCACTTGGATAAACGAGCAAATTATCACCTCATGGGAAGGTTCAGGGCTTTTTTAAGGCACCAAATTGTACAACGCGCATTAGTAGAATTTAATCTAGAGATTATCAGCTGTGAATTGGTAACAGCAGGGTGTATCTGGGATTTTTAAACAGGGTTTAAATAATAGAGAATGCCAGAGAATAGCTTAATAATTTTGTGGCATGTAAGTTTTGGGGTCAATTTCAATTTGTTTTTATTTTTTTTGTTACATGTTTGACGCCTAGAAAAATGTATAGAACAATATTCCACAATGTTTGTGAGTATGTATGTAGGGTATTCAATAGTACAGTATAGTCATGATATGCTGCCCATTAATTAACTGAAAAAGTTAACTTTTGCTGAATTTCTACTGATGAGACTCCCAATTGTTTTGATATAATTTCCTATGGAAATGTACTTCACATCAGACTTTATGTGACATACCACACAGTTTTTCAAAAGTAATGTTGTTGTTTAATTTCTTTTATTTGGAATTGTTCATGACTTTCATTGTGTTTGGGATCAGTTGATCATCTAACTGTCGACCAAATGATCCTGTGGAAAATAGACTCTCTCGTCAACAGATCACGGAGACTGTTGATTAAAAACATCTTCATCTCCTGTCTTCATACCTCCTCTGGCTCCACTCAGGGCTGCAAAAAAAAAAAGAAGAAATATAGATATATATGTATTTTCAACCTTTTGAGCCATTTCTTGATTATGAATAAAAAACCAAAGAAAAGGGTCATTTAAGGGTCACAAAATGTATTGCCTGTATTTGGTCACTTTTGCATGAGTAAAAAACTTGCATTCAACTTTTGCTTTCACTTTGTTCACTTATAAATTTTTTCTTTCTTTTTTTTTTTTTTTTCTTTTTTTTTGCACAAGTCTACTTATAGCGAGCATATGTTCAATTTTGTCTGAAACAGTATGTGCTGAAGTTGATCTTGACGGGAAACTATTCATCTTGCAGCCTTCTACTAGTAAAAACACAAGTGGCCAGTTTATCAAAGGGCTGATCTGGAGATAGGGTCGTGAAATGTTTTTTTTTGTTTGGAAAAAAAGGATTTATAGTCTGGAACTCCTTCGAATGGAACCATCAATCTGTTATCACGCCAACATGTTTAACATGTTTGCAGTTTAGGGATGTGCTGATATGATGAGACATTACAGGCGTTTGAAATTCAAACACATGTAAAATATTTCTCTCTGAACTGCATCTACCATATCTTGTATCTCCCACTTATGTCTGGAACAACTTGTGAAATTCCAGAGCAGCTCTATCAAATTAAAAACCGACAGATACGGGAAAACCAACATGTTTTCATATGACGCTGAAATCAGTTCTTATAGTGTCTGCTCCTTATGACAGTCACAGTGTGAGATCTTAAAAGGGCGATTACATATGAAAACAATACTTTGACCTTGGTGAACATTTACACACAATGTACACTGTAAAAAAAAAGTGATGAAATACTTAATAAGATGAGTCCTTCTTCAAAAAGTAACTCAGTTAATTTGAGAATTAAAGCTGAATCAAAGGGATGCTTGATTTCTGCACTCCTATTTGAGGCTCCATGAACACACAACTTACGTCAGGGGCGTCAAACATGTGGTCCGTCTATTCAATTCAATTCTATTCTATTCTATTCTATTCTATTCTATTCTATTCTATTCTATTCTATAGACATGCTTCTCTGTAACTGATCTCATAATGATAACTCCTTTTGATAACAGTCAGACTAAAACATGTCATTTCACATCTTTGGCACATATTGACAAATATATCTGATATGTAAATAATAGAGGTGCATACTTATACAACTTATATCTGGCTGTGCATTTCCTCTAAAGAGGCAGTAGATTTAATACACATTTCTAGCATCCTGTCAAAGTTTGATCAAAGTCTTTAAATCAGATTTCTGGTTCAGTCAATGTGGCGTTGGCCTTCTCAGTGGCAGATTGCACGTGATGTTGCTTGGATTCCATCTCACACAAACACTTACACATATATGCTGTAAATGAAATAACCTTGAACAAATGCAGTTTTTCAATTTCGAAGCTTATCGATAGTTGTAGCAGCAATTTTTCACGTGTCCTTCATCTGTTCCTCTTCATCCAACACCTGGACAATATCCTCAGATGAATGTCTTGAGACTGTGTGAGGGAAGCAGAGTACTTGGAGAAAACGCACACAAGCAGGAAGAACAAGCAACACACCACTGGATGTGTGGCCATGAAATGCTGCCAACAACCTATTTTAATGCATGGCTTCGGCTATAGATTAACCTTCACAATGATGAACCCACTTGAGTTCGGGAGCATGATGTCTATGCTGACCCAGTTTCACACACTGAAACATGAGTGGAGTCTGAGCTGCTCATGTGGAACAGTTCTGGACGCCTTAGTCAAAAGGATCTCTCTCAGTCTCACACCTCGAGCTTATACAAGTGATTCAGCGGGCAATGTTGAGATAACACTGCCATCTAATGGGAAAATGTTGAGTAAACGTCCAGGAACTTGGGTAAATGTGAAACCAACTTAACTCTGGTTGATTTAATTTGATGCACATCATGGACACGAGTACTGTAAGGTTTAGACTGCATGTTCAAATGTGAGAAAATGTCATATTTGAGAGATGCTTTCAAACAAAAATGATTGTGTCTGCATAAATGTTAATACTGATTCATTCATTCATTCATTCATTCATCTTTTGTACCATTTGTGTTGGAGATGATCCCAGCCTGCTATGGAGGAAGGCAGTACACCCCAGTACACAGTCATTCCACACAAAAGTAGTAATACATTACCTTGAACAATAAACACATTGCATTTGTTTCCATACAGTATAAACAATGAACTGCAATGTTTTTCTTGACAGTCTGCAGTGAGCACAGATCTGTACCACTTCAACACCATTCTCTTTCTCTGTGACATTTAGTGTAGTACTCTCTGTCCAGCGTGATATTTCCCAGATCATGTATCCTATATAGCTGCCAAGTTAAATATGTGCAGAAATGTTGCAGTGAGCCGCAACAAATGTAGGATCTCAGTAAGCTGACAGGAGACAGGAGTAAGTTAATCTAACTGATAATTCTCTCTGCCTTGTTTCTAATGCAAGCATTATCACACGAAATCTCCTGGTATGTAAACACGCGGGAAACTGTATTAAATATATTATTTCAAGAGGTTGCGAATAAATGTTGGCATAAAGTTAATTTTTTTATGATTTCTGTCTCTTCTTTCGCTCACCTCCTTTCAAGTCCGCCGCTTCCCTTCCTTGAACTGCATGACCCCTGAGCGGTGTTACATGCGAAGGCCTAGTAAGACGTAACTGATCCCACAACAGTGCCATAACTTCGTGCAAGCTGACAGGGATTGTATTTGTCACAGATATCAAGCATGTTCCACACTCTTATGAGTAATTTGCGGTGTTAATTTCCACTAAGACTTGGTAGATGACACATTAGCTGCATCGTTCTCTCGAGACTCTAATTCAGAAAATCCTAATTGTGTCCTTGTCCAATCAGAAGCAGCTTCCACCAGTGGGAACAGAGTGACCTGCCCATGGGACAATAGGCAGGAAGTGCTCTGGAATACTTTTCTCTCTCTCTCTTGCAAATAAATGATGCACAAACTCAGCGTTTGCAAGCGTCTGCGGTCATGACCTGAAAAGTGTGCTGACCTTGTGTGTGTTTTTGTCTCCTTTTTGTTTTGCTCTGGGGAAATAGCTGAGCTTTCTGTGCCCAGACGCCATTCATTCACTCAGTGTGAAACCGACGGAGGACTGAAAAGTGTTAGAAGTGCGCTCCAGGAAAGTGATCCACTTATTTATAGACCCTTAATTAGACTGGTTCTCTGGAGCTTTTTCTGGGCTAATGATGAAAATTTCCCCCCTCTTTCTGTGTCTGCCTTTGGTCAGCCTTCCCCTCCCTCCCCCCCTGAGAAACCTTGTATCGGTCCTCGAGCCCTCAGCGGCCCCTTCCATCACCACACCCTGCACTCAACTTCTGATGCAGTACATGGGCAGCACAACTCTTGCCCCACATTGCCACCGGGGCTCCACCACAGGATTTATTAGAGCGCTGTCCTCACTGTGGATTAAACATCAGCTGAGCGGTGAGTTTGTCCTGTCTTTATGATTTATTGCATTAAACAAACAATGGAGTGATATTACAGCCCTGCTTTGTTTCACACTTTGTAATGTCTCTGAAATTGATTCTAGACTATTATATTTCTCATCTTGATGTGTGTCTGTGTGTGTGTGTGAGTGTGTGTGTGTGTGTGTTCAGTGTTCAGTTTCTTATTGTCCCCTTGCGTTCGAGTTACTCAACAGGTCTGGGTTGTTTTGGTAGATGGGATTGCGCAATCCAAGCAGAGCTGTGCTACTATGTCTCAGACAAGCAGAAGTGCTGTTATGAAACTGTTCAGTAGGATGTGAACAACACGCCGAAGCCTTAATAACCAAAGGAACACTTCATATAATAATGCACATGTTTTTGTCAGAAGTGAGCAGGATGTTGTTTTGATGGCTCTCATCATGTGTTGAGATGCTTTTGTTAAACACACACAGCACACGTAGTTACGTGTGTCCTTGATCTTTAAAAGCTGTGTTGTGAAGATTTTGTTTGCACCTTTCAGTCTGTAGTACCATACTGAAACGCACCAACAACCTCATTAAGTTCTTTGGAACAAGATCAAAACAAACTCAACCCACTTGTTGGATTCGCAGCTACGCTTTGGTTCTTTGGGCAGGTAAATCAGAAATGTCACTGCCCCTCAAATGACGCATCTAAAGCAAAAAAAAACAAACTGCAAGTTTAAAGTGATATCATTTCCTACTCTAACACCGGGGCAGCTTCTGTAGCCTCAACACCAAGTGAGTGAAAGTGCATGGAAACAGGAGCCAGAGGCCCAGACCTCAGGCACAGGATAGAGGGATTAAGCCACGTGTGTGTGTGTGTGTGTGTGTGTGTGTGTGTGTGTGTGTGTGTGTGTGTGTGTGTGTGTGTGTGTGTGTGTGTGTGTGTGTGTGTGTGTGTGTGTGTGTGTGTGTGTGTGTGTGTGCGAACTGGCAATTCCACCAGATGGTGCGTTACATACCTCAGTGTCAGAGTCCCCATCTCGCTGCTCCCTGGCAGATTCCTGAGGCTCTGTAGTGATACACTCACATGCTTGTTGGCATGTGAGTGAAGGTGCGCTGATGTCCTCTCAGTAAACGCAAGAAAGAAACAAAAAGCTGGAGCTTACCTGACATTTCTGAGGACATGACATAATATCACAGTTTGTTAGTCCTCTGATTACCAGGGAAGAAGGTGCATTTACAGAAAGATAAACAAGCTTTGCATGTGCACGCAGTACCAACACAGGTGCTAATTAAAGTACTCATTAGGTCATGTACAGGCCTGATTGGGTTACCAGTAATCTGCAAGATGCTGGAGAAGGCAAACACCGGCTGGTCAGCTGGTGTGTGGGAGTGTGTATTTAGTGTTTGGGAGGGCTTTTGCATGTGGAGTTACTTTTTGTTCTGGATTTGAGAATCTGTGTGCACGATGCCCCGCTGAAAGATTTTTTTTGCTTGTTTGCTTGTTTGTTTGTACCAGCAGAAGTCATTAAAGGTGGACAACATGGCAGAGTGCGGGGCCCAAGGTGAAGTAATAAAGAGACGTCCAAGTGCCAAAGAAGTGCTGAATGGAGAGCTGACAGGTACGGACAATTAACACAAGATGGTTCGTATACAGTACAACTGAATAAAAAAAAACATACTACACCTATTCTAAGGCGAGAAAAAAAAACACTCTTAATTCCTAATGTGTTCATTTGTGTATGCTCTTCATGTGTGTTTCTCCATGAACAGACTCGGAGTTTCCCATGGACGAAAGGAAGCAGGAGGACAGGGAAGAGCATGAGGCCCTGGTGTTGTGGAAAAAGCCTGTCCAAACACTCTACTACTTCACTCTGGAGCTGCTCATCACCCTTAAATCATGGATAAGCAGGTGAGGATACAAGTCATACTTCATACAGCAACTTTCTGAACTCAAAGAGCTGTTGTCCACCTCTGTGTGAAGATGTATGTGAAATCATCAATACATCTTTGACTGTACTGAAGGTCAATTGACAATACGATGTTGGAAAAATAAGCCAAATGGAAATTGGACAGACTTTAAACTTTGAACTTAAAAAAGAACACGTTTCACTTTGGCTGAGTTCAACTGAGGCATTTTTAAAATTTCCATTCCAACTAGCTCCATTATATATAGCTGTTTTTGGTAAACAGGAGTGAATTCCTGAATGTATTTTGGTAAAACTGAGTTACTGTGAGAGTGCAATTAATAAGAATACCAACCAGCATACAGTTGCAATAGGTCACCAAAAAAATACATGACCAATAATGAAATCATGCTGCCCGAACAATGGCTTACATCAGCTGAGGTCAAGTATTGTGTAAACAAAATAGAAAGAAACATGCTACTGTTTAGAATCAGAGCCCTCGCTATTGGACATTTGAGTTTTTTTTATTCTCTTAGTTTAAAGTTCAGAAGCAGTAAGATTCGAGGGCAGGCCTTTCTGAATATCGCTCAAAGCATGATTCCATTTCAATTCAATTTCAATTCAATTTTATTTCTTTTGCACCGAATACAACACAGTCATCCCACAACACCTTTGCAGAAAAAAACAACAATTCCACAGACGTAAATCCACTCAGTGTAGATGTGCACTATGGTCTTAGAGAGTGAGATATTCCACTGGGTTGAAATTATTTTTACTCAGTTGAATTGAATCATGGTCATTAAATTCACCCTTCAAACACAGGAATTGTGATTTATTTATTTATTTATTTTTACATTTTGTTCAACTCTCAGCCTTTCTGTGTTCAGCACTGTGGACCTACCAGCTTATGAGTAAAATTGTATAAACTTGAAAAGGGTAATTAAACGACTCCAGCAGTTTATAATGTGTAACGGCAACCGCGCACTTGGTAATATTGCTAAGAACATAACAGGAGGTGAAACTGATAAAGCCACTTATTATTCCATTGATCCCATCATAGAGGGTTAGGGTTAGGGTTAGGGTTAGGGTTAGGGTTAGGGTTAGGGTTAGGGTTAGGGTTAGGGTTAGGGTTAGGGTTAGGAAAACACACTATATGGTGGCTGTAAAAGAAAAAAAAAAATCACACATGACTAGAACCAAAACACTAACATAAGGTGAAGTTGTTTATCAACATGACATTCATTTTTTTTTTTTGTCCGTCAAATTCTCCATGCTGAACAGCACGTCTTTTTACACACCTCGTAATCCCTGCCAACACCGAGAGCCCAGAAGAAGGTCAGGGTGTTCTCTCTGGTTGGGGGGGGGGGGGGTTAAGAACTCTGTGGTTGAGCGTGTCAGGACAACGTGTTTATTTTCTAAACTACAAGAGGATGTGGTGAGCCGCAAGCACCACGAGCAGCGTTCTGACGGAGAGAAGCTGCTATCCACCAACACTCAAAACACATGGCGCTGCTGCCGCTGCAGGGCCTGACATGCGAACACATCGGGGCTTTGTCTACCAGCATACAGAGAATTCTATCCTGAATGAATTAGAAGTGCTTTATAATGTACAGCATGTGTGCAGGGAGGCCCCCGGGGCAGCATACTGTCCAGTATTGTGGCTCTACGCTTGTTTTACATCTAATGTAAATGGCTTGTGAAACAGCGAGAGGATTGGGGGGTTGGGTGGTGGGGGTGGGCGGTTTGGGGGGGGGGTCAGTGTAAAGGACTTATTTTGTAAGAAATTATTACGGTCAATTTAATGCTAATCCCACACTCATAAACCAGAAGCTCAACAGAAGTGTGACACTGTTGCTGCCCTGGATGCGCAAATTACTTTTGTTAATTTGTGAGCCAGAAGGACCCGTTTGTCATAAAGTCGTAAAAGTTATTACTGTACTAGAAGCATTCCTCCATCAAGAAGCACTTTTCAGTCATTCATCTGGATTAGGCGTGCTGCTCATTTGGACATTTAAGCGAATGGCTCTTTGAGACCACCAGTAAGAAACGTTGCATTAGAATAACTTGGATATTAAATAATCCATAAACTACATTTGCTCCTCACACTGTTCCATGTTTTATTTCGTCTTGATGATACTTCTGCTACAGTAAAGTTACACATTATTGATATGAAGAAAGCAAAACGTTTGACAAATAGGTAATTAAATGTTAGTGGAAGGAAGAAACATTGCATAAACAAGTTAACCATTGGCAATTAATGTTTACAACAGAAGAAGAAATACTCCCTTTGATGGAAAAGAATAATAATAAGGAGATAATTGCACAGCTTTGTGAGAGGGGATTTTTTTTAATGCACGAGAAAATGTTTGTTTAATAACTTTGTTATTTTTTTTCTCAATAAAAACTGAAGTTGATAAGTGAATAGAATCAATCAAAACAGACGTAAATTGGTTTAGTCTTTTAAAGACGTGTGTTTGAGGGGAACTGGTGACTAAACGACCCCCGGGTGCCAACGCGGGAGTGTGTGACTGTTTGTCTCTGTGTGTTTGCCCTGTGATGGACTGTGGCCTGTACATGATGTACCCTGCCTGGCCTATAGTCAGCTCGGATTGACTCAAGCACCCTGTGACTCAGACATAGATAAAACTGTTTGAAACATGACTGGATGGACAAAATCTTCATCTGGGCGTTTGTGTTTATATTTAACACAAAGATTTAGTCTATCAGTTGGCGTGTGACATTAGCATTAATCAATGTAAGACGTAGCTTCTTGAAAGTTAATGTTCACTTCTTTATAAAGTGGTAGATAAGAATTAAGTGGCATTGAGTTTTTTTAACTTAAACTAATACAATAAATGGGCCAAGAACAAAATATAACTAACAAAAAACGGACATATCATCTGAAGGTATAGCAGTTGTAGGGATGTATTACATGATGCTTTGAGTTTCAGGATTGTCAATAGTAGTCACGTCATCTTTCACTTTCAAATCACAGGAAGTTTAGCACTGAGAAGAAAAAAATAGAACAACCTGCAGCTCTGCATGACAAAGGCAACGCATGGCGTGAGAGCCTGAGTTTAGAGTTAAACATGCAGGTTTCATGCTCAGTGAGAGACAGTCCTGTAATGTGCACAATGCAGAGCTGTATTATTGCAGTGTTATGTGAGACATTAGCTGAGCCTGCAGCACTGTGTAGCTCAGTGCTGAGGCAGGCGGAGGATCATGAGAGGCCATATTGGTACTCCCATAACATCAGGCCGCTGTTAACAGGCATGCAGAATGACCTGAAGGAGAGCCAAGCCAAGATGGTGATGTTCTTTATGCAGAATATAACACCTTATTAAGGCGCAAAGCCAAACTTGAAATCAATTGGCAGGACATCATATTTCTTTTGTGCAGAATTCCAGTCGACTAAGGCCAAAAAATACAGTCCGAGTTCATGTATAGTCACTTCACCGTGGTGTCAAAGTTGTCATGAAATAATCCATCCATCCATCCATCCATCCATCCATCCATCCAAAATAAATAGAATCGTTTTAATTTTATTCACTTATTTTATTGATTACGTTCCTGAAATTAGAAATTCAAATGCTTTATATTTTTACATAAAAATTTCTACGAGACAAACAGTGATGCGTACAAGCTGTTATAAGTATTTCAAAATAAACAAGGAAATCATGTAATGTTTCATAATAATCCTTTCATTCTCATGCTTGTACCATATTTTTTTTTTTACTGTATATTAGTGTGTTTTTTCATTAATTCAGAGACATTTGTGTCAACATTTGGGATCACACACTTTACAGCCACATTAGTAACTTGCATTCATATAGCAATCATCAGTCTGAAGTCATCTGAAATTTACTGGTGAGGACGAATGGTGAAAATACTACTACTACTCCTACTACTACTACTACTACTACTACTACTACTAATAATAATAATAATAATAATAATAATAATGATAATAATAATAATAATAATTCATAATTCCACTGTATAATCAAAGGTTTTGTAAAGAATTAATGATTAATCATTGTGTTCAGTCATGGTTTATTGATTTTATTTCATTCTTTGAATGAGTGAATTAATGACTAATTACATCAGCTACTTTAAATGTATTGGATCTATTTGAGTTAAAAAATAATTTTCAGTTAGGGGGCTCAACTGCAGCGGTCCCGCGGGAGTTGCACTTTTCTGCACTCAAGCAAAACTCGTCGTAACATCTCTTCTTGCGAGAAGAGCATTTATGAACTCATAAAAAACCAGAAGAAAAGAGCAACAAATAAGGCTGAGATAAACTATGAAGAAACAGGAAGCTCTTATAGAGGTAAGTAAACGTTTATCTGGGAATTTGTCGCATTTACAAGATAAGCAAACAATCTTTTGCTTATGTTGATGCTAACAGCTAGCATGGGGGACGTGAAGAAGACAGCAAATGTTTTCATGTACAAGAATAACAACTAGTCATATCGGTTATTGGAACCATTTCAAAGGTAGTGCTTCTGTCCTGCAGTCTTCTGTTGAATTCAATTAATTTGATGAGTTTACACTTGACTGGGTGATAAATACCATAAATCAGGGGTGTTACAGTCATTTTAGTTGAAAGGCCAAATGCTGCCCCCACTTTGGTCCTCTGTGAGTCAGATCACTAAAATGAAAGCTAATTTATTAATGATTAATTTATGAATTACCACATTTCCAAATGTTTTTCCTTTGTTATAGAGAAAATAATTGGGTATCCATAAAAAATATTATTAAATATATTTTCAAAAGACCTGAAAAAAACTCAACAACAACACAATAATCATGCCATTTTTAACAATATCTCAACCTGTCACATGGAGTTGAAGGTATGTTCTGCATATATTTAACATTTTGTCATTGTCTTTCATTATCAGTGTGTGTCTTCAGGTTAAAATCTGACATTCTATATATGTTTTACAAATTGACATTATCACACTTTTCTATTTTGCAAGTAATAGTTAGTTTGGACGTCGTTTTCAGAACATTGCCATGTGAACATGAGACTTTTTTGGAACCTTAATAATGCCTCCTGCTATAAAAGTCAGGGAAAAGTCCTGCTTGCATGTTTTTACAAACTCACCCTTACACTCACACACATATTATTTCATCAGTTAAGGTAGCTGGTTTTCCAAATGTAAGACAAGCCAAAGAAAATGAATTAAAACCAGATATTTCTACTGAAATAGTCAATGTTTTTCTTATTTTAACACTTTTTCGTGGTCTTTATCAGACCCTCTGGGTGGCTGGTTTTGCCCGTGACTCCCTTCCTCCATCAGCTTCCCTTGTATGAAATTCCATTTTTGTTTTCATGCCTTCGTGGGACTTTGAGGTGGTCCACCGTATTCTTTTTAATGTCCCTGAAATCTTGCCCCCCTGCCAGGATTTTAATGGCGTGAAGGTAAAAGCCGAATTCATGGCAGAGCTGTTGCACTGGGTCGCATTAGACTGCGCAGGTGTTCCTAACGCGGCGCTAGGTGAGCGTATGAGCGCTGCATTGCGCCCACATCTGTTTCACTTTTTACCTCCAATCAGCGACGACCAGTGAGGACTTGCAGCGGCGGGACTTGTTTTCCAGCAGATGTCTCTCTCTTCTTTTTTCTGACACACTCTCACCCACGCTTTCCCGTAATTTCTTGCGTTCTAACTTTCTCCTCCCCACTCGCATGTCGTCTTTCACTTCTGCCCACTTCACCACTATCTCCTGTCCTCATCACCCAGGCTCTGGCAGCAGAGACAGACTGTGTTCGGCCTGCTGATCCTGCTTATCCTCTTCGTCATTGCCTACCGTATTGAAGGAGCGCACCAGAAGGTGACTGCATGCTTTAACATCTGTTTAGAATTGTGCCGTGATGCTGTGAGAGGTCAGTGAATGTACAGGGCTGCTCCTGCTCCACTTGCTCGCTTTAGTCCGTTTTCCATTCAATGAGATCTTGTGTCATCGCATGCCTGATCAGATCTGTTTTTAGTAGGAATCTGGGACAGAGCACATACCTCACATTTGCTTGATTACTGTAAACTCTTTTATCCATTGGGGATTGTATTGGAGTCATGCAGTTGAACCACAAGAGGCTGTGCTCTATAAATGACTACCCCCCCCCCCTCCCTTTTCTTCCTGACAGGAACTGTAGTAGTCTGAAACCTTATGCTGTCATAAAACAGTTTTTTTTCCTCCCCTGCATTTATATGTCAAGTTGTGTAATCATTTCTCAGCAACTACACGTAACAATCTCCAATAGCTGGCACTCCACTTCCCAGCAGTGTGGCAGTGAGGAGAAGTGGAGAGTACATGCTGTTTTTGTTTTGCTGGGTTTCCTGGGAAGTAGAGTTTTAGGTCAAAGCCCCCCTCCCCCTTCACTCCTCTGCCTCCTTTACCCCTCAGTCCCCTCCCTGCTTCCCGTAATCTGCACACTCCATATTTCCTCCCGAAAAACAACCTGTCTTTGTCACAATGAGTGTTAATGAGGCGATAGATGGAGTGATAGTGGCGGATGAGCAGGAGGACAGTGAGGAGGAGAGCTCTTGCCTCAAACTTCTTTCCCTCTCTCTCTCTCTCTCTCTCTCTCTCTCTCTCTCTCTCTCTTGCTCTCTCTCTCTCTTTGCAAGTTGTGTAAGAGTTTGGCTGCCACCAAAAAGAATAATGGTGCTGTTCTTCTGTCAGTGTGCTGAACACTCTTTCCCTACGGCTCTCTCCTCCACACTCAACAACAACTTCTGTCTCTAAAGACTTCTCTCTTCCTCTTCCTCCACCACTCACTTGCCCTCTCCCACCCTTTTTAAAGTGCCCTCTGTTGTTGCACACTTTCACTCTCGTACCTTCTCTCACTCTGCCTCAGTCTCTCCCTCTCCCTCCCCTCCCTCCTTCCTCGCCCCCCCCTTGTTTTGCTCACACTCTATGCATGTGTCTCTGCCATGTGGTTGACCGTCCCTCTCTCTGGCCCCTGCAGTATGTGCGCTACATGGAGAAGAAGACGCTGTGGTGCGCCTACTGGGTCGGCCTGGGCATCCTCTCCTCCGTGGGCCTCGGCACCGGCCTGCACACCTTCCTCCTCTACCTGGTAAGACGGCACGAGTCCTGACGGCCACGCTCTCACGCTGCCGTCAGCCACTCGTGCCTGTGCACATTTCTGACTGGGCTCCAACTCGCACCACAGCAGTGGATGATAGTGGCGGAGTGACGCAGGTCTTAAAAGGGGCTGTGTTGATGCTGTTGTTAAGTTGTTGCCAGGGGTTTGACAAGATAGTTATTGAAAGCTTTTTTTTTTTCTTTTTTCTTTTTTTAATTTGGTATTCTCAGTTGCATATGTGAGCGTGTCAGTACGGGTTTGCGAGCGCGTGCATTTCAGAGCGGGGCGGAGATGAATAGACTCCGTGGTAGCCGCACTGTTTTGACAGGCAGTCCAGGAACAATCGCACTCACTGACCCCTCTGACTGAGTGCACATGAGGATAAAAACATCCCCCCCTTTCTCTCTCTCTCTGAGCTCTTTCCCCTTCTTGCTCCCCACTGTGTCGCTCACTCTCACTTTCTCTCCTTTTTTTTTTTTTAAATGTCTCTTCTTCTCTCTTTCCTTGTTTGTGTGTGGGGATGTTCGCTGGGTCGGTACTACTGATCAGACCAGGGTCCCAAAACATCTGCTTGTCTTCACTGCTCAGAGTCCATCTGTCAACAGGGGAGTCCACTGTCACACTTGTTTGCCCTTGCCCAATGGAGCTGAACTAGAAACCTTCCTTGAAGTGTGTGTCCTCCATTCCACTGGGGTTTTTTTTATTTTTTTTAAGCCAAACTTTAGCCCTCCAAAATGTAATTTGAGAGATTTTTCTTTTTCCTGGCTTAGTGGCGCAGATCTTATTTATTTAGATTTTTTTTTTTTACTGGAAGGATGTCACCATCTAGTGAGCGTGGCTGCTACTGCAGGTTTTGGTGTCATTGAGTTCACGACAGAACTTGGTGCTCTTTAGCTGGAGCTGCTGTCGTGCATTTTTTACAGAGTTGGACTGATAATGGCCCGTGAGGGTCGATCCTGGTGCTGATAGTTAGGGGTCTTAATCAATCACTGATCCATTTCTGCATTTTCAGAGATTTTTCTAATAAAGATGTTTCATTTTATCACATGGCTTCACCAAAATCACATGTGAGTGGATGGAAATGCTTCTTTGGTTTAAGGTTAATGAGTTTCAACTACAAACACTGCTTCTTAGACAGTTGAATTGTTTTATTTGACGACGAGGTTAATGAGTGACTCAAAAGTTGCTCTCAAGTGTGAATTTGTCTCCGTCTGTCCGTCCCTCTCTGTGTTTGCCCTTTGATGGACTGGTGACCCGTCCAGGATGCCCTCTGCCTTCACCACATAGTCCGCTGGGATCAAGTCCAACCAACCCCACTAAAATAAGTTGGATAAAGTCGGTTTTTGGCAGATATGCAATTAAATGCGTAGCCTCGTGTTGACCCGAGTTGTTATTCTAACCTTGTTTATGTAAGATCTCATATTGGCTTCCTTTATTCAACAGAGGCGCAAGCCAGGAGCTCAAAAACATTGCAGCTCCTTTCCTGTCGAATCTACATTCTTCAGTGATTCTTGTTCATTTCTGTGTCCTGATAACACATTTCTTGTTTCTGTCAGCGAAGATGTGTCGCTCTATTTTTAGGATCTGGGACTCTGTGAGCGATTGTAACTGGAACAAACAAGTTCGGCACACTCACTAAGAAGTCTTAACACTTTTCTTCCCTGTCCGTCAGACTTCGCTGTGATGGTGAAGAAAATAATTGTTGGGAGTGAGGAGCTGGAGTGAGTGTGTTTACAGAGAACACAGACACAAAATGCTCTTTCGCTGGTTTACTCAGTGCACTGCCGTAGACTTGCACCTACTCCCGGGAGAAAGCATTGTGTAATATGTCATTGAGTTCGGCACCAAGCTGCATGATGGGAAACTGACCTGAGAGCAGATCTCGGGCAGCGAGTATCATTGATTAGTATTGATTTCCTGACCTGGAGAACATTATTGGCAGCAGCTTTGCTAACTCATTCCAGATTTAGTACATTTTTACACACAGACACGCTGTCACATGAGTCACCGTGTGCCTTAACAAGTATGTGTGTGGACTGTGAGAGAAACTTACACTCAGGCACAGAGAGAACATGCAAACTGAAAACTAGAAGACCACTGTAATTAGTTGACGGTAATCCACTTTGCAGCTATACAAGAATTATATTAAAAAATCATAAACCAGGGGTGTCAATAGATGTAAAATAGAGCCATAATCAGCTTTAAATTGACATTTTAATGTTTTTATTTGTTGTGGCGCAGAGTATACCTGATGAAAAAGTCCATATTTTATGCAAAAACCAAACAATTACTATGCGAAATAATTACAACAATCTCAACATAAAGCTAATTTTAATGAAAGTTCTGGTGCTAAATACTGTGAAAAGTCCAAAAGACTGTTGCTGTTGCATTTTGCATGTTTTTACAAACTTGACTGCGTGACTTTCAGCCTAATGCTAGTTTGCGATCTTTCATGGCAGCATCACTGATATCTCAACTCAGGTCTCAGTTTTGTGTTTTGTCCACTACACTTAAGAAATTTCCTCAAAAAAATCTATGTTTTCTTTGAAGTTTTTACAATTTTGGCCTGATTGGAGCCTCTTGTGGAGCAATTTTGGCCAACAGGCCTCGTATTTAACACCTCTGCTATAAGCCATAACAGTTTTCTGTATTGATTTACACAAGCCCGTTCTTGTCATTTTAGTTTTTTATCACTATATTTCAAATTTTAATCCTTATGAAATCATGTAAAGATGTGCTAGTGGGCTCTGGGAAATCAAATAATCGTCTGAGTCAAAAATAATACTGTATATTGGAATTACTATGATTATGAAGATGTGATTAATAAATGTAAAGCTTGTTTTTGTGTGAACAGTGTTTTTAAAGAACCTCGTTCCTTCGTCTTAAAGGTCAGTAGAGGGTGCCAGTGATCTTCAGATGTCAGTAACTCAGAGTCGTCAGTGTTGAGTAACACAGTACAATACCTGAAATAGGTTATTGGGTCAATATGTTGAGATCAGGTAATAACATTGTGTTGTCTGTGCTCCAGAAAACAGAAGAGTGGCAGATGTGTGGATTTAGAGAGCGGATGTTTGAAACTGTGCTTCATATTTTGGCTTTTTGCACTTTCTGCAAGGTGTAGTCATTTCTATAAGATCTAACATGAAATTTTCCAATCAGTTATAGAAAACATGAGATCCAGATCCCTTTGTGTAATTCCTGATGCTGACCTTGAAAGTCTTAAACAAGATGCTTTGTAAGAAGTGAACATCACACATCACACATTACAAACAGAACCCGGTTGTTGCGTCTGTTTGAAGTGTCACACTTCAGCAGTATTGTGGGGCCACCAGCAGAGGGGGCTGTGGAGCCGGCGACTGGCAGAACGTCCTGGCGGATGAATCTGGAGCAGAAGTGGCAGCTCTCCTGTCCCCTGACATGAGCAATTGGTGCCCTGCATCTCCTCTCTGTGTCCGCAGCCTGCTGGGACGGCGGGGGATCATTGTACAGGGTTCAGGGCTGGTTAATGGAGAAAGATAAAACGCTGCAGCTCAGGCATAGAAAAGGAAGAAGAAGAAGAAGGAGAAGAAAAAAAAGGCCCACTTGGCACATCATCAAGTGTATTTTATCCAGCTGCTCTGAGAGAGGAGGTAGTGGGCGGGTGCTTACAATACACACCATGAAAACAATGAAATCACGCAGGAACGGGAGAGAGATCTCATTTCGGCAGGGCCCTGCGGAGGCGAGGATTAGTGCTCACATTCCCGGAGTCCTGCACCTGTGCATCGATCTGCTGTAATGACTGTCAAGATCACAAGTACGAGTGGGATCGGAGATCATTCACACATTCTTTTTTTCTTTTTGGAGCACTTGTTGTGGGGCGACAACTGGTGTCACTGCTCTCATAAATCCTCTTTTAACTGAAAAAAGGGTGAGCAGTGAGTGTGACTCTTGAAAGCTGTAAATATTTTAGAAGAGAGCTCATCTGAGTCACCCACCATTAAATTACTCTCGGTAATGGCCGTTGCCATTAAGTCATTATGGGCAGCATGAAAATTGTCGAGCTCGACGTTAAAATCAACAGAAACAAAGAATTAAAGTCATTATAATTGGAGCCGCGCATGTTGCTGTTTACATAATAGCAAATCTGTTTAGTTTTTCTTTCTCTCGCCCCCTTCACGTGGATTAGTTTTTAAGTAAGAGGTGTACATGATATCCTCACATTAGCATGCATGTCAGCAGTCACTGGGAAAAAAACCCCAAAACAACGTCTTAGCTTGTTTGCATTTGATTTATGATTTATAGCGCCATGTTTTCCACCAGTAGTTTTTACTAATTTCCACATTCCACAAGATGGTTTTTGTTGAATATACAGGGCAAGCTCTCTTATTAGTTTTGGGTTGTATGTTATTACTAGTAGAACAGCTTGATTTCGATCATTGAATTCTGTCAGACACCGAGACCTCAAAGTTGTTTTGCTCGATACAATGGACTCACGTATTCACTGTAAGTTTAGAGTTTTTGAGATGGACTTATTCAGAGTAATGCAAATCAAAGATACGACGCAATAGATCAATTGAAGAGCTAAAATTAACTTACAGACTATGAATATAACAGTAAAGGACCAGATAAAATCAAACTGATTAGGCAAACTGTCTGGTGGATTATTATATGGCTCTGTGTTATTTCTTTTTATGATAAAGAAAAGAAATAAGTAGATAGAAAAAATATTTATTGAATAAATGACAACTGGTCTGAAATGTTAAGTAAGCTTCAGTGATAATCCATAAGTCTAACAGTGCCCAACTGATTCAACAATCTATGAAGATCTACAAGAAATCTTATAGAAAGTCTCAAACTTCTACTGTAGATCCTGACAACTAGATCTTATATTGTGAAAAAGATTAGTGGTAAAAGCTGCATTCTACCCAAATTATACTGAAAAGGTCAGTGGCTCATGTAAAAATGTACGTCAGTGGCATTAGTATGTTATTTATAATATCATGTTTGTCTTAAAACATAGTGAAAAATAATAAACATCACTTTATTTATAGTAAGATATTCAAATCTAACCTAGTATCAGGAAATGCAGTGTGTGCGTGTGTGTGTGTGTTTTGCATGACATCATCAGAAGTTTTCCACTGCCTTCATTGTCACTCACTGGGTTGTGATAAGAGTCACCAGTGATGAAGACTGATGAAGACTCTTCAGAAAAGTGCTGAGTTCACTCTTGACTGCTGAGGACAACGTTGAGATTATTGTAACTTTCCAATGCATGTTCAAACAATCGTGACTCAGCGCAGCATAACCGCTCCTCTGTTCTCCAAAGAGAGAAGTGATACCTCGCATGCTACCCAGAACATGAGTGACACATCCAGATCAGGTTCAGCATTTGTTTGAAAAGCTGAAAAGCTCCTCTTGAGTCACCGCTGGCCGGCTGTAACGGATCTCACACTTTAACCTGAAACACCTCTTAAATTCAATTTGAGGCCTTTCATTTTTAACTACATCTAGATAGTGTGTCAGAACTTTATCGCGTGGGGCGGCCGGATTACACACATACTATAAAGATAGCTTGGTTAGAAATTTTACACTGAGCTGCAGCTGTGAAAGGAATTGGCCGAGTTTCGATTCAAATACAGAATGGGTTTTACTTCAAATGGCAAAAACAAAAAAAAAAGAGGGGGGGGGGTGGGGGGGGGAGCACAAATGCTTTCATTCATGATTATATTTTTATTTTTTTTATTGTTTTACCCAATTAAGTTTCTCCCTTCTAAGGTTTGGAGACATAAATTTGTCCGAACATCTTGTGACTTACTCGTCTTCACCAAACCCCTTAAAGAGGAATGCCAGCGATGCCAGAGATGTGTGTGTGTGTGTGTGTGTGTGTGTGTGTGTGTGTGTGTGTGTGTGTGTGTGTGTGTGTGTGTGTGTGTGTGTGTGTGTGTGTGTGTGTGTGTGTGTGTGTGTGTGTGTGTGTGTGTGTGTGTGTGTGTGTGTGTGTGTGTGTTCTCAGTCTTAACTGTCACACTTCAGCCATCCGAAGCATGTGTCTGCCGGTGTGTCAGCGGGCCTGAGAATAGTGCTCATACCGAGTACAATAAGCGTTCGGCCTGACACGCACACACACACACACACACACACACACACACACACACGGAGGAAACCAAGTGGGCTTAGTGTGGAATGGCACCAGCAACCCTCCCAGAACAAACCAAAATGCTGCGTGACCTCTGCAGTTGTTGCTTTTTATTCCTCTCTTCTTCTGTATCCAAACTTGTGTCATGGAAGTCTGCCGTATACGTCATTTAGTGCTTTGCTGTTCACGGAGCGCATCACCCACTGGATTTGTGCATCTTCCTTTTTAGTACTTTCAGTGAAGGTTTGTAAAGACCACTATTTCACTGTAGTATTGGATAATTAAAGCACATTTAACCAATATATTGATATTTGCACATCACATTTGATTGTGAAATCAAAATCACATTTGAGGCCTCAGCTCAATAATAGGCACAAATTTGATAGATATGTATTTCCCGCACTGGCAGTCTTTCCAGGTCATAGTCTCACAGTCTCATAGTCAGCTGGGTTTGGCTCCACCGCCCCGCTGTCCTGAACTGGAAAGTGGAAAAGAAAATGGCTGGATAGATGCCTGCCTGTCACAAAACAGGAAAATCCGTGACGATAGAGGCAGCATGCTGTCTTAAAATAAGAGTAGAACATATTTAGTTGTTTTTTTTTTTTTTAAATGAAATACAAATGTTCAAATGTGAGAAACCTTAACCAAGCAACTTAACCTCAAAAATAATATTATTATTATCAAAATACTTCAAAGTTGTTGCCAATTACCACAAATCAGTTCCATTGTTTTCTGCTTAGGATTATACACAGAAAAATCTAATAGACATATGAATGTAAAAAAAATATTAAATAATTTGTGTCTTCAGTAAAAACTCAATTTAAAGATTACATTTCACTTCAATTACAAGTTGAATTCTCTGCACCTATATGTGTTTTTTAGTCACAAAGCAATATATATATATACATTATAGAGGAACATTTTAATAATTTATTGAATGAATCATACCCCTTTTTTTTATGCATTGAAAATGCGGTATTATCAGACAGTGATGTCAGGAATCCGTTGCACAGTCGGAGGTCCGACTGAGTGCGTCTGAACATGAAGTCATATGGGAAAAGCACATGGATAAATCACCAGGACCAACCCCTACAATTTGTGTGTGCGTTGTGTGTCTTTGTGTGCATGTACGTACTTACCACCCACTTGTAAATACCCCCCCCCCCCCCGCTCCACCGCTGGCCTCGGTCCAGCGTTCCACTACCTCCCTCCGAGATGCCGACCGGGGCTTCGCCATAACGAACTAACCTCTAATGTTTGTCCTACTTTACCTCCAGCAGTCTCCCACTGTATGAAGTGGTGAGCAGGTTCCGCGAGCCGGACCATGTCTAATGTGCTCAAATGGCCCTTGACAACCACAGCGACCTGTTAATGACTGGACCGTCCTGTGGTTGTGGTCTCTGAGAAACTGGTCAGTTTCTGGTCACCCATTAATGTCTGGTATGGGCTGCAGCAGTGAATACATTATGCCGGGAACTAACAAGCCGGGTGCGCGCCGTGACTGGGTGACTGGGACCGTTATGGCGTGCGTTGGCGAAGGTTTCACATGTCTAAACACATTGAAGCTTGGAAAGGGATAAAGAGACAAAAACAAGACTTCACTCTGCTTGTTCGGCCTCCCGGAGGGGGATATTTAAAGTTTAGTTGGATGACATTTTTGACCTCACAATAAACCTGTATGTCAGCCAGCATGTTCATATACTGAGGAATGTTTCCAAAGCAAATGCATACATTATACGGGAGGTGTCAAAATAATTTTATTTGAGAGATCCCATACACCCCAATTTGATCTTGAGTGATCCAGTCCAGTCAAATGGGCTTTAAATACAACCGTTTTAAAAACTGTACACTTTTAGAAAACAGTTGGAACATATTGGAGTGCAACCTCAACATAGAACCATTTTTAATGTGTGTTTAAATTTTGGCTTTTGTGCTGACGCTGCTTTGTCAGTAGTTTATGAAACGGAACCAAAAACGGAAACTGCCACTGAAAATGCAACTTTTTGGAAACGGCTCCCAAAGTGGAACTTTTGGAAAATTCTCGGACTTCGTCTTCGTAGATAAAGGGAAAAATGCAACACACAACAGCACGCACTAGTGGCCCGACTGTGTAACTACACAGTATTCAGCATTTCTGCCATTTCCGTGTAAACGGACATTGCTTTCAAAACGTTGACACGTAAACGAAAAACTTTTCTCAAACAGAACTCCAACAATTATGAGCTTATACTTAAAACGTTAAACTGGGCCTAAAAGAACCAAGAATAAAATCTCCGGTCTTAAAAAAAAGAACCTAATTTGAAAGCAGAGGATGAAGTCTTGTAGCCATGATTTTGGATTTTACTGCCGTGTTTATCTTCAAAGTAATTTAAAAGTCAGATTTTCTGTTTCTTTTTGTTCTCAGCTGTAGTTTGTGGGTCCGACAATGTGAAAAGATAATCTCAGGCTGTCTGTGGTAGCCCCAATGTGCTGTCAACTGCTGTCACCGTATTCTGCCACAGTTTAATGTAACACCACATTTCAATCCATGAACAAACGTTTCACCACAGTTGCCTATTTTTTTTTTTTTTGTGAGAAAGCCAAAATCGCAGTTTGTAACTGCTTTAAAAATGAATTAGTGTCACATTTGCATCTGTGTATACTGTTACACTATTACAGACAGTATATTAAAATGCAGTGTGAAAAGTTCAGCAATATGTCAAGACTACAACAAAAGCTGTTATATATTAACACATTTTATTGTGAGACTTTCTCACACGGAAACTCAGTTATGGTTAAGTGTAAAGTGCTGCAACATAAAATACGACGGCCATAAATTTGAAATGTGTCACATTGCAGGGTACTTCATCGTCATCGCCTTCTTTCATCTCCACCGTTTCATGATAAATGCCGTCAACACTGAGAATATCTCGTGATGACCAACAGCCTTTGCATTTTTCTGGCATTGTCTGAAGGATCCGGCCATTGGCGGAAAATGTTGGGGTAACTCGGCCTCTGGCTGTGACATTATGTTATGACTGTGTGCGTTTGTGTGTGCGTGCGTTACTGGAAGCAACAGTTGCGCCGGGATCCTCGCGATCGCACACAAAAGGAGGCATTGTTTCATATGTCGAGCGTTAAACAATTCAATACGATAATTGCAGTGATGCTGGATGCTGTGGACAACAGTCAGCGGCCAGCCAGCCAGCCAGCCAGCCAGCAGTCACCGCCGAACTCATACACACTCGCACACACACTGGGAGGGAGCGCTTTTCTTCTCGTGTGCGTCAGCAGCTGGTCAACATGCAGTCGTTACCAAAGGCTCCTTCTGATTCTGAATAGATATCAAAGTCATTTACCAAAATGCATTTCGTGTCAGTTCAGTCGTCAGGGCCTCCAAATCGCGGCGTAGAAGCTGAATCCTTTTTCCTGATGCACTGATTTCCTGAAAGTTACACTTCAATAATACCACATTTCAGTGTATCGCACAGGAAATGAAACATTTTTCAGGCAAATTTTCTTTGAAATTAGAAATACAAACTTAAGTTGTGTTTATTTCCCAGGGTGAGTTTTAAATATCATTCTGATTTAGTTTTGAATTTAAACCTGATTCTTTTTGATACTAATATTCCACTGATGATCTGCGTTGTCCTCGCATCAATATGATCTACATCAGTGTTTATAAACCTTTCCCTTGAGGGACGCAAATTTTTAACAATGTAAAGTTAGTTTTTTGCTTTTGACGGATTCATCTTTCTGTTTCGCTGCCAATTTTTCTCCCGCTGCTCACTTTGCAAGCTTATGTTTGTCTGTATTGCAGACAGGATGCTCACATTCAACACGCTCGTATCCTTCATGGCATTTCAAAACTTTTAAACGGTAATTTCTTAAAAAAAATCATTTTGGAATAAATGATACACTTTTAAATGTAAATGCTTAAACTTTTAAAGTTTTGGGACATGAATAAATTTAATGGGACTCACCTATTTTTAAAACTCAAGAGCGATTTACAACCCTAAACTACATCAGTAAAAAGGAGTCATGATCAACTGAGGAAAATAGAAATATGCAAAGATTAAAAAGATTTAAAATAACTAATAGGTTTTACATTTCCAAAAGGAATAGGAGAGACAGCGCTCTTATATTTTCTCTGTTTAAAATGTATTCAAATCATACATATTCCTACTGACCATACATATTTACTATTAGAAACAAAAATTTCACAAATATTTGGTAATCATGCACAATTCAGGTGCTCTTGATTTTTTTTTTTGTTACATAAAGAAACAGCTGTAAATTTCCACTGTTCATACTTAGAATAGAATAAAATAGAATCTAGGGCTCGACCGATATGGATTTTTTGGGGGGCCGATGCCAATTCTGATAGGAAGAGGAAATATAACAATTCCGATTACCGTTATATATCGGCCAGCTAAACGTGTTGGGGCGACATGTCAATAAGTAATGACGTGCGTCGAAGCGTCTCATGAAAGATGGCGGCGTCCGGTCAATGTATTCAGCAGCGATAAAACCAATGATGGAGAACGAGCTCAGATATCAGTCAAGCGTGACTGACGCTATGATGTACGTCTTGGGAAATGGAGAAACTCCCTGAGCTCTGGTTTATTTCGCAAACTAGTTAACTTACCGTTGGCGTGAACCACTCGGTTTTATAAATGCATTGTCGGCTTTTCACTCTGCTGTGGGGATGAATGGACTGTGACATGAAAGGAGTCAGAGCGCCCTCTACTGGATACGTAACACAAGCACATCAGAAAAACAGAATTCCCATTTTATTCGTGAAAAAAGTGTGAAAGTCGCCGTCAGTCGGCCAAATGACCAGTTATTCTCTAATGGCTATAATCAACCGATTAAATTGGCCGGCCGATTAATCTGTCGGGGCCCTAATAGAATCTTTTTGTTGTCTTGTAAAAGTAATTGAAAATCCGGTTCCGAGGAGTGTGTATCCCACTTCAGGCGTCTCTCCCTGCAGAATGCCAACTTTGCTACCTAGATTGTGAAACTCGTCAAAGATAGAAACTTTTGCCGCATTGTCGTGTCTCCAAACTTCATCGTCGTTAGGGTGACATCAGTATGCAAACAGAGAGCTTTTCCACACTCTTGTTTGTAGTACACAGTGTGGAACAATGAGGTCAGAAAGAACAAAGACTTCCCTCGCTTATAATCACCTGCCTGCACCTTGTCCTGACGTGATGTCCGTATATGTGTCAGTGAAGGGAGGCGCGACGTGAAGAAGTTACCTGGATTTGGTGGGCCGGGTTGAGGTAGTCGTAGCGCTGAGTCACGCAGCCGACATGAAGGAACTGGACTTGTGTGTAAGGTGAGAAGCAGTGACACAGCAACGAAGCCAGTGGGAGGGAGAACAGGTACTCCGAGTCACGCAACGCCACTGTGTGTGTTTGGTAAACACACTTTATCTGAGGCAGAGCCAGAAGGTGTGAACAAGGAAAATATAGAGTGTGTTTTTTTTTTTTGCTGTACACACAAGTGTGTGTGTGAGAGGGCAGGAGGGAGGATTTAAGCTTGAGGAGTGTCCAGACTGACTGGGGCAATGGTGGGAGTTTCTTGATGTCACGCTCTGCTAATGCTTCTCTAATTATGTTGTGTTAAGATGTGTGAGAATCACACCATTATTTTTAAGTCCTTAATGTGTTTTTTGGTCCCAAATGTATGTCATCTGAAGGGAGTGTGCAGTGTTTCAAGAGGAGACAATGCTATATCCTGTTGCCTCACTGTCCTGTCCTCCCACGTCCCGTCCTGTCCCGTCCTGCCTTGTCCCATGCAGCTCCGGAACTTGCAGCCACGCCCCGCATTTGCCAGATTGCTTTGGCTCTGAATTGCGCAATGCCAAACTGCCCCCGTGCGTCACTGGCGTCACCCTTCCCACACAGTTGCACGTATGATCGCAAACTTTTTGAATAGGCTGAAGTCGCTCCTTCGCAATATGAGGTCCTGCCTTTATTTGCTAATAGAGATTGTTTGATCATCGCTTATTCACAGCCATCTAGGTAAACATTCAACGTGCAACATGAGGTCTTACAGAGGAAGTGTAATATCACATGACCTGGCTTTGCTCACTGGCTCTCATTCATCATGAATCTCAATCGTTGTGCTCTCGGGGGACAATATTACTGTTACAAACGAGTCAGCGTAGAATTCTCAACGGTAGTTTATCTAAATAGTTTCCACATTCCTGTGAAGCAAGAAACGTTGATTACTTCAGCGTTCTTTCTAAAAACATTTTTTAATGTAATTTTTTTTTCTGCAGATTGATGGCTTTTTGATATTTGTTTTGACTAAAAGTGGAAATAAGAATGCTTATTACTCAAGAATGCAACTCAAATGACAAACTATTGAATCTCTTCATCTGACATCTGAAGTTGAGTTGAATTTCTTTTTATGAGGATTGTCAATTGATTGTGATTTTTAATTGTTATTTTTTGACCCTATTTACACAATATTTTCAAGTGAAAAGGCAAAACTTTCTTTGCATTTTGGGTGTCCGTTTACAAAACTCGGAGTCACTGAAAATGCAGCTTTTTGAAAACACCACTAGTGGTCCGACATGAAAACTACATTATTTTCTGCCGTTTCCGTGTGAACGGATGTCATTTTCAAAATGTTGTTGTGTTTTCTGAAACAAAAACCATATTTGCACTTTGTATGTTGTTGCGTCAACAACGGTCCCAGTGTTATAGCAGATAGTCCAAAGGTAGTGGTTTTATTAAAATAAACCAAACGTGGTCACCTGCCGAACTTGAAGCTTAACAGAAAAACGTTCCAACAACAGTGTTGTACAATAGAGGGAGTTACAATATCCATCTATCCATTTACCTTTTAAACCTCTTTCTTCAACTTAGGGTCAGGGGCTGCTGGAGCTGAGCGACCATGGGCGAAATTAGGGTACAGCTTGGATGTCTAACGGGTTATTCATTCTCCGTCTCAATGAAGTGAACAACAGTCCTTATGTAGCAACTTAATCATTTCATAAAAAAAATGCTAAACACATGAAAGACGTTTCATTTCATTAGTTCCCAACAGACGCACCAGACGACAAACCTTTTGTTTGGTTTGAATTGATAAATAAATGACAGATGTGTGAAGAGGATCAGACCTTTTCAAAGGCCTCAGGTCTACGTGTGCACAGTCACACACGGAAAGGGCTTGAATTGAGAACTGGCTGCTCATCCATGTATGCAGCACCGGGCACATGGCTCTCATCTGGCAACCGTGGAGTGAACGAGGCTTATAAAGCTCTTGCTAATGAAACACTACATTTATCGCTTTCTTATGGGGCCCCCCTGAAAAGTGGAGGGTGGAACATTTTGCAGGTTGCTTTGGCCCTGCGTCAAAATAACACTCGTCTCTGGCACATATAAAGGAAATGTATATTTTCGTGAAGTGCCACCCCATGATGCAGCAGGTCCTCCACCACTGAGAGCCAGTGGAGCAGGTTCAACTCTTCTTGAACTGACTTGCCATAAAACAACTGTTGTAGCGCTCAACGAATTGTGTTTCCGGCATTAATTGTTTCATGGTTGTAAGAATACACTTGCAGGAAAAACCCGGTGAGTTGCCAAAAATCCAACCACAGCTTCAGATTAGATTGATCTTATAAAATGCACAACAGCCTTAAAAAGCTTCAACTCAAGTGGTTTTTCTTTCCCTTAACTGGCAGTGTGTCACTTCTGGAGAAGACCGTCCAGATATGGATCAGATGGAAAGTTGATCTAATTATACAGATCAGGTGGTTTTGATGCTCCACCTTTTGCTTTCTGTCATTTGCATTCGGGGCCTTCCGAGTTAACGCTTTGATCCTCAAAAGCCTCTCTTATTCCGTTTGCATAATGCAATGAGAAAAGCTGCGCAAACATGTTTTTTGTTTTTTTTTCTTTCTAACTAATCTATTGTGAAAAAGGAGAATAAACTAAATTCTGTATGTGACTCATTTCTGTCACTTTCAAAGGGATCTTCCTCTGACTCAGAATATGTCCAACAGGTGTATTTACTCCCACTTTCTTTCTTCTCCACCTTCCTCTCTTTCTGTCTTCCCTTCAGGGACCACACATAGCGTCGGTTACCCTCGCGGCCTACGAATGTGGCTCTGTGGATTTCCCCGAGCCCCCCTATCCAGACCAAATCATCTGCCCCACGCAGGAGGCAGCAACGCCAGGCTCTGACGTAGAGCAGGTGAGCATGGAGGCCGCGGGGGCCGCCGCCCTCCAGGGGAGCGTCTCTCTGTGGACCATCATCTCCAAAGTCCGTCTGGAGGCCTGTATGTGGGTGAGTGGCTGTCACAGATTGTAGATTTTGCTCGAAGACCAAAAGAAAAATCGGTTTCAAGTTCAAGTAGGGTCGTTGCAGAATTTTGTGCAGAATCAAGAGAAATAGCGTTTTCTTGTCACGTTTGGAGTTTTTAGCCACAAAATGTTGTTGTTTGTCAGGTGAAAAGCTCATAAATGTTTAAAACTTCACACAAGCATCATACAATGTTAACAACAAGTGTTAACATTGCCATACTTAACATGGAATTCAAAGAATTCACTTTTTGATTCATTTGCAGAAACGACACAGTCACGCTAAAAAAACGGGCAGCAAATGTATTCATCGATAACTCGTACTGCTTGGAAACTCCGCCCCCTTTACAACGAATTTCCCCTCAGCAGCGTTGAAGGTTTCACACCTCTAACCAAACCCCGAGAGACCACCACCGCAGATCTGACATTTTTTTCCAGTGCCGAAACCGATAAAAATATTGCTTCTCTATAATAAAATCAACTGTAAAAGGAGGTTTTTCAAATTCATTATGTCATATTTTCTGTTTAAAGTTGGGTGTTTGACAAAGAGCAGCCCTCTGTACTTGGCTCGGTTCTGCTTAGATCAGGCTTCTCGTGGTTTATCAATGACTCACACGTGTCTCGGGCTAAAACCACTGACAGTGGCAAAGGACACGTGTGACCCGAGCACACTCCATTCGTGGCTTTCCTGTAACTTTTGTCCACTTTTCTCATCAGATTACTTCTATTTTCTCACATCGATGAAAGGGCAGACCTGCCAAAGAGCAAGAAAGGAGAACTCTGTCACAGACGCACTCTGTGTGACTTTTATTGCTCTTTGTTATCAGTTTCGCTGTTCGTCAGAATGTGGAAGGTGCTGAACCGAGGGGGAAACACATGTCCTTTAGAGGAACCAGACCGAACACGACTTCTACCATTCAAGCTTCCTCACTGCTGCAGTTCGTTAATGATCCATGCACACATTAACACATGTTCACTTTAACAAATCCAAAATTGGGACCATGCGCAGCAGCACTTCAGTCACTTCCTTACACACATCACTATATTTAAATAAGATCCTCTTACTGATAGTATTTAAACATTAATACGAGACATATCATATTAGTTTAATTGTCCCCCCCTGGGCGATGTTGTGATTGTATCTCCAAGTGAAGCAGTTTGCATGTTTGCCTGAGTTAGTTCATCTGGTTTTAGCATGGAGTCAGATACCTGGTGAGACGAGCTGCAGTCTCTGGCTAGCACCGTCACCATGGTAGTGATATCCGCGTCTGAGGGTGTGTCCGTGCCGCCCAATCCCCTTTGGCTTCACCAGCACAGCCTGGCAGCGCCTCGGCGGGCCAAGGGTTGTCGGCTCTACGGTTGGGAGACACCTGTTGCTTCCACGGTTTCAAAGCCAGCGTTTCCCCTCCTCCTGCCAGGCCTCCCTCCTTATGGCGACACTGGTGATGAGACGTTCCCCCTCCATGCCCTCCTCCTCCCTTTTTTTTTTTTTTTTTTTTCCCACTCCCTCCCGGAGCTGCTCCGTCCACCAGGTCTCTCGAGTGCCCCACTTCAAACACCACCACTGTGCAGGTGGACGCAAATTCATTGTCCCGTACACAAACACACACACACACACACACACACACACACACACACACACACACACACAAACACAGGCAGAGCCACTGAATGGAGCAGCTGCCAGGGAGATTAAGACACGTCTCTATTATGAGCGTAAACTGGCAGATTTCATCAAAGACTGCAGTGTTAACAAGAGAACAGGGTGTCCAGATTAAAGATGCAGTCTGCCAGGTTTGGGAATAGCACCGCCTCCCAAGAACGATTGTTTGGGCTTGTTGTCGCTGCCATGGTTGCTAACTACCCACTAATCATCTTCTGGCTGAGCCATTCAGCAACATACGAGTAATGTGCCTGCGATTAGTTAGTTATGTTCTTCTGGGACAGAGATGGAAGTTGGGATTTGTGTGCAGACCACTAAACTCAGGGGCAAAAAAATATTAATTCATTGTTTTACCACTGCCTGTACGTTTTAGGCTGTTATGGATACGCTGAGGCTTGAAATCATCCATTTGTCGTCTGTAATTGTAACTTACTCCTAACTATATCTTCTCATGCCCCCCCCCCCCCCCCCCCCCCCCCCCTCCACCCATTCTCTCCCCCAGTGCCTGGAAACATTAAAGTAATGAGCTGTGAGCAACTCCAAAAACACTGCATTTCTTGGCGGCTGTTTTCATTGTGTTAATTAAGTCTGTAACCCTCTCCCCTCACTCCTCCCACTCCTACCTCTTTCTCATGTTTTTTGGCGAATGAACTTGGTGAACCAACCCCAAGTGCAGAGGATTTATTTCCCTCAAATCACTTCCGTTTTCTTCCCGTTAAGCCCCCCTTCAATCACACAGGCTCCAGCGCTTTATGGCTACAAGCTCCTTTTGATGTGTGGATATTGATGTCTTCATTACTTCGTTACCATCCGAGCACATGATGTCTTATTGACAAAAATGTAATCTTCCCAAAAAAAAACAACCAAGGAAAAAAAAAAAAGTTTCAATCCACATATCGAGAGTAAACTGTAACTGAGCAGTTTTTTTATGTCTTTTAAGCAACATATGCTATTTCACCTTCACCCCGGCCCCGTGTTTAATGTGTCCACCATCGTTAGTAATCACCGGGATTTTCATTCTCGTAAATCCTTTCCGTTTTATTCCTATTAAGCACTCTGATCGCACAATCCCAGACGTCAAGCAGGGCAAGCTTCTTTGGATAGTGGACATTGATATTTTTGCTCCATTAATCCCCCCGGCCCCACAGTTACATGCTTTTCACTAAAATTACCAACTTTAATACTGATCTCTTTTCAGCCAAACTGCTCAATGCTTAGATGAAACAAGCTCAATATGGAAATCCAATTGAAAAGAATTGATAGGAATAAATATCCTGAATACTGTAAAGACTCGGGTGTAGAATTTAATTTCAAAGTTGCATGTAAAGTATTGTGAAATAGCTTTTGATTCGCCTTATTTTAGCGAGCATTTCTAGAGAAAACACAAACACAAAGTAGCTATTTTTATCATCTTGGTCGCATCTGGTGACCTGTTAAAATGACTCACGTTGCCTATAAATAGCTGTGAAACTGTTTAACTAGTTTATTCTTTGTACCGTTGCAGCTTTGGAAACATTGCAAATTGTGAAAACTGAGACCAGACTGACTGTTGAACCTGAAGCCATGTGGTTTCACATTCTTATTAACAGATGTTAATAAAAAAAAAAAAAAAAAAAACATTCCTGAAGAGTTCCCAAGAAAATTATTCATCTGATTTCATAATTCTTTTATATGTTTGTTGGAGTGAAATTTTTTTCTTTCTTGTTTTAGACCAGAGTTCAATATTAAATGTAATATAACCTGATGTTAGAACACAGTCTGGTTGTAATCTCGCATCTTAATGTGGGAAAATTATCACAGTGAGAATATCTTAATTTCCATTCCAGCCTTTGCAATATTTGTTTTTAGCATGTTCTACCTGTGCATGTGTGGATTTCCTCCAGATTCTGAGGTTTCCTCCCACAGTCCAGAAACAAGGAAGTATATGAACACAAGATTTTAGGCATCCGTGTGTTTGAGTGTGTGTTCCTGTGTGTACAGGGTGCAGGGACGGCTATCGGGGAGCTTCCTCCCTACTTCATGGCGCGGGCGGCTCGGCTCTCTGGAGCTGACCCCGATGATGAAGATTACCAGAGGTTCGAGGAGATGCTGGACCAAGCCGAGTCCGAACAGGTGACGCACCGCTTCTCGCAATCATCTCCCACCCGTCAATACCCCCCCTCATCACACTCTGCTCACTAACCTACATCAAACTTTCCTAATACCTGGAGGTTTTCAGATTTGGAACTCACGACCAACAGGTCACCGGCAAGGTCAAATAAAAGACTATCCACTGTGGTGAATAGAATAGGAATAGATTTACCACACTTTACTGCGTATGTTCCCCACCTCGGTGTCTCAACAGTACGGCATAAAACGAAGTGCTTTCACAACGCCATGACTAAGAGAGCAGCGATGATGCACTCCAGTAAAATGCTCCCACAATTTCCGGCCCATCCTTTGGAAACGCTGTGTTTAAAGAAAGAAAACTGATTGCATATCATATTTTCTTGCAAAAGCTTCAATTTTGCCTAACAACTCATTGTAAATATTTATTATTCCACCCTCTCATCATTAAGAAAGAAGGGCTGAAGGGGAAACATGCACGTAGTTTATGTAAAAGCTTATCATCGGTCCGCACCTTCAGGAATGCCGCTCAGCATGAGTCCAATGCAGCGGCAGGTCAGGTGCGATGAAACAGCTGCACACTGAAGTGGGTTTGAACATTTCAACACATTTATTCATCTGCAAAGAAACTGTCAGTGCTCGAAAGTGTTTTTAAGTCATTTTAATGAGGGTATTCCATATTCGATGGGATTAGAGAGATTCCGAGGAATGTCTCTTACAGTTGTTTTTCACTTTCAAGTAGGTATACGGGACGACGAACAGGCCGGCCATAGTTTACATGTGAGGGCTTTCAAAGTAGAAAGGAAGAGAAGGAGAATTAAATGCAAGCCGTTGATCAAAACAAACTCAATCTGCTGAATTGAATCCACTGATTTTGTATAGAATAATGAAAAGCAAAACAATGGTAACATAAATTTGTTTTTACAGTGTAAATTCAGTTTTTAGTGTACGTCTACTCATGGGGGTGTAAGAATATCCCCGAGTTCTGCGTCCTCCCAATACAAAAATGTGCATTTGTCTGAGTTCTTTCTATTTTTAGCTATTTTCAAGTTAACTCAAACAACTTTTATAATCCTTCACTGCTGTTTTCCAAAAGAGCAGACTAATAATGGAAACAAAAAGAGAGACTAATGTATTTTAAACTAGTGGGAAAATGTGTAAATGTCAAGTTATTTCCAAACAGGACATTTCAACCATTTCAACTGAAGATCAGTCGCTGCCGTCGAGGTAGGTCTTGTCTTTTCAGTTTTGGGTCTTGTGCACACAGCGATGGGAATGCGTCTCATTTGATCGCACTGCATATGCAAAGCATATTTCAGTCGTAAGAGTATATTCTGATTCATAAATTATACAGGCAGCGATTATTTATTATTTAAGTGTTCAGTGCTGGTGAGTCGATTATGTGACTGCAAGCGCACAAACTCAAGTGACCTTTCAAGACTCATAGTGAAACAGCTTTCAGGAAGTCAGAAAAACGTGCGAGGAGGAGAATCCGTGGTGCTAATGAGTGCAAGGCAGCGGCGCCCCACCTGCTGGAAGGTCCGTGGCTGACCATGCCGCGGACAGCTGGGCAGGTTGGCACCGGCGTCAGCCCCCCCGCCGCCCCCCCAAATAGTTTAGACCACGTGTGTTCGACTGCAGCTCTGACATCACCGGCTGATACAGTGGCGCTTCCCACCAAAATACAGTGGAACGAGACAGTGGGAGAGCGAGACAAAAGAGAGGCGGCGGCGAGAAGACGAGACTGTCAAAATGACCGTCTCAGCATTGGGAGGGCTTCCGCCCGCTTTCTTTCGGTCGAACCCAGAGGAGGAGCGTTGTCTGTGTGCGTCGCACTCACGGAACGAAAGATTATATTGACGCAGATGTGGACAGCCTCTGTCTTCCATCGACTCTCTGAAATGGTTTCTTTTTCTGTCCGATTCGATGCTCTCTCTCTCTCTCTCTCTCTCTCTCTCTCTCTCTCTCTCTCTCTCTCTCCCTGATGATATCTGGCAGCTGTATATATGTGTGTGCGTCTGTGTGTTTGAAATGTGATTGGACATCGTCTGGAGGCAGGTTGCTCGCCCCAACGAGAACCTGCCGCACACGGAAACATTTTTTTTTCTCACGCCATCTGACTGGGATGTTGATGGGGTTCCCCCTTTTTCTCTGGGAGATCCCAAAAAGCACCTCTCCCATTTTGATACATCTACGTTTTTTCACCTTTGACAGCGGACGGTAGTGGGGGTGGTGGGGGGTGGGGGGGGGGGTGGGGGGGGGGGGTGGGGGGGGGTGGGGGGGGTGGGGGGTGCTTGTGTGCCACGGATCAGTGTCCGGTTTTCCTGGAAAGCTGAAAAATCGGTGGTAGTAGATCAAAGCGGAAATAAATTAAACTGGAACTGTAGCAGTGATATTGTCAGACTGCTGTGCATTAGGCAGGAAGTGGTTAAATTCGGTCGTGAAGGGACGTGACCCTCCGTGAACCTTGCACTGCTATACACACACACTCCGACACAGACATCTCTAACCCTGCGCGCACACACACACACACACACACACATACTTTCCAACCTGTGCCCGTGGAGCTGGATGAAGATGCTGACTTCGTCCCCTGCGCACAAGTCACACAGGTTTGTAGGTGCCAGCAGTTTGACTTAAACCCACTGGTATTTCTCCCGTCCTGCACGTGCCAACTTCCTGCCACAAGCGCACGTGACACACAGCAGCAAAGCACTCTGGGTTTTTTTTTCCCTCATTCATTCAACAGAGCTATTCAAGAATAATGAAGTCATGCCTTTTCTAACGGCTCCAGACGCTGATGTCATGAGCATCAGCTTTTTTTTCTTTTTTCTTTTTTTTTTCCTCCTCTCTTAAATCTTTCGCTCCGTACCGGAGCACTCTTCTTCGCTGGAGAGGATCCCCCCGGATCGGAACACGGATCATCTCTGAGGATGGAGCATGGACTGCATCCATGGCGGCTTGTCACGTCACTGTGAAGTAGTTTCCCCCGGCTCAGGTGGTTAGGGCTAGGTGGCTTTGCCGGTGTTTTTTCTTCCATCGGGTGCAGAAAGGGTTAACGGGCTGTGAATTCTTGATTGCCAACTCCCAGGATCGTATCTCCTGTAACTCAAATCAGGGCCATCTGCACTGGGCGTATGCCTGCCTTCCCCCCCTGGCCTACTGCACTCAAAGGCTCTCTGTGCTGTGGTTTGCCCAGCCCCGTCACGTGACTTCTCTGAAAGTGCCCCCTCCCTCCTCCTCCCTCTTTATTTCCAGTAAACTGTTTGAAAGGAGGGGGGTGAGTCAGAGTAAAACCAGCTTCCCCTTAACCGCAGCTTGTTAAAGAATTTGTCAACGTGGACTCAGGGGTGCATTTGTGTGTGTGTGTGTGTGTGTGTGTGTGTGTGTGTGTGTGTGTGTGTGTGTGTGTGTGTGTGTGTGTGTGTGTGTGTGTGTGTGTGTGTGTGTGTGTGTGTGTGTGTGTGTGTGTGTGTGTGTGTGTGTGTGTGTGTGTGTGTGTGTGTGTGTGTGTGTGTGTGTGTGTGTGAGAGAGAGAGAGAGAGAGTGCGCACGCACGCACTTCTGGACAGATTTGAATGTGTACCTCTTCTCTTTTCTTTCTTTCTCTTTTTTTTTTTTTTGAAAGAGGACTGTAGCTTCTATTGCGTCAGGACTCCTTAATCTCTCCACTTCCTGTGCCAGACAGAGCGGGTGCGGGCTTGTCAGGAGTTAATGAGATGAACTTTAGCCGTCTTCATGTCGGGGGGCTCGCGACTGCTCCCGAGATGTGTGTTTTCTGTGTGAAAGAGTTTCATTGAGAAAAAAAAAAAAAAGAAAACACACAGAGAGAGGGAGAGAGAGAGAAAAATGTGTGTGGGTGTAGGCTTGTGTATAGGCTATGCATAGATTTTTCCTTGTCTGACACTTTAATTTTCCACATGGGGCAGAGTGCCTCGTCGCTGGCTGCTTCTTGTCTGCGTTTGAACTCTGTACCTCACCAGAACTACCAAAGCCCACCAAAAACAAAATAGTTTACTTCGCCACAATTAAAGGTGACCAGCCTGTCAGCAAAAATTCAAAATGAATAGATACCACATTGCACTGCATGCTGTGTGATACATTTCAGCTAAAACAAAGAGGGAAAAATAATATTGTTTATGCAAAGAAAACAAAGACTCTTGTCATCTACAATATATCAACATGTGCTCTTATAAACACGTTGAATAAAAAAAAGCTGTTCATATCTTGGGGTATCTGTCTTCTATTTAATTTTCTCTTATGAACGTTTTACCAATCTCCCCGCGGCTGCAACCACAAATTTCCAAACGACATTGTTATATGTATTTCAAATTCATCCGCACAAGTTTTAATTCAAGACACAACGATGTGAGTTTAATCGAATCTTCAATTATTCACACTGGTGGCATTTTTAAGATAATGGTAAACTTGTGACCATCGCAATAGTTGATCATTATGTGTTTTTGCTGCAATCACACCAGAGCTCAACATAAACTTTAAAATGTCATTGCTTGATCAGGTCGTTTCTTTAAAGTAAAATACGGTAGGGATCAATCAAATGCATGTAATGTTCCCCGCCAGTCGTGAGACCGCCAAGACTGCTGAGTAAACCATCTGTGCCCGAGTGCCCAAACCCGGAACTGTTTTATGACACTTCACCCGTGACAAGAATTTCCCCAAAGTAATTGCTGCTTAGCTCAGCCCCAACAGGCTGACGATGAGGGGTGGAGGGGAGCGGAGGACATGGGGTGGGTGGGTGTGGTGGGGGGGGGGTGGGGGGGTAAACTGGACAGGCAGTCCTTGGCAAGCTGCCTGGTAAAGATGGTGATTTTCCATAAGCCGCCAACAACAGAGCCTGGATGTCTGAACCCCAGAAGTCCAGGAGAGACGCTCCCCTGGTTCAAACGTGCTATGTAAAGAGAGAATGCCAGAGCATATTTCAGCCACAGTAAATCACAATGTCACGAGTGTCACCCTTCTGCAGCCTCCCCTCACCTCCTCGGGGAACCTTTGTTCGCAGTGCGGTGGTATTTTCATTTCTCTCACTCGTGTGAGCCGGAAGATCCACTACAGCGCCGGTGTAAACAATGCGTGTGTCATGATGTCGGAAAACGAATGGGATTCACAGCGCCCCCCCCCCCCTGTCTACCACAACTCTTTATTGGCTCTGCAGGACAGTGGCCGTCCGTAACGGCCACGGCGGTCAGGTGTCACTGGAACGGACCAGGTCCTCGCCGGTTCAGCTGTACACCAACCATGCACATTCCTTCCCTCCTCGTCTCCCACCAGCTGAGAGGCACACACACACACACACACACACTCGAACACGGGGACAAGCTCAAATTAAAACTACAGGGTTGTCCAAGGAGAAACCTTCATGATTGGACATCAGCGGAGGCAGAAATTCAAATCGTGAACCAATGGGATCGTTTGTCTCTTCGCTCCCCCCACCACCACCTTATTAGGCGACCTCCCATGTCTCTCAGATTTCCTGTGAGCTGGGCTGTACCCCACAAAGAATGTCATCAGCACTGTACTGGCTTTGTTGACCATATTTGGTATGATCATGAATTGCAAGCCCCCCTCCTGTACCTCGTTTTCAAAACCAAACATGTCGGGGGGAAAAAACTGTGGCCTTTTTTTTTTAAACACTTTTTCTATACTTTTCATTCGGCACAAATTGTTCTTTTTTGTTTGTTTGTTTGTTTGTTTGTTTTTTGTTATTTCTGTATTGTTTCAGGGCATAAAAAAACTTGCATCTAGAGTAAAACTCATTTTCATATATAGAAAACATTCATTTGGATATTTAGACTTCAATTAAAGAAGCACAGATCTGTAATTAGTTCAATATCATCTCCAGAAAATGCACTGTCAGATTTTTTGAAAATGTTTTATCATCCTAAAATCAACATAAAAACATAAACTGTTCAGTTAAATAACGAACAAATTAAAAAAAATTGTAGCTGTTATTCAATTATAACGGTAGCAGTGAATGAGAAACATCAATATGATGCAAAATATCTATTTTACATTCTTGCATGTGCTTTTATTAAAGCAGCAGAATCAAACGTGTCACTAAAGTCTTCTATTTTTAATTAGAAGATAAACTATCGATACTTTTTTCTGCAAAGGTTTCACTGAAACCACCTCTAAGGTTGACTGACCTAAAATTGTGCAAATAAAAAAGGCTTTATTTGGAGACGCCTAAACAATTAATTTCAAGTTATAATCTATTTCTCTGCAATTAAAACAGTGTTACCAAAATAATATAATTTGTATCAGAAACATCAAATAATGTCGTTATATTTTAAATAATAAAGGAAGTGAAACTCAAAGAGAAGCTCAGACAAATGTAGAAATAACGAAGAAGAAAATCCAGCATTTTTATCTCTCAGCAAATCAATTTAACATTTTAAAGCCTAAAACACTCACAGTAATCAAGATAAATACAAAATCAAGCAAAACAAAAATTATTGTATCGAAATATTTCTTAAAAACTGTAATTTTCACACTCCTTTTTTAATTTTTATGAGTTTCAAAGATTTCTGATCCAAGAAGGATAAAAGTCTCTCCAGAAAAAAACATTTCAATTAAACAGTAACAAATCTATAAAAGTATGAAAGTAATAATTCTATAATTTACCTAGATATTTAAATATATCACCCAGAATGTGAGGACCCTGCATCAAGGCTTCTCTTTGTGTTTCCACAATGTTCCCAGAAGTTGCTCGGGTCAAATCCAAACAGATTGAAGCTTCTCTTCCCAGAAAAAAGGTAGATTGAGGAAATTCTGTGTCATTGCTGTGAAAAGAGGCTTTTATGAAGCTGTCAAGAGGGGTAATGGTCAGAGGAGCCGAAAAACGTAAGAATTTGTGAGTCACTGGAGGGACTCTTGTCTTCTTCTCACGTTCCCAGGAACAAAGGAGTTAAAAGTGGGCCTGAAAGTACATAGGCGACTTGCTAAATGCACATTATTTTGATGTAGAATGAAACAGGCTGTTGACAGAGCAGGATTGTAATTCTATCAGATAATGTGACAGGTGGATCGGGGACTTTTTCTTGAGTTTCGGTATATTATTGTGCTGGGATTTAATCTTTAAACTTGCATTTTATTTTAATGAAACATTCAAATGAATACATTTCCAGAGTGAAATGTTGAAGTTTTTAAGAAGATTTAATATGTCAAAGGACAGGCACACACATACACACTTGAAGGTTTTTCTTAAACAAGACTTTGTTCTTACTGATTAATGACATTTTAATTTTCCTCATGTGTTAATGGATCAGTAAGTGTTTAAGCTTTGCAAAAAAACATTTAAAGTTGGTTCCAGAAAATAATTTTTTTTAATCTTTTCAAACCAAACATGAGAGACGTTAGATGCAATAATTCTAGGATGTACCAATATGTGTGATTTTCTTGTACAATTCCATAAAGCTCATGTTTTTTTACATTGTCAAAAAGCCAGCAGTGCCGTGCATGTCATTTTTGGAGATGCAACTATTGTGGTGGTCAGTTGGTGATCTGCTGAATAATTGATTAAAGATTCGAGTTGAAGACATTTTCAGGAGGAAGAAAAGCCTCGCAGCTTCTTTGCACTCATTTAAAAATAAGCAGGGATTTTAAAAAAAAGTTAATTCCCTCATTTTTCGTTTCATTGGGTCTCAAATGTGTTTTTAGATACAAAAACGGAAGGTTTAATTGTCTTTAAACAGACGTTACAATCTAATAAAGACGGAACTGCCGCACAGAGACGTCCAGAAAAATCCTGCCGGCGCAACTTTGATTATAAGATAGGATGCCAAAATAAATTGTAGTTGTAAAGTCTTTTGTTCAGTTAAATGTGACACTTGAATGAGTCTCTAAGTGTTCATAAAATAATCCTTTTGAACGCAACCTTGCAGCTGGCTGCACACATTTATTTCACACATCCCTGTGATATTCTCCTCTGAACATAAATGCTTAGAAAAAGAGTTCGAAACACAGTTTTCCCCAACTTGTCTCAAATAAATTATTCAGGAGTGAAATTAATTATTTTGAATTAAACAAAATGCGTCAATCTCAAATTTGCCGTTAATTATTTAAAAGTGATTTGTAACAAGAAATGCAGACCAGGAGTCATTTCTCTGAATTTTTTGTTAAACGGTGAGGAAATGAGCTGGTATCTACAGAGAGCTGGTCGTACACCCTGTATCTGATAGAAAGTCTGCAATAATTAAGAGCGTAATTGTTATTGTGCAATTTTCTGATTATTTAAAGGAAAAACCCTCTGATAAGTTCTGCTGTGAATACAAATGATTTTCTGTTCTTGATATTCACCTCACAAATAATATATGATAATGAAACAGCCGAAGGTTCATTTTGTCTCACATTTATTTTTCCCTTCTTCTCCGTTTCAGGACTTTGCCACCCGTGCAAAAGTGGCGGTGCAGAAGCTCATCCAGAAAGTGGGATTCTTTGGGATTTTAGCCTGCGCCTCAGTGAGTCTCCCCACACTGTATTCATATATATTTATTCCTCTCAAACACTTTCGCTGCTGATTCAATCAGTCCTAAATCATTTTGAAACCTGGATTCATTCTGGAGGTTCACATTCGACATGTGAGCAAGAACTGACCTGATAAAATCTACATTTGACACAAAGAAGATTTTCTAATTGCATGATGAATCACCCGCTCATGTTTTTTGGGTTTTTTTTTTTTACTTCTCACACATGAAAAATGAAATAGAAGATAAAGATCTTTTAGATTTTTTCTTCTATTTCTCTTTGCATGAAGTTATTACGGTGAATTTGTACATTAACTTTCCTCTTTCACCCCCCTCTAGATTCCCAATCCCCTGTTTGACCTGGCAGGAATAACATGTGGACACTTTCTGGTTCCTTTTTGGACTTTTTTCGGTGCAACGCTCATCGGGAAAGCAGTCATTAAGATGCACATTCAGGTGAGCTGCGGTTGAATTATACACATTTGTGTATGCAACACCAGAACAAATCACCTCCCTACACACATACACATCTTGTATAAAATAAGAGTTGATGTTTGGAGTTGCACGTTGAGGACAACATTGTCTTTAATCTTTTGACTTCATGTGAAGCAGATTGAGATCTGAATGCATCTTTAATGTTGCTCCGAGGGAGAAATGTCCTGAATAATGAATCACACTCATGTACAGCAGCTCTGACACTGTCAGAGTCAGCTGCTCGTGAGGAGGCCATTTTGTGCTGCCAAAGTGGGGGCAGTCAACCATTTTGTGATTTGCAGCTGCAGACGCCCCAGTGCATTGTACAGTAGCCCGGGTCAGCCCCTTTAGCAGATCCACGTCTTACAGGAAAAAGTTAAAAGCTGCATCCTAGACCTGGGGTAGGAAGCTGCAGTTAGGAGACTTGGCGTGGCCGAGGTTTCTTGTAATCCCGGAAAATCCTCAATTTGCGTCCAGGAATTTGCAGCATGTCTGTGATTACCGTCAGGGGCTCGACTTTTTGTTTTCTAAGCAAACGCGGGAATTTGCTCACTGTGACACAGAGAGAGGGGGGGTCGGGGAGGTGATAGGAGGAGGTCTGGGGGGTGAAAGCATAGCTTTTCTTCTCTACTCTTATTCCTTATCATATGCAGAAAAGATTATCCTGCAGCGAAGTGGGAGGAAAGAAGTGTGAACCCAGCGAGCGCCAGCTAACCCAGATAAACATAGTCTGTGGGAGGTGATGGAGAAACAGAGGGACAGATGGGGCGACGTAGGGGTAGGGAGGTGAGAGGGGGTTGTATGCATGGCGGGCACAAACACACACACAGACACAGACACACACATACACACACACACACACACACAGGACCAGATTACACCCAAAGGGTCCCAGGGGCCCCCCACTGACAGAGGTGTGTCCCTCTCGGCCTCACGAGAAGAAAGACTTCACCCGCTTCTCCGGCATGTCTATGGGGCCCCAATCTCTCCTGTGGCTGCTGAGTTCAATTTTCCTCAAGCTGGAGGTTCTTTTTGCTTGAAAATGCTAATGGTCAGACCGTTTACAGTAAAAAAAAAAATTTTTAAAAAGCAAGTGTTGGAAGGAAGCAGCCCCATCGGAGAGCAGGTGACGTTCTCGCAGGCGAACAAAGAGGGGAATTTGAGGCTTGGCGTTTTGTGTTGTGCGTGTGGGCGTAAACACACCACCGCTTCAAAAGCCACGGTTTTGATCAGGGTTTGTACCTGAGCTTGAGGTGTGTTCTTACCAGTCCCCAAGGAGAGGCTCTTTCTGGTTTGGTTTTTTTCTTCCCCTTTTTGTTTCAGTCTGAGTGTGCAGAATGTGTTGAACGTGTAACTTCCGTGGCCATGTGACACTGCGGGCCCCCGGTCAGGGTCACGTGTGGCGTCACTGAAGTGTTCAGAGGTCTTACTGGATCTGCACTCAAATACAGTCTAAAAACATTCATTTGAGGTTCTATGGTGTGTTTGCGTCGTGATAGACTGGAGATCTGACCCCATCTTTCACTGATACTCAGCTTTGATCGGCTCCATCGCCCCGCTAAAGTTTAGAAAATGAATGCAATGAGTTAAAATTTGATTTATATCTAAATGCATTGTGAAAGCTGTAATTCCTCGGTTGTGGAAGCTGGATCTTTTCCCAAAATGACATTTTGTGACCGTCTGTTTATATATTCTTATTTTTTCTTAGCTTTCATTTACCTGTTGAGACAGAGATTTTTATGAGAGCCCTGCCATACATATAAATACAATAAATGTTATTTGTAATAAATACAGAGTGGGGAGAAAAAAATTTAAACAAGAGTATGTATAAAATTTGTTAAAAATCCTTCCCCTTACATCAGGGGTGTCAAACATAAGGCCTGGAGGCTAACACAGGCCTACAAGAGGCTCCAATCTGGCTGTCAAATCACCAAGCAAATGGTAAAAATCTTGACATTTCTTAACAAATTAGCGGATACAACGGAAGACTGAGACCCGAGCTGAGATATTGGCATGGAAGTTCGCTACCTCGTGGCTCAAAGCCACGCTGTCAAGTTGAGTTTGTGAAAACAACTATAGGAGAAGTTTTTTTGTGGACATTTCACTGTATTTAACACCGGAAAGTATCATTAAAGCTGGCTTCATGTTAAGACTGTAGTTCATTTTCTGCACTACTTGTTTGGTTTTGTGAAAATATAAAAACTTTCATGACATACACAGCTACGAATAACTTTGAAGTTAAAATTACAAGATTATTATGGAACTATTTCACCGCTCCGGCCCACTTACGATGGAATTGATCTGTATGTGGCTCCTCAACTAAAATTAGTTTGACACCCCTGAATTAGATGAAGGACAGTTACAAATCCTCCGGTGGAGAGTTCCAAGTTGGTGGAGCCCAGTAAGAAAGTCCTGCTGCTGTTTTCTTTTGCCAAACTCTTTCCGTCCAGAAGAAATATTGAAGGAGATAAAAGCATGCAAAGTGGAGGTTTAATGGAAGCAGTGGCGTATCAAGGTTTGAGTCCACGGAGAGCTGGGCGAGTGAGGGATTCACATCCTGTTGATGACTTTTCCCCTGTTGTGACTGGGATGTGTGCGGCTCCTAACAGCGCTATCAGTTAAGCCACACAAGTGTGGAGTCATGCCCAGGTCACCGCTTTCCGAGCAGGCCTTAGTCAGCTCTGCTCCGTCTGCCACCTTGCCGTCCCTTTCCTGCCGGCTTTGTGTGTGACGTTAGATCACCGCTCGGTGTCCGTTACAAAAGCTGCGAATGCACACAAGCTGGCACATTTTCTCCCAAACTCCCAGAGCTGGGTTGAGAAGTTTGGTTGCTTACTTTTTTTCCCACATGATGGCAAATGCGAGTTGTTTCTTTTTTAATGATGTTGTAAATATCAATTACGGTCCTTTTTAAAAAAAGAAAAAAAAAATAGCTTTAACCTACTTTGACACTCTGAAGCTTCAACGCACTCAGAAATGAAAAGACAAGCGAATGATAATACATGTGTGACCTGGATCATGTGTTACATAACCTGACAGGGGACTCAGCAACCAAGCACAGATCCAAGAGCCTGTCACATGACATTATACTTGCGACCGTGTAGTATGTGTAGATTCAAAATGGGAGTTTCTGGATGTTATTCCGTTTGTTTTTTCTGACTTGATCTGATAGAAAACTGTCTCGAATATTGTTAATAACAAATATGATCTCCCCTTCTGATATATGAATTGTTAATTCTCTCATCAGTATCATGGATGATGAAGAAACTTAAAAATAAAAAATAAAAAACTAACAAAATTCTGTCAGTGTCTTTGCACCTCGTTTCACATTATTATTCCAATCATGAATTGAAAGGGTGAAAGAAACATTTCCAGGATGGCATCTGGGCTCTATTGTTAGATAAAATAGGAACTTCTAGATGCCTCGTGCATCGTTTTATACACGTTTCCCTGTAATTCAGCTGTTTATATTTAGTACCTTTGGAAATGTCAGGATCTGGAGGAGAATGTAAAATAAGGTCTCTGCGGGTTTGAGCAACCCTTTTTCTGCACAACATGAGTTTGTAATGATGGACCTGCCGGCAGCTCTGTTAGCTTAAGCTTTTCTAATGGCACGTTGAAGGCAGCCGGGATGCTGCTGCATCAAACCACATTTTTACTGGTCAAAACACATGTTTGTTTATAAAAATACTGTAACCTACGAGGGCAAGTTGATCCCTTTGAGAAAGCTAGTCAATTAGTCTCCACGTGTTCCCGCCCTCCCCCCGAGGAGGACGTGGAGCAGATATGAGCCAGAATGGCTGCCAGTCGCCCCATTGTCTCTTATGTCCAAGTGACTAAGCAGGAATCAGACGGACAGGAGCCGGATCCAGACCCCCTCTCAAGCAGTGACACATCTCCTTTGATTCTCCATCCATCCTTAAAGCAGACTACACACACACACACACACACACACACACACACACACACACACACACACACACACACACACACACACTCCTTTGATGACAGTCGCTGACATGCTGACCTACTGTACTGTGTCATTTGTTTCTTGCTTTCCATTCCATGGCAGTCTGGTGCTCTTAATAACTGCTTTTATATCCAACCACCTTGGTCTTACAACACGTGTGTGTGGGTGTGTGTTGTGTGTGTGTGTGTGTGTGTGTGTGTGTGTGTGTGTGTGTGTGCGTGCGTGCCTCTTTGTCTTACAGAAACTGTTTGTGATCGTCACCTTCAGCAAGCACATCGTGGAGCAGATGGTCTCCCTCATTGGGTGAGTAAGGCCTCGCTCGCCCTCGCGCACGCCGCCTGTGTTCTCGCTCGTTGAAAGTTCGGGGTTGAAGCCGGTATCGACAGTTTAGCGAGGCCGTGGCGTGTTCAGGTGCCCGACGTGGCGGGTGTGCACTCTTCACGGCCCTGCTAAAGGTCACACACACATTTAGAAGTGACTAAGTGAAGCACGGTGGGGTTTTTTTGTCTCTTTGTCCTTTGCGCAGGCCTTTAAAGAAAGGTTGGTTATACTTTTCATTGTTTGTTCCTCTTTTGGCTTCACCATGATGGCCTACACGGTGATTAATAGCTTGTATTTTTCCACTGGATGACTATGGGCATGAACATGTTCTGGCTGCCGCGCAGGGCAGGATGAACTCTTGTCGATCGCAGAAAACCGCCTCCACTCTCTGTTTTATCTCTCTGGTGATACGCTGCTCTCGTCACTGCTGCTGGTTATTACCTACACACCTGAGGAGCTCGGGCCAAAAGGCAGAGGTGGATCACTACTGAACAAATATCTCTATCTCTTCGCTCTAGAAAGGCCTTTCTGGTGTGAGGTCCCGTGAAGAAACGTGCATTTTAATTTCCTCTGCGAAAGTTCTCACAGAGGAAAGTTATTAGTGCCTGTATTTGTTTGGGTCCAACTGGAAATAGCGTCAGTTGTATTTTGGGTGTGTTACTGAATTTACAAAATGAGAGGCTGGTTTTCTTGTAAAGCTGTTTAAACACACATTCTCAAACAAAGACAACCTTTTAACAAAAATGTGAAATAAACCATTAAAATCCCGCCCACACTCACACAGGCGCTTTAAAAGTGAAGTGCGGCGCGTCAACCCGTGGTGATGGGCGTGTGTGTGTGTGTGTGTGTGTGTGTGTGTGTGTGTGTGTGTGTGTGTGTGTGTGTGTGTGTGTGTGTGTGTGTGTGTGTGTGTGTGTGTGTGTGTGTGTGTCTGCCATGATGGGTGCCATGATGGGCGTCCTCGGAGAGGTGCCAGGGGCTGCAGCTGGAAACTGCCCCGACACACACCTGCTGGTGGGAGTGTCGTTTGTAACGCACTCCCCCCCACCACCCACCCCACACCCACACACACACACACACACACACACACACACACACACACACACACACACACGCACACACACAAAGGCCTACTCATTCATAGACTCCTGGGTCTTTTTCTCACACACAATCACATTTAAGCACACAGGTACTTTCGGACTCGCACGCACACTCACGATTGCGTCAGCTCCCGTCGCCGCAGCTTTTTCTAAAGAGTTTTGGATGTTCTCATTTTTTAGTTTCAGACAAAAGTTATCTTCTCAAATATGTTTGCATTTCTCATCGTAGTCTTGCGTATGAGCTTATCTGCTGGAGTTGTTGATTTTGAATTACAGAGGGAAATATTGAACTGAAAAAAAAAAAGGATATGGAGTAAGGAAGTTCCTTTCGGTTGCTGATGTACCGATCAAACCGATGTCAGACGGCAAAAGCAGCTCAGAGCGACAGCGTGATGAAACACATGAGTTTATTGGTGCGGTGGATGGAAAGTTTGGGAGCACAAAGTTTGAGAACTAACAATTTCCGTTCAAGTCTTTGGTATCATAAATGATGATAAATGGACTTACTTATATAGCGCCTTTTCGCTGACAACAGCCCCAAAGCGCTTTACATAGCTCATCACATTCACCCGTTCACACACACATTCACACATTTTGCCATCACCAAAATCACATTGTAGTTCAGCCCATTTTCACCTTGAGTGGGCCGGACCGGTGTGCCATGATACGTGATGAAAATGTCGATATTTTTGCAAAGCAAACTAATTACTGCAGAAAGTGACTACAATCTCAACATGGAGCTAATTTTAGTGAAACCTTCTCGTACAAAATACGGTGAAATTGTAGAAAAAGCTTCCGTCGTCGTTGCATTATGGCTGTTTTTACAAACTCACCCTGACAACGTGGCTTTGAGGCTAATGCTAGTTGGCTATCTCTCGTCACTGATATCTCAGCGTGGGTCTCAGTGTTGTGTTGTATCCACTACTTTTAAGAAATCTCTTTAAAATTAATGTTTTCTTTGACATTTTTACAATTTTCGCGGTGGTTTATTGGACCAGATTGGAGCTTCTTGCCGGCCGGTTTTGGCCCCCGGGCCTTATGTTTGACACGCCTATGTAAAGGCTATTTCTAGTTTTATAGTAAAAATTTTGACTTGGGACATTTTGAAATAACATAATTTTGTTACGCAAACAGATTTTTATAATTTTTGTTTCATTAATCATCTTCCTCCCCAAAAAATTTCCATTTCCTTTTTTTTTTTTTTAACACAGCCTTGCTGTGTGTGTGTGTGTGTGTGTGTGTGTGTGTGTGTGTGTGTGTGTGTGTGTGTGTGTGTGTGTGTGTGTGTGTGTGTGTGTGTGTGCATGTTGCATTGTGAAAGACCCGCTGCCCACTGGCAGTCACTGTTCATTGAGCTGCAGACGTGAAGCTTCACATGGCTGGTTATCGACAGGTTTCACTCTGAGTCACTTCCCTCTCTCTACACCTTGTCAACTGTCGGCTTCCCTCCTGACGGAGGCCTTTCCACCATCACCTTTGATTCCACGCACCACTCTCACTCTCACTCTCAGTCACTATCGCCTTATGAATGGCGTGACAGTCTCTCGGGTTTAACCCTCTCTGCACCGGCTCTGGCACCTGTTGTTCCCCTACACGCACACACACACACACACACACACACACACACACACACACACACACACACACACACGGTTTATTCATTTTATTCAACGTTTGTATAACTTTTTCTCATTTTTCTTTTTTTGATTCTATAGTGAGAATTCAGTAGTTTTGTTTTAGTTTTTTTGTTTTAGTTTTTCTTGTATGTCGCTTCCTTCAAAGAATAGTTTCCCTGATTGCGGGACTGAATGACCGTTGGACTTTGGCCGCTGTGATTTCATTCTCACATGACATAATACGACACTACAAAAATTTGTTTCCTGCTCTTTTCCTGTTAAGCGCCTTGGCACACACACACACACACACACACACACACACACACACACACACACACACAGAGAGATAAGGGCTATGATCTTTCTGGAATTCACAGAAGTAAACGTTTTACACTGACTTCAAATCCTCACATTCGCTGAAAATTCACTCTAAAACTTATTCATATTGTTTGGATGTTACTGATGTATGATTTCTCATTGCTTGTTTCATTTATGTTGATTGATATCAGTCTTTTTTGCAGCTTTGTGACACAAAATTCTCCGGAATTTATTCAAATCTTTGCTGGTGAATCCCCTGAAAATGTGTTTTGAGCTGTGACCTTTTGCTTCTGAAGAAGAGATGCCTCAAGTTTCAGTATTGGTGAACATGTAGATGGACTTTTTTCATTTGTGAACGGAACATGATTATTGTTGCGCGTGAAGGAGAAAGTCATGTTTCCGAATTTTATGTCTTAATTGCCGTACTGGAAGCAGTCTGCTGTTTTGCGTCTACAACTTTGTATTTCAAGGGTTTTATTTGTTACTCTTTTTAAATATTAGAATTTTATGTGTTTTGAAACACTTTGGCACCTCTGGAATATTCACAAAGCAGTCAGAGTGGTACATCATGTCATAGTTATGTTCTGCCGTACTCAGTAGATTTTTTTTAAAATGAGGTTTTTTTTCCCCCCCTCATATGTTGCTTTTAGTTATTTTTGTCATCTCGGTCGTTCAGCTGCAGTTGAAAGGAGTGAATGTCGAATGGCAACTGGAAAACAGTCAAATCCAGTCTCCTGGAGGAGCTCAGACGTCACGTAGCATTAAAAACTTTCATCGGGTCTCTTATAAGAAATGACCCAATATTTATTTATTTATTTATTTATTTATTTATTTATTTATTTATTTATTTATTTATTTATTTATTTAATTTAATTTTATTTTATTTATTTATTTTTTTTTTTTTTTTTCAGAGGTTGGAAATAAAATGCAGAAAATATGCAAAGAAGCTTTTTTTTTTTTTTTCTTTTTTTTTTAAGAACAAAATAAAGTGACTTTAAATTTCCATTTCCAAATCTCAGACTCTCTAACAGTTTGGTGGAAAAATCTGTCGTGTCCTGCAGCGGCTGCTCACTCAAAATACTGTTTTTGTAATTACTCCAGAAAAGGCATGTCAGACAGTTCATAACTTGATGAATTGGTTCATCTTTTCTTTTTCTTTTTTTTTCTTTTCCGAAACAGATTTGCGCATCTCTGCTCAATGATTTTCTGGATTTTTTTCTCTCTGTCGTACAAAGAATCTTAAACCTGGAGGAAAATAGTGTCGATTTTTTATTTATTTATTTTTTTTTTACTTTTTCTTTCTTTGAACTAGTACAAAGTCACAATAAAACCATCCTCCAATGCCTGTTGGGCTGATGGCGGCGGCTGATAAGCAGGTCGGATGGAGCTGTGTCTGATCAGACTTGCTGGATCTCCTGCCTCCTGTGACTAATGTACAGATGTCTCCTCTTCAAGTCCAGCCGTGCGTGTACAGTCATTGTTTAAGTCGGGAAAGAATTCTGCAAGCTCACAGCAAGCCAGGCTTTGATCACCATCTGAAGCAGTTGGATGTCAAGAGTTCTCATGCTGGTATTTATTTTACACCCGTCAGGACTTTTTACCTGGTGTCACCCACAAAACTGCACACTTTGGGTTGTTTTTTTTCTTTTTTCCATGAATCATGAAGATTAAAAAAAACGAAACAATTTTTTTTTTTATAAATAACAGGTTATTAAAACTCAAAAGAAAATGTATTTTTTAACTTCTGCTGCTTCTTTAGTAAGTATGTGTTGAGTCAGCTTTGAGTCTTTGTGTATTTAATTTTTCATGCGCCCTTCCATCAGGCATGTGACCATATGTGGTAACTTTCACATTTTCTCTAAACTCACCATAATATGGACACCATAGTCCCAAAATCTAAGCACATACTAACTAAACATGCAAAATGTAGGTACTTTTTCGCTATCTATTTTGCATTTGTACCCAAAGAAAGTCAATTGCAGTCGGGCATGCCATGCCACGTGGCATTTGAGAGTCACACTGATTCAGCAGACTACAAACACAAACATGTAATAGTAGGATTGTACCATATTCAGCCCATCTAATTTACTGACTCTCCATTAGAACAATTTAGTGACATGGAAATGTCTCAAAAAGTAATCTTGAACAAAACTAACACGGTTTTAGAGCCTTACATTGCAGGAAACTCCACAATTTAATAAATTCAAATCCATTTAATTTATTTTTTATTAGTCATGTGTTCGACAGTTGATGAATAATTAATTATTATATCATTAAAACATCTCCTAAAGCAGATATGGGCATTTTGTGGATGAGTAATTACACGTATTTGAGCTCAGAATCAATTGCAGTCGTTCCTCCGACATTTTAAATTAAAATGCATTGCCAGGTGGAACTTTTCTAGAGCATAAATGATCAAATATAATATGATTCTGGTCAGTTCTGATCATATGTAATGGCAGTAAAATATATTTAGTTTTTTTTCATTCACTGTACCCTTACACTTTTCTTTAATTCATAATATATCATTTTTTCAGTGTCTATGAAGTGTTTTTTTTTATCATTCTAATTCAGTTTTCCAGTTGCCATGAAGACCAACAGAAAGGACTCATTCTGGCTTACTTATATATTTTAGTTTTTGTTCCCCAGTGATTGATGAGCCCTTTTCCTGTCAAACAGATAAAGAAATTATATTAAATGACGTCAGATTTTCTTCAGTTCAAAGAACAAACTTTTGAATTGAACATTTTTGCGATTGTGATGACCCTACATGGGCTTCACACACCGGGCACGGCCCAGCTCCTGGGCAGCAGATTCATCTCTTTCCTGTGCCCAGTCATCCTTGTCCTCCTCTCTCTTATCTCGTCTGGGCCTTCATGAGCCAGCAAGATGGTGATATACAGCAGTGGGGGGAAGAAATAAAAACTGAAGATCCCCCCCCCCCCCTCCTCTCTGCATGCAGTAATGGAACGGGGAGCTTTCCTGTGTTTGACATTCTGTCTGGGTCTCCAGTCTCCTTGTTTGATCCTCCTCCTGTGAGTCGCCCCAGTTCGTGCCAGCAGACGTTCACTCGTGATGATACTGCATGTGAAAAAGGAAAAACGGGAGAAGTCTTCTCTAATTGCGAGAGGAGTCGTGGTGATGAGGGCCGTCGGAGTGCTGGTGATTCAGCCTCTGGAGGATTTCTTTGGTTTTCATCGGTTCAACTCGTCGTGCAATCTACCACTTAATATTCTCTGTATAGGAATAAAATTCGAGTTTGATGTCAGTAGAAGTATCTTTCCAATTTTTTCTGTAATTTACTTCAGTCAGATGCAAGTTCACTTCGAGATTTGTGATATTAGAATAAAGGAGCTCCCGTTATAAACTAATATAATTAGTATATAATAGCTGATGATCCTGGATCAGCTCTGCGCAGCTTGTTGGGAGTTTCTCGTTAGATGCTGACAGTTAATTTGGGAGAATTAATAATGCAGGGTTTATTTAGTGTTTGTACACATTCAATTTTTTTGGGACCGCAGTCTTGACACTGTAAATCAGGGGTGTCAAACACATTTTAGTTCAGGGGCCACATACGGCCCAGTTTTATCTCCAGGGTGTCGAACCGGTACAATGGTGCCACAATAACCTTTGAATTTAAACATTTAATTTTCTTCCATTGTGGATATAAATGATGGAAATGTAGGTGTTTTCTCAAAATCAAACAATTAATGCCAAAATGGCTACAATCTGAACACGAAGCCTTTATGTTCGACACCCAAGCTGTAAAGAGTAATAATTCATCATAGTAATTCATATTCCAACCTAAATTAGGTATTTTTCTTTTGAAGGCTACACAGAGTTGTATCTTCACACTTAAAAGTCTGACTTTGAGTTTACAAGTCTGTCTCTATGTGCTGTCCTGCCTTCGTCCATAGTGATTTTGATTTTTGATCAGGAAAATATAGAAGATAGATTGATGTTTAGTTTTTTTGGGGCTAACAACATCTTGTCTGATAGGTTATGACCATCGAGCTCGACACCTGCTGTTTAAGTCAAACTTGTTGATTCCAGATTAATATCATCCATGGAGATTATAAAGTCGTGGTTTTGTAGAGTGGGTCTTTGCGCTCAGTTAAACACTGTTACTCCCTCATTCATCGATGAGCCTGCCCGTCAATCAGACTGCAGCTGCAGTGTTGTTTAATTCAACCTCGTTTGGCACAGAAAGACATATTTTCTTTGTTTTTGTTTTTTTTGTTTCATTTTTCTTTTTAAATTTCAATCTTGACCGCACAGTTCTTTGTGCACATACACTGTCCAATAGATCATACAGCATCAAATTTAATTAAATACCATTTTTTAAACAAACAAAGCTTGACACAGCGAGGACAGTGTGACGGCGTGACGGTCCTGCATTCAGGACGGAGCTCTCGTCTGTGGTTTCTGACCACGCAGAGGATTTTCTTTCTGTCAGTCCGGGGGTCGGAGTTGTCTTCACTTGTGTGAAGTGGCTTCATCAGCAATTTGTTCCAAATATTGGGGAAAGATTTTCAGGAGTTCAAAGTGGAGCCGATCACTATTTGGGGTCTACGAGTTATTTGTGAAGCCATCAGCAGCATGCATACTTTTGGTTTTGACTCATTTTCTGTTCTTTCTTGGGAAGGGTGGGGGGGGGGGGGGTAGTGTGTGTGTGTGTGTGTGTGTGTGTGTGTGTGTGTGTGTGTGTGTGTGTGTGTGTGTGTGTGTGTGTGTGTGTGTGTGTGTAGAATTCTGTATAGTGAAACGGGTCTCAGTCTGGTTGTCTTTTTTGTTTCCTACCCTCTTTTTTTTTTTTACTTATTCATAACTGTGGGAAAATAGGAAAGAGAAGTTGCAAATATTCTCATTTTCACATAGAAATCTAAAAATGCTTTATTTTCTACTACTGTTACTCAATAAAATATCACCTAATCACAATTATTTTGATTCTTCTTATCTTCCATGGTTTGAGCGTGTGCTGGTTGCCTGTTGCTCCTCTCAGGTAGGCTGTGGTTTGCTTGTGGTCTCACTGGAGCGTTAGTGGGCTGATGGTGAATCGTCTGAAATACACCCGGCTGTGGTCAGTGATCTCTCGCTGAAGAGCTGGGATGGGACAAAGTTTGATGATCTATTCTAAGAGTATGTTCTTCCTTCAGCACATCATTTTAAAATGCTCTTCTCAATAATCAATCATCATGATTGAGTCCTCTCCTCCCTTGTATTGTTTAAACTGAGGTAATCCTTCACAGCCCTCTCGGGGAGGGAGTCATTGACATGCAGAGAGGAATCAGGGCCTGAAAAGGTTCCCCAGTGGAGACCGCTGTGCTGGGACCGTGGAGGGATACCTGGTGGGCTTCCATGAGAATGCACCCATTTCCATGAGAGTGTCTCTCTCAGGTGGAAGTCAATTACCAGAACAATCAGCCTGCAGATGGCTGCTCCTGCTGCACGAGGCCGTCAGCAGAGATCACAGCAGGAACGGAAGGTCAGCAGGTCAGCCTGTGGCGTTATGAGCCGGTTCAGTGGATCATAGCAGAACTATGCATTTCACAGTCTGCATTTACATCAACTGCAGTATCATATTATCCTCAAAGATCGAATTCCAAAGCAAAATGGATTTTTTAAGGTGTTTATTCTGGTTTGTTTGATGCCAAATATGTTTTAGTTTTTTTAAATGCTGAATACAAATTTGCAATTTCCAACCTTCCCAAGATAAATTGATGGTTAAAAAAATAAAAGTTGTCCTTCTCCAATTACAGAAAATTATGAAAATATGCAAAACATTTGCTTCACAGTTCTTGAAATACCACATCTCGGTTTATTTACTCTTAGTCCCAGACTGATGCTCAAAACATCAAATGTACCACCGTCACTGCAGATATAAACCTATAATGCATGTGACAGTAGCTCAGTTTATACTCTTATGCCCAATTCATCTTCTTTGCATGTCACATTCAAAGAAATGTTTTTGAACTCGAAGGTGTAAAGGATCTGACAAACAGGATTACACAATGTTTGACAAGAAATCCAGTGAACAATTGATCTCATGCGAAAACTTTTTGAGGCCAAAAATTGCAAAGTAATTATGCTATCGGTCAAATCACAATATTTTTGCCTCCCGTCTTTAGAAAATCTCAAATACATTTTCTCACTAACGTCCTTGGTATCAAATTTTCCAATATAGGAAGTACTTGAATGAGCATGATATGAAGGCTTAAAAACAGGCTGTGGTTCTGATAGAAATGCAGCTTCTATAAAGTTGCTATACATGCGTTCCAAAAGTAGTCCAGTTAATTTAATAAGTGGTCTTCTTGACTGTAAATTTATAAGTTGGGTTGCTGGAGAAGTGAAATTGCTGACAAGCATGCAAATCAAACTATTCTTGGTTTTCACAGTAATTCAGTTTTTTTTTATCATTAGTTTGTGAGTGAGTGCGTAAAAGTAATGAACTGCAGGAGTTTGAGGTGACAAAGGGTCTGTTACCACTTGTTTCCACTGAATTTAACCCATTTGATCGCACACTATAGGCTCATATGGAAACTGGGTTTGTGTGGTTTCAGACTGAATGTGATGTTTGAGCTAAAAGGATGTATGAACGTCTACCGGCAAGAAGGGAATTTTTTATTTTTTTTTTAGCTCTCTGTCTCACAGCTCCTGCCTGTGTGACGTTGAGTGCAGCCAGTTGGGGCAATCAGTTTCCTCAATCCATCAATCATTTATGTGTAATAAACAAAACAGCCAACAGTAAAAAGGTTTTTTTCTTTCCAGTTTGTTTAAGTATGGCAAAGTGTAACTCCTTGTACCTTTGTCACATTACTACCCCTATAAATAGCCGTCTTTGAGCCGCATGAGCAAAGTCTTCCTGTTAACCCAACCTGCAGGAAGGGAGTATTTTCGATCCTATTAGTCACTGGGCGCCCCGGTCACCTGAGAAGCACCCTGACAAAGATGCCATTGATCCATCCTTCCATTCGCCTACCCCACTCACCCAAACACAGTTGGGACGGGTTCAGAGGTGAACGGGGCAAGGCGGCGCAAGTGAGGGACGGCATGGCGGGTCACGGCCGCCTCTAGTTTAATATGGCGTCATTAAGTTTAACGCCAGGCACAGTGGGGCATCCGCCTTCTCATCTCCGCCACTTCTGTCCTGATTAGCTCGGAAACACAGAGGCAGTGAGAGTCCATGAGAGGATTGACGCTGAGCCAGAAAGATCTTACTACGGCCATTTAGAATAATATTAAGTCGCTCAAGAAGACTTATTGCTCAGGTTGTGTGCCTGTTTCTGTGGTTAATAGCACAGTCAGAGCCCGAGAAGGAGCACACAAAGATCTGAGTGTAATTGTAGCTTTTCCTAAGTAAGACAGTGTGTGTGTGTGTGTGTGTGTGTGTGTGTGTGTGTGTGTGTGTGTGTGTGTGTGTGTGTGTGTGTGTGTGTGTGTGTGTGTGTGTGTGTGTGTGAAAGCGAGGAAGACACAAAAAGAGGGAGAGGTCAGACGTGTGTGTTCCAGGCCTGGTGTCATATTATGTTCCTCTCAGGACTTCCTGCTTTATTCATCCCCGATTCATTTGTTTTGGTCTCGATTCTCACACTCGGTGCCACACCACACATGCTGCTCGCTCATCAAATCATCTCTGCGCATGCTGGGCCAGCGAAGCTGCCATGTATTTATTCGTGGGGATGCCAAATGTCCTGTGCGTGTTGTTTTAGGAAACAGTTCACCATTGATTCTTTTTTTTCTTTTTTTGGTCGGGGGGGGGGGCAGCTCATTTATCAGGGGAGCACAGCGTGACCTCAAGCTCTTAATCAGCATCTTCCACTGAAGTGTATTGTTTTGTAAATCCCATAAACACGGTAATGCGCACTGTAATTTCAGCAGTTGTCATGAACGTGTGTGTGCGTGTGTGTGCGTGTGTGTGTGTGTGTGTGTGTGTGTGTGTGTGTGTGTGTGTGTGTGTGTGTGTGTGTGTGTGTGTGTGTGTGTGTGTGTGTGTGTGTGTGTGTGTGTGTGTGTGTGTGTTTTCTGTGAGACGAGTCATCCCAGACAGACCCTGACTCAGAGGCCAGCCGGGCAGACGTCCGGACCCCTCTCGCCTGTCGCTCCCCGCCCTGCATCCATCTCACCTCAGTCAGAACGGACATGATGTTCTGCTGCATGTAACACACGGCGTTTCATTGTCCAAAACTTTTTAAAATACAACTACCGTCTGTGTTTTAATCCCAGACGTATCAATCATTCGCCCTGTTTTCTTCAGTGCCCTGAACGTATTTATCGCAATTTCTTGATCTTAAATCAGATTCGTGCTAAATTGATGTTCCTACTTTTTAGTTTTTCAGTTCGTTTTTTTTTTTTTTTTCATTCCAGTGTATTATATTTAAAACATGTCAACATTGAATTCTTTCACCTCTCCCTGCTTCTATCTTGTACCAAACAGAAAAAATAATTGGTCTCACAGTTTAAGTCTTGTAGCTTCGCTTAAAAAGAAAAAAAAACCCTCACTGCAACTTGCAGAGTTGAAACGGAAGCTATAGAGTAGCTTGTGGCTTTTAACAGGTATGTAGTAACCCATGTGGTTGTCTGAGACGCATATCCCGGTGTCTGTGACACACCGCACAGAGTCTATACGGTCCCACAGTGAGCCCCTTCCACCTCGCCGCTCGGTGGTTCACCTCCTGTGTTAGATTTGAGACATACGTCTCATTTATGGGACGGTGGGGCTTCAAAACAGTCTCAGGTTCTCATTTATTCCATATGTCATGAACCTTTCAACCTCTGACCTCCTCTTTCTTTGGCGGGTTTCAGTTGAACGTGGCGACGTGCATCCAGGGAACCACGTCTTGTATGTTTCACTGTTTTGTGGGTTCGGGGCTGATGAAGTGTCACTTCAAGTGAAACCCAGTACGTGTGGTTACTGCCGGGTCATTTTGTTCCTTTGAAGCATCCCACTGTGGGAAAAAGGTGACTATTGCTCCAATGCATCAGCAGATCCCTCTTAAACATGACATCACAGGATGAAAGAAGACACACACACACCTCTTCTTTTTTCTCCTCTACATTTGCCTCCTCTTCTATTTCTGGCCTCCCTGTTGCTGCCGCTACAAGTAGCGGCAGCAACTTGTCCGGATGTGTCCGCAGCCACACGTGACTCGCCGGACAACCCTCGCCCTCTGCCAGTGTCAGGGTCCAGGCCCGGTTACCCAGTGACCCAGCAACGCCTCCCTACCTCCGCTCCACGCCGAGGGGGTCGGAGTGGGCCTGCTGACCTGAGTGTCGGTACAGATCTCAGGGCTGTTTTATGTGGTTGTCTGGGAAGTGAGAGGAATAATAGACTGCTATAATTGGTGCCCCCTGATTTCCTGGCAGCTCTGCGGGTACCCAAGAGGATAGCATGTGTCCGTGTGTGTGTGTGTGTGTGTGTGTGTGTTGTAAGTGTGTGTGTGTGTGGTGTGTGCGTGCTGGCTGACACAGATGGCTATGGAGCAGGGATGTGATAAACACCCTGGGCAGGGGGATCTCCGTCCAGGAGTGGGCTCCATGCTTTAGTGGTGAAGTCATTGGGAAAAAGCCTGGTCGAACTGGAGGAGGAACAGACACGCACCCACAGGCAAACACAGATATTGCCTTACAACATTTGCACGTGAATCACAGTTTTCCTTACCCTGAAGTAAAACACACACACTCGCACGCACACACACACACACCTCCCCTGATTCCACTATTTCAATTTCCAGCTCGGGTTTGGAGCAGTAGCAAGTCATCAAAGCAGGAATAAAATTGAAAGCTTCTGTCGGGTGTTTTGCGCCGCGGTTTTGGACGAGGTCAGAGTTGGAGTACCACAGGGTCAGAGCACCATCTCTCCACGCTGTCGGCGCTGTTATGTTAGGTGTGAACTATGGCCCTGCACAGGGTTGGGTAACACTAGCGATTGCCTAAGCCAGTTGTTGTGATGATGTCGTAACCCATTGGACCTGGCCAGGGTTTGGCTGTCATGTGAGCCCTTGTTCTCTATCTACGCCCCCCCCCCCCCCCAAAAAACCACCACCATCCTGCTGAGGCATCAGGGCACGTGTGTGTGTGTGTGTGTGTGTGTGTGTGTGTGTGTGTGTGTGTGTGTGTGTGTGTGTGTGTGTGTGTGTGTGTGTGTGTGTGTGTGTGTGTGTGTGTGTGTGTGTGTGTTGCATCTGACTGATTGTTTGTGGGATTTCATTAGCATTGAGAACAAGAAAAAAAAATTGTCTTTTTAAAAGCGTCTATTCAAGTGGCATTGGAGGTGGCGGCGTACAGAAGGGTCAGCGGCGTCAGAGGTCACATCTGACTCATGGCCTGTGGAATTTGATTTTTTTTTTTTTACAGAATGAACACAGGACGTCTAAACATGCCCCGCTCTCCATGAAGAGCAGCAGGAAATGATAGTGCATTAAAAGAATGAGATACTGAGATGTGCAAATGAAATAAGCGGCTCTAATCAGGATACAGGAAGCTGACAGATCTGGGGGTTTTTCCTCCTTATTCACTGATCGTACTGAAGCCCTTTTATTTCCTATTTTTTTTTTGTCTGATTATTGATCAAGTTTGACTTTGCTCCAGGGTCAAGCATGGCACAGTTTTAAAGCTTTATTCAAAATGACAGGGGCAACAATGGACTTTCAACATATGAATGAATGGCTTGGTTTTGGAACTATAATCAAATTTAGGATGCTTTTTTTTTTTCTTTTTTTTTTAACCTGCCCTGGATCTACACAAACAAACAGTTTATCTTGTTATCTTTGTTAACAATATGAGGCAGAAGACTGTCACCAGGAATCTGAATGTTTTAACTTCGAAAATATATTAAAAGATCAAAACCTTTTGTAAAACATCTCATCATTCCATTATACGTGTGTGTGTGTGTGTGTGTGTGCGCGCGTGTGTGTGTGTGTGTGTGTGTCTGTGTGTGTGTGTGTGTGTGTGTGTGTGTGTGTGTGTGTGTGTGTGTGTGTGTGTGTGTGTGTGTGTGTGTGTGTGTCATATAAAAAAGAATGACGCTCTCATCTAAAGTGGACTTTGATCATAAAATATAATAAAGTGGCAGATTTTCTCCAAATGCACTGATAAAGTTGTCCGTCTGTCCTTCTGTGGTTACAGTTTGGTTGCAGTGACGCGCTGTACGGCCGCACTGAGAATTATTTGGAAAAATGGAAAAAGTGATTATTTGAGTGGCATTTCAGGAGAGCAGAGGTGGCGCCCTGGTTCCTCTTCTATCGCTGCATTATCACACCAGTTCACCTGCACATATATTCACCCCGGTGCTTTATAAAGCTTTGAAACTCTACTTGGAAGAAGTGATATTTCTCATTTTCAAAAAAACAGAAGAGTCATATACCTTGAAATATAAACCCGCTAGAACAAAGTGTGCAGCCTTTTACTCTCCTCTTCTCAAATTCTTCACATTCTTCCAAAAAAATTTAAAAAAAAAAGCTCCTCATGAAGTCAAATATTAATATTTTTACCTGCAGGTTTCACCGTGACACTTTTGTCTGATGTCAGTGTGACGTGAGGCAATTACACACAAAATTAACAAATTAAAAGTCTCCTCCTTCATCTGCTTTATATCAATTCTTGTGGCTACATTTTTATTTGTGTTGAAAATCTATTGATTTATTCGGTTTATTAACTAACAGGATTTTCTTCTCCTGACTATCTGCATTCAGGAGGATTTAAGCTCGTTGGTTAATCCATAAATTATCACCCCCGCTGCTTCTGGTGTAGAACATGTGCTGCTATATAAAACATATTTATTGTGTGGATGATTAGTAACATATATACACATATGCTAAAAAAATCTTTTTTTATAACCCAAATAATTGAAAGCTTTTTTTTTTTTCTATTTTCCTGCACAACTTCTGGAAGTAATTTAATCAATTGCAGAACAGCAGTTATAAAGTTTGATAGGATCCACACATGCAGAGTTTTATGGTTCGAAAGCCACCTACATTTTAAGACTTTTCATTACTGTTATTATTATTCTTTTTAACTGCGCCATATTTCTTTCTCTTGAGGAGAAACAAAGCGAAAAACTCTGGTTTTTATAGATCTGTTTACACCTGATAGTAAATTTAACATCTATATTTCTGGATGCAGTCAAATAAAAAGAGGATTTTTAATAAGAAATACACAAAACAGTTCCTTTTTTTTTTTTGTTTGTTTTTTCTCAGTAAAAACGTGGTTGGTTCTTTTCTTTGAAAGTGAGAAAATCTAGTGAACAAAAGCTACAAACTTAGTGGAAGTGAAAGCATTTAGAGTTCTTTTTTAGTAGATTAAATATCACTCAGCTTAAGAGAAAGTTTAGCATTCGTAGCCACGTCAGAACTACATTTAAAGACGTCGAGCTTTAGAGACATGTATCCTATTTTTGTCATAAATAAGCCTTGAGATTTCACAAAAACTTCACGGGTGTAAAAAAAAATATATATATATAATTTTCTGCTTTCTGTCAAATAGTTTTGCTCCAACAGATTTACTTTCTTGTCCTTCGAGGCCATAAAGAACAGAAAGACACAAGTGAGGAGAATTATTTCACTCTCTCAGTTGAAGCAGATGATTTTTCACAAAGTAGTTACAGTTTGTTCCTCAGTTGTAAATATTTCAGGCTCATTGTTTGCCAAATTACATGTTATTACTGGTATAAATCTTTTCTTTTCTCTTTTACTCTCCTTCGGCTGCTCAAACGCACAAAGAAACTCACAAGATTTTCAGATTTACACATTTACTGAACTTTTTTTTTTTTTTTTTTTTTTTTTTTACAAGAGTATTACAAAGTTTTTAAGCACATGTGACGGAGAGCACACAGAAAGTTAACTTTAGCTGCTCACACACACACACACACACACACACACACACACACACACACACAGGTACTGACGGGTAAATCATGAACACACTTACAGTAAAGGATTCTCAAATCCATCAAACTCAGTGAAAGTGAAAATATGTCCCCCAAAAAAGAGAAAAGGCAAAGCCATCAGGTGTTTAAGGGAAGGATCAGGAGCCAGTCCCGACTGTGTGGCATTAAATTCTTGATTTAGACTGCTAGCTTTGAGCGTCTTTGTTGGTGGATTTGCCCCGGCTCATGACTCAGTATTGCTCATCATGTAGGAGATGATTCGCCCGCCATTTCTCAAAAGCTCTTTCTCCCCTTCTTTGTTCCTGCCTGTTTACTTTTTATCTGACGAACTTGGGTATTCCTCCGTAACTTTCCTCTCTTTGACTACAAACTCGTATTTTGTTGTTGTTGTCTTTCTTTCCTCGTGTAAGTTGCGTTTTTGTTTGTGAGTGTGAGCGTGTTGGGAATATTTTTGAAGTTGGGGGGATGGGAAAGGAGAGGCTTTTGTTTCCCTCCAAAAAAAAAAAAAAAAAAAGATCTGAGCTTGCTTTTTGACACATTTTGTCCTTTTTCTATTGTGTAATTTAAATCCATCTGTTAGACTTCCTGTCTGCTTTATGCCCGTTCACACGTAGGGTATCCATTACCTGTAATAAAGTTAATCATTACTAAAAAGGCTTCCTTGTTGTAAACTCAATCATTTAACACACGACCTGCTGCCCCCCCCCCCCCTACATAACATAGGTGTATGTGTGTACAGTATCCGTGGGTGAGGGACGGAAATGACTTGCCTCCTTCAGAGAAAGTTATCAGCTATAAACTCAACCGTATGTGACACGGCCGCCCACGCAAAAAACCTGCCGGCGGATCTTTTGATGTGCCTCGGCGCTTTCCACGATGGCCCCACAACGCCAACAGAAGACGTTAGAAGAAGTGGAACGTGAGCGGGGCTTTGAAGACAATAACTCGGGGGGATGTAATTGACTGCGTGGAGCCGCAAAAAGAGAAAGAAGTGGCCGTCTTTAGTATGTATTTGTTCAGTGATTAATCACTAACTCCTGCCCAGGGATGGGCCGCTGATTCGCTATTCGAGAGCAATCTCACATCTTTGTGTGTGTGTGTGTGTGTGTGTGTGTGTGTGTGTGTGTGTGTGTGTGTGTGTGTGTGTGTGTGTGTGTTTGTTGGGGGGGGTGGGGGGGGGGGGGTTGTTCGGTAGTATGCTTGTAGTTGGTGGCTAAATCTTGTAAAGGGTTTCCTAATATGGGCTGTCTTAAGAGTGCCCTCCCCCCTGTGGGCCATCCCCCAGGTCTCAGCCAGTGATGACACTCGGGTACGACTCACTTCCTCATTAATTGGCTGAAACCAGTTCTTACAGGAACCGCCTGTGATAAATGTGAGAGTTCTGAGAAGTCATTCATTTCTCCCCGCTGCAGCGGCGGAGGAGGCACTGCAGGGGAGTTGAACGGGTTCACCGTGTGAGTGCGAGCGAGCGAGCGAGCGAGGGAGAGGAAGCTGAGTGTGTGTGTTGAGCGAGAGAGAGAGAGAGAGGAGAGGAGAGGAGAGCGGGAGAATGTGGGTGACTACTGCTGCCGCAGCTGCCGTATGAGGACCGGCCAACTTTATATCTCCTGGTTTTTCTTTTTTTTTTGTCTCTTTTTCATTTTTCTTTCTTTCTTTTTTCTTTTTTTTTTTTTAAAAACAGCGATATTTTCTGTTGCGCTGTGTGTTTATGTGTGTGTGTGAGGGGGAGAGGAGGAGGAGGAGGAGGATGAGCAGTGGCGGGATCGCTCGCTCTCTCTCCCGTCTTTCTCTCTTCTCGGGAGAGAGGAAGCAGGCGAGACCGACACTGTACAGGAGATAGGACAGCATGCCTCCCTTTGTTGCTGCCCTTGGGCTGGTGAGTAACAATGATGTGACGTGATTTGTGCCCCCCCCCACCCCCCACCCCACCCCCATCCCCACCTCACTCCCATCCAACCCCACCACCCCTCCCTCCCTCCACATCCCCCCTCTCTCTCTCTGTTGGTGGAAACAGAGCTGTTCCACTGCTGGGTGCGGCACTGCAGAAGCCCTTCAGGGAGTACTTGGAGGCCCAGAAGGCCAAGCTGCACCATCACACCGGAGAGGGGATCCCAACTGTAAGTACAGGGGGCCTCAGCAGCCCCCGGCTCGCCGCCTCTATTCATTCACGTGTGCGCGCCAAGAGAAGAATGCGGCCCCCTTACTTTTGCCTCTTTTACTCCTTCTCCCTCCACTTTTTTTTTTCTTCTTCCTCCCGTGTGTCTTTCTTCTCTTCATCTGAGCTTTCCTTTATACCTGACCCCATTTTATCCCACTTACACCAGTGATTCTTCTTCCTCTTTTATTTTTTTTAAATGTCACACCTGCTCTACCTGTCCCACTTTAGTTCAAATTCTAAACTAATTACTTACATGATTATAACATTAATTATGTAAATTGTATTTTTTTTTTTTTTCTTTTGGGATCACATGTTGGTAGATTTGACTCCTTCCTGTAGCGATACAGTAAATTACAGGCACTTGTTTAGGGCCGGAATGACAGACTAGGTTAGCGCTGCCCTGGGCGGGCTCGGCGGGAGGGGAGGGAGGGGAGGGGAGGGGAGGGGAGGGAGGAGGAGGAAGAGGAGGAGGAAGAGGAGAGGGGCCAGTGTGGGGTCTGGCTCCACTTGCTGTATTGAACTGTACTACTGTAGCGCGGGGCGTGCTGACTCATGCTCCGTCTTACCAATTGGGAGAGTGTGTGTGAGTGTGGTCACTCCCCTTATGTGTCACACACACACTTGCACTCAGTGCCCCGCCTGAGACCCAGCTAACTGTAGACCTCCAGCTACCCCCACCCCACCCCACCCCACCCCAGTGACAATCCATCAAAACCCCCCTGTCTAGAACAAAAAGAGCCAGTTGTAGCTGTAGCCTTTTTCTCTTCCAAAGCTTTTCTTTTCCCCTCCTCTTCATCCCCGCCTCCCTCTTCTCGATGGTTTTAAGTGATTCATTAAAAACATTTTTTTTTTCTTCTGCGCTCACGAGCACGGAGAGGAAAAAAAAAAAAGAAAAGAAAAGAAAAGGATAGACTTTGAGTTGCACAAGGACAGATTAAGGCATTTCTAGAACAATGTTCCTTTTTTTCTTGTAACTTGAGCCTCCAGCAGTTACAGGAGAGAAGCGAGGCAATTTAACTTGGTGGAGGCAGGCTGCAGGCTGGGGTCAGCGGGGGCGTTCGGAGGGAGGACGGTGGGGGCTGCCGCGTGTTTTATTACCCCTGATCTCTATCTGTCCTGCACATGGAGCTGGATCCCCACCTAGCCTACAGCATCAGGAGCAGAGGGGGAGAGCAGGGTGTGGGGTGAAGGAGTGGTGGTGGTGGTGGTTGGGGGGGTTCCCTCAGCTCGCCGCTCACTGACTGAGCTCCTCTCTTCTCTCCCGTCTCTCTGTGGTTCCTGGCAGGAAGAGAACTGGCTGTCGTGGCTCTTCGAGAAGGTTGTGGTCATCATGGTATGCTTCTTTGTCTGCTCCATTGTCAACTCCATGGCTCAGAGCCACGCCAAGCGCCGGCGGCAGGAGAAGCGCTCGGAGAGCAAGGCGGAGTGAGGGCCCGGCCCCGGCAACTTTTTTGGGAAAAGCCCGCTCGCCTCCCCCCACGGGGTGGGGGGGAGGGGGGTCTCCCACCACTCCTCTCCTTCCTGGCTGACACCCCACCATTATCTGAAGAAAAGTATCAGCTCCCATCTGGTTTCTCTCTGCTTACTGTAGCAACATGTCCGTGTCGAACTTGGGACTTCCATGTGCTTGTTTTTTTTTTTTTTTTTTTTTTATTTGTTTGTTTGTTTTTTGAAGGTTTTGCGTTTTTGGTAGCGATTTTGCGGATTGTTCTTTGTGAGGTAGGTGTTAGTCTGCTGTGGTGCGTTGTGGAGGAAGCTTGTTGTGTTCATGTTGATGCTTCGGAGGAGCTTGTTAGAAGCAATAATTCTCCATAGAAAGGCCTTAAGCTGCTCTTATGTCCACTGAGACACTTTAGAATAAGCTGGAGTTATTTAGATATGTTGTCTTCTGTGGTACCAGCTCAGTTTGTTTTTGTTTTTTATAAACTTATTTATGTCTGATCTATTTATAGGTTCTTTATAAGACATTCTGTATTTGCGACTGTACTGTGGAGTTGTTGGCTGTACTTAGATAAGACAAGTGGACTGTAAATAATTGTGCCCCGGCACATTTCTACACGTTGTGGAGCTCAAAGCCAAGTTGTAGCAGTGATATTGACAAATGTTGTAAAGTGTAAGCGGTGCTTTTAATTTTTTTTTTAGATGGCCCCCTCTTCTTTTGTGGTGTGCAGTGAAGCCCGTCGCAGTACTTTTGGATGAGAAATGATAAATCAGCCATGATTCACCCTGCCGGTCCCTTTGTCTGCCCTTATTGTTCTGCTTCCAGGAAGGGAGCGCATGAGTCAGCCCGGGGCTACTTTACCAGATGCAGCCATATATTGAATCAGATCTACTACTGCCTGTGAGACGGGGCGAGCGAGACCGAGATAGTAGGCTGAGGTGGCTGCCACATTTGTTGCTCTCTCTCTCCCTCTCTCTCTCTCTCTCTCTCTCTCTCTTTTTTTTTTTTAATCTTTTGTGGATTAAAGCGGATCGCGCTCTGCTAGAAGAACCGTCCGTCTGTCTGGAAGCTGCTCCGTTTAACTCTGAGGCTCTCCGTGTTTTTAACAAGTCGTCTTCTTTTGTCTCCACTTGTTCACCGAGATTTTTTTTTATTATTTTTTTTTGTCTGTCTCCGAGATGAGGACAGCAAGCTTATGTCACAAGTAGCTCTTAAACAAAACTGCAGTTTTGTGTACCGAATCCTCCTCTTTTTTTTTTTTCCCCTCATTGGATAATGTCGGCTTGCTCTCGATATATACCTTCCTCTCTCTCTCTCTCTCTCTCTATCTCTCTCTCTCTCTTTTTTTTTTCTTCTCCCCCCATAATTGCCAGTGAAATGTGCTATTTTCTTCTCCTCTCTCTGTACCGCTGCTGTGCTACGCCGGACTGAGCGCAGTGGGCGCTAGAGCGGCGGGGGTGGGGGGGGGGGGGGGGGGGGAGAAAAAAAAAAGAGAAAACCCTCAAGCGCACAGTGAAAAGCGTCTGTGCCGTTACCTCAGCTGAACCTTCGAATGAACTCGTTGCACTGCCCCAGTCACGGAGCCAGGAGACGAATCACTCGAGTAGATTCAAAACAGAGGGGTACTGTTGAGCGAACTGAACCCTGCGCACTGCACCAGCTCCACTCAGAACATTCACATCTCCTCTTTTCTCATGTCATGGTAAGTAGGATTAGGATTCGCTTTTCTCCCCTCTCTCTCTCTCTCTCTCTCTCTCTCTCTCTCTCTCTCTCGCCCATTGTTGTCGTCTGTACATGCGTACGTCTCCGGCATGTCCGTCACTCTCTCGGCCTGTCAGATAGCTTATTTATCAGACTGGTGTTGGCTGTTAAGATTGCAAGGCGACAACAGTCTGTAGGCTGTCTGACATTTCGGGCTCTTTCATCTTGACCAGCATCCTGTTTTGTCCTCCGTGTCTTGTTCTTGTCATTGTTTCAGTTAGCATCAGTTCCCATTCAGAGGTGTGCGCCGCGATGCCACTTCCCTTTATCCCAGCTGCTTGTGAAACGTCGGGAGACACGGCTCTATTGTTTATCTCCTCACTGCTGACGTCTGTGAGGGTTTTATGTGGTTTTTATGTGAGGAACTGTTTTTTTTTTGTTTTTTTTTTCCTTTCTTCTTCTTTCTCCTGTTTGCAAACGCAGATGGAGTGATGTCAGCACTGTACTTTTGCGTGTGTGTGTGTGTGTGTGTGGGTGTGTGTGTGTGTGAGTTGGCTCTGTTGAGGATCCAGACATGCACACACCTTATTGCAACACGTCTCATTGTGACACCCTGTCCTAGGTATGGTACACGCAGTGCTCAACCAGCCTCCCCTTCCCTTTTACACTTCCCTCTTCTGTTTAACGCAGAACTTTCTTCTGTTGCTCAACACCAGCCCCCCACACCCCCACACCCCCCACCCTTTTTTTTTTCTTTCTTCGTCGGAGGCTGTATTTTATTGGAACAGCACCCTCAAGGGGGTGTTTTTCTAAGGGCCGCAAATTGGTAATTATACAAAGCTGAAAATCACTGCTTGACCAGGAGATGCTTTTTGCCACAAAGCCTAAGTTTTATTTTGGATTCTTCTTTTTTGAGAATCAAGAAAAAAGGGGTCAAACTTTTTTTTTTTTCTCCTGGTCATTAAAGCGAAATCACTGGATAACACTGGAACGACTCGCTGGCCCGAAGAGTGTTTTTCTTGGCAGTTTCAGGATGTCCTGTTCCATAAGGGAGCCCCCTTTTGGCACGACTGTCTGAATGTGTGTGTGTGTGTGTTTTGTGGAGGTATTCTGTTTATATTTCTGTGTGTACGCGGCTGTATTTCATTTTGAAAATGTGTATGCTCTGTAGGTTTTGTTTGTATTTTTTTCTGCTTTCAGCTTCAATAAAGTCCATTTAAAAAAAAAAAAGAACAACCAAAAAATATCACCGGTTCTCTTCATTGTGTGTTAAAAGTCTCGACCTCGCCGTGTCCACGCCGACGCCATCGCCACTCCGATTTCCTGGTCTCATGTTTCACATCCAAACACATTACTGATCTACTCTCCTCACTGACATCATCTCCAGTTCAGATTCCAAGTGCAGCAGGGAGTTGAGGGTCATATCTGCGAGTCCGTTAACCCACAACACTCTGAAACTTTCGGTGAATGATTACATCAATGCCTCTGGAGCGTGTAGAATTCCTGGTGGCGAAGCGTTCAGAACGTAGAACACGGTGGAGTGGCGATCCGGAGGTCAGGGGTGCGACCTGTTCCTGGGGCGGCCACACCCAGAGCACGGTGAAGACGGCTCCCTCCACCCACCGCGCCTCGCCCTGCCCCCAGGGCGCCCGGCTCAAAACCCAACATGCAAATCCTGCTTGTCTAAACAGGTCGGGGGACTCGTGTTCAAATAATGACACCGCGTCTGTCTGGCCTCTGATCTCTCCGTATGCCCCACACACACACACACTACTGTTAAATCCGTTGCTTCCATTCCTGGCACAGTAACCCTCCTCAACACCACCAACCCCGTCTGTCACCCCCCCCCTCCCCCTCCACCTTCTTTCTCTCCAACCACCCAGGGATGCTGAAATATCACTGACTCCATCCTCCACCCACCCACAAGCCCACTCTGCATTTTGGTTATCCACTTAGTTCCTTTCACACTCTGTCTCATTAAATTATGCTGACCATGTGGATATCTTTTCACCCCCACCCCCTCCTCTTTTTCTTTTTCAAAATCAAATTAAGATTCTTTGTTTTTGTGAGCAGCAGTCACGGAAGGAGGGGGGGGGGGGGGTCCACAGTGGAGGGCGGTGAAGGAAACGGGCGGAACAAATGGTCCCAATATTTAAAAAAAAAAAAAAAAAAAAAGAAGCTTATCCAGAGTAAAGTTACAGCTCCTGGATGTGTCACCCAGTTAAAACCCTGAGACAACAAGCTTCAAAGCTCCAGTTCTGTGTGCGGCAGCTCAACATGTGGGACATGCAAGTTGCCTTTTTTTTTTCTTTTTCCTTTATGGAAATCACGGCTCGATTTGGAAGGCGGTCATGGTTCAGTATACAACTTACACATGTGTGATGTGAAACATGAAACCCAGCAGTACACAGAGGGAGCCCACCACTTTAAATAAACTGTGTTAATGCTAATCATTTACATCTTTAGTATAAGTACGTTTAAGTACAATAGATTGGATTAAGCCGTAATTGTCACTGAATTATCAAGAAGTGATTAAAAAGGATTTTGTGGTGAAAATCGACACGCACATTATTTAGTTGAGTAACTTCAATCATATCATATCAGTTTTCATATAAAATATTAAGTTGAAGCTGAAAGTTAAATGGATATTTTATTTTAATCAAGGTTTTCTAGTGACACACACCACATTTCAAGTTGATTGACAACTTATTTTAAGTTGTATGATTATAAAAAAAGCATTTTCTCCACTTCTCTCTGAGTCAAGCTGCAACATTAAGAGTTCATCTCGAAACTGATCAGTGAAATCGTGTATTTTGACGTCAGAGTGTCGCTGACGAGACTTTTGTCTCTTCGTCTCTCCTGAGTGTGAAGGACAAACGTTCACTTACATCCCAGCTGCTTCTGACTTGATAGTTTATCTCAGCTGCAGTTTGACTGTGAACACTTAATAATCGTGTTTCTTTTCAGTGACCGAGACTAAAATTACTGACTTGTCACATTCCTTCCATTGTCTCCGATGAACGTTTCAGATCCCCCTAAATCTCCAGTTTCTTTTATTTTTAGTGACTAATAAAGCGACTCGCTTAGTTTCGTTCCAACTTTTGAAGTTACTAATAATCTGCTTACTTTTTTGAAGAAGAAACGAGTTTCTTGTTGAAGTAAACTAGTTTCTTTTTTTACTTTTTTCCAGTGACTTTTGAAGTTACACAGGTACTTTATAGTGAAGTAACTCGTCTTCATAGGGTTTTTTTTGTTTGTTTTTAAATAAATAAAACAACCTGCCACTTTTTTAAAAAAAGAGTAACTTTTTTTTTTAATTTTCATATTTTCCTTTTATCCACTTTTATTTAAAATGACAAGTAACCTTGTTATTTTATAAGAAGAAGCTACTTTTCTTTACTGTTTTGCTGTGGCTAATAAAGTCATTTCTTTACTTTATAAAGAAGTAACTACTTTCTTTTTTTACAGTGACTAACAAAGTAGTCTGGTTACTTTACAACAAAGTTTTGTTTTATATTTTCCTTTTTCTACATTTCATCTTTCGTGAATAATAAAGTAGCATTGTTACTTTTAAAAGAAGTAACTAGTTTCTTTGTTCCCCTATTTTGCAGTGTAGTAACATATTCTACAGAGAAGTAACTCACTAGAGTTTCCCAAAATCTTTTTTATTGTTGTTTTTTGCAGTGGATAATAATGTAATCTGTATACTTGATAAAGGAGCAGCCAGAATCTTTTTTGGGAGCGACTGTTAAAGTCACGAGAGTTATTAGAGTCTGTGAAGGGGTTTTTGTTTATTTTATGCAGCGGGTTAAAGAAATTACTTGTTCCTTTTAAATCAGTTTAAATTTTGAACTTATTGTTTTCAGTAGCAGATCTAAACGTCACGTGTTCATCAGTCTAACGTCAGACAACAAATTAGTGTTTAATATGGAAAAAGGAGGAGATGGTTTCAGAATTTAATCCTTTTTAAACTTTGCGTAAATGTGAAAGCAAATCAGTGTCGACTCCAGTGTAACAAATGTGTGTGTGTGTGTGTGTGTGTGTGTGTGTGTGTGTGTGTGTGTGTGTGTGTGTGTGTGTGTGTGTGTGTGTGTGCGCACATGAGCATGAACATGTGTGTACAGCTGAGATGTAAGCACACACACACACACACACACGCACACACACCCTGTGGTTACTCCAGAGCTCCAAAAACATTTTTTTCCTTCACTGTTTCTTTGAAACGTTCAGATCAAACACGCTTATCAGCAACTTTATAATTCAGCCCATCTGAGAGGAGGCAACATCATCGCTCTCATTTGAAGTCGTTCGGAGCGTCGGAGCTGTTGTGGATGAAGACAAACGTTCCCTCGTATTGAGTTTGACCCGATGTGGGTACCCTGGCTCAGGTCCGGCCTCTTCCGGCCCGCGCGGTGCCAACATGGCAGGCGTCTTCCTGCCTGCTGGCAGGCGGCAGCGTCAGGCCACCGTGACCAAACACACATCCTCCATGTTCTCCCTGCATCGCTCCGATCCGAGTCGGACCACGACGATTGACTTTTTATTTTTTTAATTTCTCCACGACGATTGACTTTTTATTTTTTTAATTTCTTTTGTCGCCATGTATCGTAGTTTGGATCACTCTTGTGATCCAAAAAAACCCCCAAAAAACAAAACAAAACCCTTTCATTTAACTGCACTCGCTCATGGACTCCGTGACCTTTCCCAGAATAAACAAAGAAAATCCCTCGTTTCTTTTCATGCGGCTGCGTGTCACAACAAGAAGGGCGAGGAGTGATCGCCAGCCTGCGTCGCGGCTCCTCTTCCTCGCTCGTCCTCCTCCTTTGTGTCGCAGGAGTTCTGCCAGAGGACGTGCGTCACTCAGGTGTGTTGTTGGGTCACTGGGGGGGGGAAACGTGGTCAGAGCGTCGCGCGCCCGAGAGCGCAGTGGGCGCGAGGTGGTACCGACGTACCTCGTACTATCAGCTCACATGCCTCTTTGATGTGGGAACCACTGAGTCAAACTCAGGAATGCTTCAGGTCTCTCCTCCGTTTCTAGTGTCACGACATGATGCCATCTCACAAATATCACTCAGGAATGTCTCGCTCTGACGAACCGAGCATGCCGCCGCCACTGATGTGTGGTCTCCCCCCCGCCGCCCCTTCCCCTGCAAATTAGGCAACACAAGAACGAACCGGATAAACCGCAGGAAGCTGATTTGAATGTAGGTGAGGCGAGAACTTGTGAAAACATCTTGTTTGGCCGAAGGGCTCTGGAAATGTCAAGTTTGAACCCTTTTAGAGGAAACCTACGTTTGCATAATCCTGTACTATGGAACTTCTACAATTAAATCTCTTGCAAAGCGGAACGAAACGGACTAAAGTTGCACAAATTTCAACATTTCTAACTAAAAACAAACAAAAGACTGTCAATCCAACTGGAGATTTCTCACTGGCAACAGTTTGTTTAAGCACTTTTTAAAAATATACATTTTGAACATAATTGCAGCAGCTGTGGCTCGGTCTCTCAATCGGACGGTTGCAGGTTTGATTCCCTATCTCTAAAGTGTCCTTGAGCAAGACGTTAAACCCCCATATCTCTTCCCCTGGATGAACTGAGCACCTTGTCTGGCAGCTGCATCTATTGGTGTGTATGAATGTGATTATCGATAAAACAATGTCAATATTTGGCACAGTATCTTTTCTATATTCCAATAATCCCCATTAAATTACCAAGAAACCACAAAGAGATGTATGGAATATGATTGGTTACGTGATAAATCGTTAAATGGATTTAATTTATAGAGTGTGGTTTTCTTTTTACTGCCTCAGCATGTTTAAAGTGCAGTACAACATTCATCCAACCATTCCACCAGTAACCTGGAGTGTCCCTCAGCAGAGAGAAGTGGATCGAACACACAGTGAATTTGTAGGTTAATAAGTCAGATTTATTTATTTCGCACTTTCACAGATAAAATAGAATGTCACGTGCATTCATGTCACGGCTTCAGCCGGGATCTTACATTGTATGGTCATATAATGTGACTACATTCACACACTCGCAGCACACGAGGACGTCGCAGCCAAATTTCAAAACAGAAGATAGAGCGAGAGAGCCAACCACCACACCGCCACCGTCATCTTCCATAAAACCGAAAATATAGATTCAGATTAATCAGCAAGTTAAACTCAAACTAAATTTTGTCGTCAATATCTGTGATGAAGAGTTCAAATAAGGTACTTTGTATTTCAGAATTTATTTGACAGCTTCGGTGAAGGTAAAGGTTTGGAAAAGCAATAATTTAAAGCCTGTTTGTTATCAGTTCCTCCCTTTTCATTTTAGTCGATCTCGAGCAAAACTCCTGGATTATTTCACTTTGTGCAGGACGGAGATTTCATGAATGGATCGTCTTTGTACTGAATATTTCTTCCATCTCTGGCTGATCTGCACTCGGTTTGCATTTTAAAGGTGCGGGGGAGGGGGGGGGGGGGGGTATTCTGACATTTTTGTGAAACATGCCTGTTTGCGTTCTTGCTGAGTAGGTGTGAAAATCTCTGCAGGTCTCATTGTAATGGTTTCAGTCTGGGGGATTATTGTGGCACTAAAAAGACTGAGCTGGCAACACACCGTAAACGTGTGCATGCAAGTGATATTGGAACCACACCGGTTTTAAACCCAGGCTTGGAAAAAAAAAAAACAGAAAAAAAAAAAGGAACTTAACAAGTTCAGCATCGGCTCTGATTGATGCTCATAAACGAAGTTCCTCCGAGATGCAACATTTAGTTTTTATGTCCAATGAAATAAAGGCAGAAATCTGTGAGACACACCGCAGTATCCTCTCGGCCTATATACTGGCATCAAAACCATATGACAATACTCTTAAAAAGTTAAGCACTCAGTCTTTACGGCAATGCAATCAGAGCTAATTTTAGTCTCGTCCGCGCGCTCTGCATGAGGCCTGTTTACCGCATGCACTGTGGTCGTATCCAGCGCGCCCATCAACGTGCTGCAAACAACCACAGAGTGCAAACAGAACCAGACTCTTCTGCGCCAGACGGCACAACAGACGCTGCCAGACCGCCGGGAATTTCTGCACCGATTGGTCCAGCTCCCATCCTCACCTGAGCCTCCACACATTAATGCTGAGCTGCATCACAGAGATCCAACATCCGGTCAGAACCTGAGGAGAACTCCAGCTGGTTTCCAATAAACTTTTCACATCACGCTCACTGAACTATTTTAACGTAGAAATGCAACGATACCACTTTTCGTTAAAGGGTCATATTATGCAAAATCCACTTTCTAAAGGTTTTCCAACAGGAATAATCGTCCCCATACCTGGACTGACGCCCCAGAAGTGAAGACAGTCTGTCCTCTCTCTCCCTGGCTTGTTTCCGTTTTTAAAAAGTGTGTTGCTCCAACCAGCCAATCAGAAATCTAACCTTATATAGTGTCATCGGGGGTTTAGCCAAACCCAATCAAGGTAGGCCCTCCCTTTGACTCCTCCCACAATTAGGCAGCTCTGCTCTGGCACATGGCCCCACCAGAGGAAGTACTTCCTCCTCTTCCCAAGATGGGCATGTGTGGGCGGAGCCAGTCCAGCTCACACAGACACAGCAGATTCTGAATGCAGCTCCTATGATCCAATATTCAAATGGAGGAAAATCAAGGAGAAGCGGGATTTGGAGCAATAAACTTTAAATACAAAGTTTTTGGATCAATGAGACCATGTGAAAGTGTTAATATGACGCCTTTAAAGGATAAGTACAAGTACAAGTACTAACCATTAGCTACTTGCCTATACTGAGTACCGATAAAAGTATATATGATCATACCCGTTGGAAAAGTGTTAATCTGGCCAATTATTTCAGGAATTATATCTTAAAAAATAGTTTTAGTGAATATCCTTCTGACTGGATTTCTGTAAGAGGTTAAACCAAAGTTGCAAAACATATTTCCCATGCATTTTCCTTCACTTATTATAAATAATATTCTAAACAATACAAACATCAATCAGGTGACCTTCTGCACCAACTTGGAGTAAAATGTGCTTTACGAGGGCAAAGGAGCAAAACACATCATCAATGTTATTTTTGAAGAAAAACTAAACAAAAAAACCAGGAAGTGAATAAAAAGTTATTAAATATGGTGACTTACTTTGTAAAAGCTTCCAATTAAAGATAAATGAAACATAATTAAGGCTTCACGACACTAAAGAACGTCTCTGTCACAAGAAAATCTAAAAGTTCTCACGTTCATTTCCCAGCAGGATTTAATCCTTTTGTTGGTTGTTTTTGTTTTTTAGAGGAATTAGTCGAAGGTAAAACTATGAATAATTACATTAAAACACACTTTCTAAACATTGTATTTACGGTAATGGTTGATCATTTCACTTTTCTTACTATTGCAAGACTGTTCCTGTGTTAAAGTTTTGCATTGAGTTACTTTTAGTCCCCATTGAACTCCCGATATGTACAATAAAACTGGAATACAGACCGCAAGTCGTACCACTGCGGGGACCGCCATGTTTGTTTACGTGCACATGAGCAGAAGGAACTATTTATCACGGGGGTCTGATGCCCATGCGTAGTAACAGCACTCCGTTGCCTCCAGCCGTCTCTGACACAGTGGATCCACACGCCGGCGTCGTGTAAACGGGTACACTCGCATTCGTTGCCGTGGGAACCGGGCCTTATATATGACAAGGTCATCAGCATACAAATATAATTATATTCAACTGTTGAATTTGAATAGTAACGTCGCTTCAGGCAGTGAAATCCTCCGATTGTCAGAGTTCACGGTTGTGTCACTGTGCTTTAGGAACTTCTATTTTAATTTCCCGATGTTCCCTCCTCTGTCTCCTCTCAGACGTTCATCCGTTCAGCCCCGCTGACCCGACAGCGACACATTAAGTCCTGACCCTGACAGACTAATGGGCCGTTTCGCAAAATAAACACAATATGCAGGGATTACTCATGTGCATCTGCCAGATGCACACGTCTGGCTCCCAGAGCTCGCCCTGACGCCCTGACGTCCGTAGCACCCCCCCGCCCGCCCTGCCCCGCCCCGCCCGGTGCGTCTGTAAACCCCACCGTCACCTCCTCGGCCCGGGATGCTGCTGGATGTCGGCTCTGATCGGATCGCTGACTCATGTTGTGAAAATTTAGGTCAATTACAGGTCTGTGTACAGTTAAAGGAGAACACCTGCTATTTAAAGTGTTTAGCAGTACTTAGAGGGGTAATTGAGAATCATTAAAGCTGTGCTGTTTTTCCTCATGTTTTTGGTATTTATTGTTCACGTAAACATTCAGGCTGAGACGGAGCCGTCCTGCAAACAGCAGATGGACGCATCAAAAGCAAAAGAGAAACGTCAGAAATGCGAAGTGAAAACGAAGATGGCGACGGCTCCCAGGCTGCGTTTTGTTTTTGGGCTTTTTTAATTAATGCTCTTCCATATTGACGGGCTGCGAACAGCAGAGCACACCACAGTCGGTTGATATGCAAAGTGACGGTGAAGGGAACACAACGCGGCCCCACAACAGAGCGCGGCGACTCTACCAGTGTCTAGTCTGTTCTTTTGTAAACATAAACAAAGCCAAACAGAAGAGGGAACACACACACAGAAAACAGATTCTGTTACCCGCGGCAGCTGGTTCTGTTCACCGGGCAATCAAAGTAAAACAAACTATGAGATGGAACTGAGGTTAAGTATGGCCGCCCTGCAGGGGGGTGGGGGTGTGGGGTGGTGGAGGGGTGGGGTGGGTGGAGGGGTGGAGGAAGGTATCCGCCCTGCACGATACATGAAGCTGTGGTAACACGTTGACCTTCTCGCTCCCGGGCCCAGGACGTGCTGGGAGTTTCATCTGTAATCACCGTCACTTTTACCGAAGTGCAGCGGAGGTCAAGTACAGCTGAGCCGGGCGAGGGCCGGCCTCGCTTTCAGGCGCCGGGACGCCCTGCTGACTCCTCTCATGTCGGCAGGACCAAAGGAAGGCAGCCGGATGGGATCACTGAAGATTACGTTTATTTAATGTACACTTAGCAGGCTTCACTGTTTAACCTGTAATCATCGGGACACACCCTTGTTGGCTTAAGCTGAGAAAGTGATTTCTATTCACCCACACTGACAGAATCCTACAGTTACTGTGAGTTAGACGAGCGTCACATGCCAAGTGTGGTCGGGTCAGTGAGGAACGGGAACATTTGTTTACAGGGTGCTTTGCTTTTATTTTAAAAGTGGCGACGTTGGTGTCAATCATTACCAACAGCAAATTCAAATTATCCTCAAGCACATGTGTTTGGACGGTGAGGAGGAAACCAGAGTACCCGGAAAAAAAAAAAAACTCACACACACACAGAGGGGAAAATACAAATTCTAACTCGTAATGCCTCCAACTGGACCGATCTGGTGTAACATTACATATGTATATATACTTACTTATATATACATTACAGTAGACTATGTGTTATTTAAAAAAAAAAAAAAATGTTTAAATCAGTGGAGGAATAAAGGTTTACAAAGTTGGCAATCAAATGCATCATGTCTTGAAATACCACCTTGTGCCACTAGGTGGTGCAGTGAGTCACTATTCCCATTTACAGTTCAAGAACAGAAGGAGATTCATCAGACTGACATGAGTGAGAAACAGAAACAAACACCGAAGCGACCAACCTATTGCAACTCAGGTCTCGCTTGCACAATAACGGGAAAACAGAACGGTGCTGGGAGACACTGAAAACGCAACAGCTAGAAAACGTTTCGACTCAGTGCACAGAAGTCACATTAGTTAAACTATACATACTGTATCTTTAAGCCACATTATGTGCTTAATTGATGAATAAAGTTTGAGAAGTTTTGAATTCAGCTTCACAGTGCACAGGTCCTGCTGAATGCTCACATTTCCCTAAAGACATTTTGTCCACATTCTCCTTAAACATGACATCAGAAGTGCGAAAGCTTTTTAAAGTCTGTTATGGTGATAGAAGATGTGATTTAACTAGTTAATCAAACCTTTTTTTGTTCATGGACAAATGAGTATTCAAAGCAGGGCTACGTGTTGCTGGTAAAATGTTGATGAGCGTTTTTATTCTCCCTCACTGGAAAAATGCCTCTGATATGTAGTTGAGATTCACTGAACTGGATAATCAGTATTTCAGTTTAATGTGTTCAAATTATACTGTTAAAAGATTTCGATTTTTTTTTTTCCCACCCAAAACACTGAAATCATTACATTTTGGCTCGACGGTGCATCCAGATGTTAAGTGTTTCACGAAAATGAAAAAAAAAAAAAAAAGAACAGAAATTAGGATTATTATCACGGAAACCTTCTATTTAAAAGAATTACAATGATCATGACGGTTTTATTAATGGAATTATGAAGGTGAGGCGGTTTGAACAGGGCGAGGATAACATTTTTCGGTGGGTGATTGTTGGAAGCTTTTACATTTTATTTAACCTTTACACGTGTTTAATGATTCTAACTAAAACATTAACTTCTACAACTTTCAGCTTTAATGAAACTGATGTCATCATCTATTCTTCTCTGACACGCCCTAGTCTGCGTGGAAATGTAGAAGTTATGTGACTATATGTGAGTGTAAGTGTCCTTATTCAGGTTTTCATTAATGCTGTCCAAAAAAAAAGCTCAAATTAATTCCTTGTATTCTGAACATAAATAAAAAAAAATGGATCTGATTCTGATCATAAATTACTTCCTGTGATTTCAGCCTCTTCAAGCTTCCCATGAGTTGAATCGACAGAAGAGTCTCGTGAACTTATAACAGGGTATTTGCATCAGTGCAACCAATCAAGTTGTCCCGATTTAATTGCTTCTTGCTTATGCAATCTCCAGCTTCAGGATGCGTGATGCAAATAAGTTCATGCATCCAAAACTTCCTATCTGTTGTATTATTTTTGGTGCGACACATGAGCAAAACTAGAAGCCCGCATACAGAGTACAGAGGCTTAAGCACCTTCTGGGCTTGTTTCTTCCAGTTCCACAAACAGAGTATGGAAACAGCCCCCGATATAACGTCAACAGTGCGGTCGGGCTGCAGCCTCAGGTTTAGATGCACTTGCACTGCCGCTGTGTGAGGTCAAACAGCCTCCTGGTTATTTCCTGTCGGCTGGACAACAAAAGCCCGGCTTAGAGAGAGACCTTGCTTCCATACCTCCAGGCTCGGGGTACAGTGCAAAGCTACGAAGGGAACAAAAAATGGAAAAATACTCCTGAAAAGACAAAAACACATTCAGTGTCCTATTTATCAAAATATTTACTCTAAAATTCTCCATTTCTCAGAAATGGCTACGAGCAACCAGAAGACAATACCGACATAAAAACAATAGTGGGAACAAAAATGGCAGGAAAATTAAAAACAACAATAAACATTCACGAAACATAAAATATAAAAGTGGAAGAAGTTGGTATGAGAATGAGGTATTGTATCATGTGACCTGTGCAAATTCATGAGGATTTCCTTTTTCCTGCCGCCACCTACTGGCGAGGAATGGCTACTGCACACTGACTCTGCAGCGTGGTAGAGGGATGTAATCTGATTATAACTGGGTGGAAGCCATTACTCCCACTTTCACAGTCTGAAGCCTCGGATGGGATTTGTCACTGCAAACACACGTTACTAGTGATATTTGTTCATTTTCAGTCCCAGCAACCTGTACAAATAGTTTTTTTTATATATATATCTTATCGCTTCTTAATGGGAAAGTTGAATTGTTCTGGCATGAAGTGTCTGCTCACAGAGTCCCGTTCAATAGAAATTAGATCATTCAGATCTACATTATTACATTTCATGGTTAGAGAGTGATTATTCATAATTGTTCATGTGTCAGAAAGAAGAAAAGGACTGGTCACTGTTAAATCTGCTTTCAATTGATGGAACATCGTTTTATAATACTGCTTTTCCAATAGTTTTCAATCTGTAATAAGAAAACCAGCAAGTTCAGCCTCATAAATGAATCAAAAGCAACACATTCATATTGAATGTAAATTAATTTTAGTTCACTTTATATCATAGAAAACAGAAAAGATATCTACAACCAGAAGTAAAAGTACTCAGCCAACCAGGACTCAGAAATAGGTCTTATTTTGGAGTACCCGTACTTTCAATTATCATTTAACCTTTTTGATCTGAAATTTTGTGGCTGTAACAACGACGCACTTCATTACTGACAACTTACTGAACTTACATTATATCAGCACATATTTATGTACTTAATCACACTTAACAACATTTGTTCATTTGACCAGAACCACAGACATTTGCACAGCATTAGCTGCCGTGTCTTTTCTTTAATATCTCTGTTTTTTCCAGACCGTAACGTTGAGTTTGACCTGTGAGACCAAATAACTCAGTAACTTTCACCAAGAAAGTGCTTGATTCTGGTTGAATGGTTAAATTAGTACAAATTATAATCCAAACTGCGGAAACTGCAAATTGACAGAATCAAATGTGACGTGTGGAGTGTCATTTTATCAAACGTGTTCATCTGCTCATCGAACTTCTTCTGCTCAAGCGGTTCTTCTCCAATTCTGCACAGGTAACCTCACTGAGGAGATCAGATCATGACTTTGCAGCCTCCGCCGGCGGAAAACATCCAGACCTCTGGGAAGCTCTGGGGCCAACTCACACATTCCCACATCCCGCTGTTTGGGCACCGAAATAATGAGGCGATGAATGAAACCTCACAATTTCTGGGAAGCAGCGGAGTCTTGCGGCTCTGTTTTCGTAAAATGTCACCGGCCCAAAGCCAATGAGGAGGTGCGGAAGGTAAATATGGGAAACAATCGTGTCCCGGCAGGGCGATTCACACAGTCCAAGTTATTACAGAGCGACCAGGGTAAGTCTGGACATTAAAAACAAAAGGGATGATGCAAGAAGAGATGCACTGGTGAACTTCACGTCAGAGAAGAGAAGATTAAGGGTTACACAGAGACTTATTAATTAGTTATTAAGGGGTGGAAAACAATTTTTTGGCAGCAGCAGTTTCAAATTCATCATAGTTCAGACCACTAATAGAGGGAAAACTTTTTAATATAATTTACATTTCATAACATTTGTGACCCGCAGGGGCTGGTTCTGTATGTTCGACACCCCTGATCAATAAAGATGCAGGAATCAAATAAAACAACAAGCAGACTTCTTGACATTCCAGATCAGATTACCTCAGAGGTGTTTATACCCAATAACTAACTAGTTCACTTTATTATGTAGCTACATACATACACATGTATACATGCACAGGTTTCTCACCTCTTCAGTATTTGTCTTTTCTATTAATTTGTAGATAAATGTTGAAGGGATTATAGAACAAGTCTATGAAGTAGAGATGCACTGATATGAAACCGATACCGTTAAACGATGTTCATATCGCTGGTGTGGCTGATAAGTACTGATACTTTCTTTTTTCTGTCTTCTCTCCATCTCCTGTCTTCTCTCATCTTCTGCCCAGCTGCTCTAAAACTCCCATCTGTCTTATCTCCATCGTCTGTTTTTCCTTTTTCTGTCCATCATCTTTAATTTTTCTGTCCATCGTCTGTCATCCATCAGTCTGCTGTCCATCATCTGTCCATCTCCCGTCTGTCTTCTCTCCGTCTTCTGTGCTTCTTCTTTCTGTCTTCGGTCCATGCTCTCTCCATCTTCAGTCTGCCCTCTGTCCATCTTCTGCTTATCTGCTCTCCGCCTCCCGTCTGTCTTCTGCTCACCTCCGGTCCGTCACAACACACAAATGCCCCTGTCCCCCATATATAAGTATATATATATAGAGAGAGAAAGATTATTATAACTGACTTGTGCCATTTAAAAATTAATGTTTATTTTAGTCTAAATGCATCATAATACAATCTTTAATTAAAATTAAATTTATGTGACCATCCCTGACATTTGATTGAATTCTGGGGTAAAAACTGATTTAATGAAACTGGAGGCTCCCCGCCCGTTGACCCGTCGTGACCCGGGTCCAGTAGTGCTGTTGGCGGACACTCGAGGCTCCACGCCCCCCCCCCCCCCCCCTCCCCCCTCCCCCCTCCAGTCGCCGGTCCCTCCGTGTTGTTTTGGTTAGCTCGCAGCTTTAGCCCATGCGTTCTGCTGCAGCCGGCTCTCCCATGAAGCGGGCGGAGCGGGGCTTTGTTTTCTGAGTAACCGGGCAGCGGACAGCGCCGTGGATCATGGCCGGGGTTTTCGACATTGACCTGGATCAACCGGATGAGAATGTCTCTGACGACGAGCTCGAGGACGGGGTGAGTTTACGTTACCGGGCAGGCTAATGCTAATGCTAACGCTAACGCCCGCTCCGGAGGCCTGCGCCGCTAAACGCCAGCGGACCGGCTTCCATTGTCGGACGCCCCGCCGTCCTCTCGTTTCCCGCGGATTCCAGTGGCGCGCCATGTATTTCTGTAAACAGTCAATCTCAACACACTTCTGTTGCATTTTATGCTTCGAAAGACGTGGAACCACAAAATGACTCTTCTGAACCGACGATACTTTCGAGCCGCAGAAACGAAAGTCTTGGACGGGTGCACAGTTTGGCTTGAAGTCGGGAGTGTCTTAATACTGTTTGTGTAGCCTCGGGTAAACAGAAAGCGGGGCTTTAAACCACACAATGTGAGATGTTTTTGGGTAAAGAATAGTGTAATCAGCCACCAAACATTTGGTTTAACCGAGAGAAGGAAAAGCAGCGCACACGGACCAATCCAACTTGACCGCCCTTTACTATTTGTCCGATAATGGATGCATGCATTTCGTCTGCAACGGCATTCTCCAACCTGTCGGGTGGGTTACATTGCTCCGAAACTTGCTTCCAGTCACAGTGCGGGTTCGTGTATGCGCAGAAAGCGGATTTGAATATATTGTAAGCCGATGTTATAGGAATTTAAAACTCTTGTACGTCCGACCACCAACAGGCTGAAATCCCACCGGTGCTAGCGACGATGTAGCTCGATGCTCCCCAACACTAAACACACATTACAGTCACTCGTTCCACTTTACAGGTCATAAATAAACTCGATTTCATTAAATCCCATATTGACTGTTAAGGGAAAAAGTGTGGGCCTTTTTTTTTTTAATTTAGCTCAGTAATTAATTTATTATCCAGCAGGTAACCTGTTCGGTTTAACCCGGCTGAGATGGATGTGGGAATTAGTGGACATGAGGCAGTTAGTGAGATAAAGTCTGTAATATATGTGCATATAAATCCGCTTTGCCCTGCCTCACATTCCTGCCTGCTTTAATGCTGTGTTGTCCTGCTGTTGCTCTTGTTCCCAGGCTCAGCTCAGTGAATACATGGACCAGTGCAGCAGCTTTGAATTGTGAGTATACCAGCAGTGCTGCAGGTCACCGTCAGGACACACGGAGAGCAAAGAAAGGCTTTCACTGGGCTCTGCTACAACATTTAGCTGTTATAGAATATATAACCGCAGTGCTTTGGTTCAGCATGCACCATGAGCTAATTTAGGACGACATAGCCATCCTGTCAAACCTTGAGAATCAAACAGGCGTGACCCTCGGAAAGGGAAAGCCCACAAGATGTTAACGGTTTGCGGCGCCTTTTTACACAACGTGTCAAGTGAAAATTACATCGTTTTTGCTCTTTCGTTTCAGAAAAGTCTTGCCTTTCCGCTGCAACATTTTAAAAAGCGACGTCGGTCCACACAGACACAGGAGAAACGCTTAAAAATGATGCAGGTTTCATGTGTGGTCACTAGTGGGAGCTGTTGGTCATTGTTGTAATGAAAACACACATGCGAACCGAGATCAGTACACAGTGAACGTTAACTATTGCCAGTACAAGGACGTTATTATGGATAGACGAAGACGTTTGACTGTTGTTACAGTGACTCATCTATAAAACTACCAAGTCCCAGGAGAATATGGACTGTGGAGTCATGACACTCTGGAGGCCGCCATTGTTGTTATTGTCCATACTCGCCCATGTGCGGAAGGACTATTTACTACGGCCTTGGTTAGCATGCGCAGTGGCATTGTTTCCACTGTCCACACGGAGCCTCAGCGTTTTCAGAATCTTACGCGTTTCCCCCAGTTGTCAAAAAAAATTGCATTTTCAGAGCACCGTTGTAAACAGATGCCCGAGACGCTACGAAGGTTTTGCTTTCTGACTTGAAAACATTGTCCTGTAAACAGGGCTTTTTTTTCTTCTTCTTTTTTTTTCAAATCATCTCAAGCCGCCACAACAGCTTCAGTGGTCTTCAACACAGCCTGCATGAAATCTGATAAGTGGCCAAGCGACAACCTATAACTCCCATCATTTCGCGTCTCTATTCGAGCCGTGCGGTGACCTCTGAAGCCCTGCGAGGGACACGCACCCTGTAAAATCTGATATCTCGGAGATTGCAGACTGTAATTCGGTGCGGGCTCGCTGCAGCTCTCATCTGGATCTATTTGAGGGATCGCTGTATGAAAACACTGGGGAACCGCATCGGCAGGGCACCCGTCTCAACACATCTGTTTATTCCCCTGAAACAAAACTGTCGAACCACCCGTCACCCTCAGTTCAACCTTTACCCACTGCTATGTTTAGGCTCCAAAGCGGGGCCTAAAAACACTCCCGCGCTGGGCTGATTTGTATACACACAGCTACGAATGCAAAGTAGTGTTTTGATATTCTCGTTGGCCGTCTGCTCGGAGGATACGCTCGTCATTCAGCGGTGGATCGGTCTACCGTCTTGACATTCGCGAACTCTGGGGAGTTTCCCTCCGTGTGTTGATGGGATAAACTGTGAGACACCTTCCACCTAAAACGCAATGAGAGTTTTTCCTTTTTTCACTTGAAAACGTTGTCGTTGTGTAAACAGGGCCTCGTAAAAATCACCACCCGATGACGAAACTGTGCTCGCAAACGGAGAACTTGAGTATCTTGGTGTTTGTACTGATGTTAACGTGCATGTATTCTTTATTTCCTCATCTTTATGTTTTGTTTTGTTTTGTTTTTTTTGCTTGTTTTGCCAGTAACATGGATGACTGTGAGAAGTTTGAAATTTCAGAGAACAGCGTGAACAAGGGAACAGAGCAGATCAGGCCCGAATGCTTTGAGCTGCTGAAAGTTTTGGGGAAAGGAGGCTATGGCAAGGTGAGGCGCGGGATTCCTGCTCTTCATTTTTAACACGAACTCTACATTTTGCATTCAGTCGTGCGTCTCTTTATCGCACGGCTTCTGTTTTTGCTAAAAAAGTATTCAACTTTTGAACCGTGTTAGAAAGTAATCTGTGACTGTGGGAAATACCATGTTTGTCAGTTTTCTTTGCTTGGGATCTGCTGTCACATTACCAGCTTGTGTGGGAGGAACTTTATTGTTGTCCTGAAACTTCATCTCGTGGGGATTTTTCCCGTCGACTCAAAGAGACAGAAATTCAAGTCTTACGCACTGGGATTTTCTGCAGTATTTAACGCTGTCAGTGTTGTTTATCAGCAAGCCTTTCAGTGTTTTTGTCTGAGGTGAAAATATCCTGTTGCATATTTAGTTGGAGGAGCTGGCATCCTGGAGCCATCCCCACATTTCCCCGCATTAACGCAAAACACAACAATAACGATGTACCCCCCCCCCCCCTTTTTTTTTTTTTTTTGTTTATTGTAGACGCATAAAACAAATTAATTTTTTTTAAAAATGAACACACGCTAAAGCATGTGTCTTGTTTGGATTCTGTTGTGATCGGCGTCTGGTCATTATCTCGCTGCGGATCTCTGCCTTCCTGCACTGGCCGATGACGGCGCTGACGGGCGCACCTCTCTGTTATTTTGGAAACATGTCTGGCCTAACATGCACAGACACGACGCACCCCGTCTTGAAGTGGTTTGGACTGCGATGACTAACGAGTCATTTTCTGTAACAACTTGTTTTCTGGAAATTTCTCGGTCCCGCCGAGTAATCCGGTGTTTCTAAAACTGAGGCCTCAGAATCATTAAAAAAAAAAAAAAAAAAAAAGTCCCCGCGTACTGCGTATCAGTGAGATTTTAAACTCAGCCACGTCTCCTCTCCTCCACGTCGGTGTGGAACACGGCGTTTTGGTCGTCTTTTTGTCACAAGCATGACTGAGCACCTTTTTCACAGTGGAGACGGAAGAAGCCATCTGGGCTACGCTGGCAGCGGATTAGTGCCTCCACACATTTCGCAGACTCGACACAAGACTTCAAAAGCAGTGAATTTCTTTTTCCATAAAAAAAGACTTTAGCAGGTCTTAAAACTTAATTGACAAAAGTCACTTGAGTGTTTTCACAGGGAGCAGTATTGTTAGTGTAACCGGCTGCAGCCTGTCAGGGAGTTCAATAAAAGGAAACAATAGTTCTGAGACGGGACGGCTTTGATCGCCGTGAAATATTTCAGTGTTATGGCTGCTAATGTTTTGAAAAATTCGATTTAGCTTTGAAATCTAAACCGTAACGACAAAGTATTTACAGTGTAGATCAGTGGTGTCAAACACATTTTATTTCAGGGGCCACATAAGACCCAGTTTCATCTTGAGAGAGCCGGACTGGTAAAACGGTGCCATGACAACCTTTAAATTTAAACATTAAAGTTTTTGTTTGTTGTGGCGCAGAGGGTACGTCACGAAATTGTTTATATTTTTGCAAAACTAAAGAATTACCCCAAAAGAAAATGACTACGATCTCAACAAAAAGTATGTTTTTGTTAAACCTTCTGGTGCAAAATACAGTGAAATGTCTAAAAACCTAAAAAAAAAAAAAGAAGAAGAATGTTTTCTTTTTAGAATTTAATTGGTGGTTATGTTGGGCTGGATTGGAGCCTCTTGCGGTCCAGTTTTGGCCCATGAGCCTTAGCTTGAACACCCCTGGCGTAGATGGTGTTTAAAATATAGTAAGAATGACTCCTGTTTTCATAACCTTTGGGGAAAAATGTGATTTGTGTTTTGATGCCAGTCATCATCACAAGATCCTACAGCAGCTACTTTCACTCACCGATTGTGAATCATCTGCAGCTTCTTCCAGTCGCTTTAGAATCGAGTCACAGTAATCCTCATTAGAGTTTTGTTGTTTTTATTTAAATTCTTTTAAGAATTATGCTATCGCAGCAGTTTAGGAAAGCAAAATGCTGCTACAGTAGTTGCTTAGTAATAACACATTTTACCTTTTGAATTTATCACTTCAAAATATGAAACTTAATCACCTTTTAACATATAACAACGTCTGTCCATTTAGTTGTTTCATTCAGCTGACCACTGCTTACTGCCGGTATCTCAGATGCTCAATGCACATTGTTCTCACGATCTACAACGAGACTTTTCACTGATCTGTTTTCGTCACTTTCTGTTATCACCATTGTGTAAGTTATCGTGTGCAACACCAAAAGATTTTCCCACAGTTATCTGACAAAATGACTTTTAAAAAAAAAGGTGATGGATACATGTTTTCTTCTCCGTTTGATCGTATCATCATTGTGACTTGTGGCAGAAACATATTTTTTCTGTCTCGCCAGACTGGATCAGGATGAATGTGACCTTTTCTGAGGTCACAAAGGTTTTTTTTAAAAAAGTCTTGATTTAAATGTATTTGGATTCTTGGTGTGTGTTCACAGGTGTTCCAGGTGAAGAAGGTATCAGGTGCCACCTCCGGGAAGATATTTGCTATGAAGGTGTTGAAGAAGGTGAGTCAACCTGTGTTTTCACGGGACAAAAGAGAACAACTCTGCTTGGTTGTCCTTAAATCACCTTTTAAGAGGCTACCCTCGACCGCCCCCTAGTGTACGTGTCGGGTAGTGCAGCATTGCGGAGAGATTTAATCCATGAGCAGACTGCCTGCATCCACTGGGGAATCCGCTTCCTGAATATTCAGTTAGCTGGGAATCCCTCTGCAGATTAATTATATACAGTGTTTTAGATGCACTGCATGTCACTCACTGTTTTTGTTTGGCTCCCACGTTCAGTTTTGAGGTCAGAAATTAAGGACAAATCATCTGAAATTAATGCACCAAACTAAACCTCGGGGCTGCGCCCTCTCCTCAGCTCACACAGAGGTTGTGTCTGACTTCGCATCATGTTCCCTGAAGTTTTTATTACTGACTGTTTATTTGTTTAATGAGACTTGCTGAAACTGTTGACATAAGCTGCAGTGCCACTTTCAAATAATTTCTCAATTGTTTCCTAGGATTGTGGTAGTTATATTAATTGGTGACGTTCTCCTTAATTCTGGGTTCACGTTGTGGCTGCCATTGATTCTGAGCAGCAGGTTTACTTTATCTCCCACGATCATTTTCCCACTCTGCTTCCCTGCTCCCCTTTCAGGCTATGATTGTGCGTAATGCGAAGGACACGGCTCACACCAAAGCTGAGAGGAACATCCTGGAGGAGGTGAAGCATCCTTTCATCGTGGACCTCATATATGCCTTCCAGACCGGGGGAAAGCTGTACCTCATCCTGGAGTATCTGAGCGGTGAGACCGGCACCCGGTTTAGATAGTTTGACTTCAATACAGTGAGTGGATTGGGATGACAGGTGTTGTGTGTGGTGACTGCAGGTGGGGAGCTGTTCATGCAGCTGGAGAGAGAGGGCATCTTCATGGAAGACACTGCCTGGTGAGTGAGGCTTCTCACTTGTAATGTCTGTAACCTACTGGAGTAGAGCTAAAGCTGTAACGAAAAAGCAGCATTTAATAAGTCTTTATAAATAATTTGTGGTATTATTAAATCTTTTCCAACATCAAGTGTTTATTTCCCCGGTATTGAGCAAGGAAATTCTCATGTAGTACATTTGAATGAAGAAGACATGCAAAGGTTTAAATCTTTAGTGTCATTCTGAACGGGAGAAAACTTGTGCAGCTGACTCAGTATTTTATAAACAAAGGCAGTAGATGAAAACAGTGATTACATGAACCAAACTGCTGAACAAATACAGGTGTGTGTCACACTCCAAAATAACCTACATGACATTGAGCGCGTCACACTCTGACGACGGAGTCGATTTTAGTGTCTACATGTACAGAAACACTGATGAGTCGTAGAGGGGAAATAATTAGTGTCATTTTCTGTAAGTATGACCTTCTTTTGTTTTTTTTTTTGTTTTTGTTGACAGTTTCTACCTGGCTGAGATCTCGATGGCGCTGGGTCACCTGCATCAGAAAGGCATCATCTACAGAGACTTGAAGCCTGAAAACATCATGCTCAACAACAACGGTACAAAAACCTGAAGGGCTGGATCAGTCGCTCTCCTCAAACCTGTTAGGACTCCTTTTTTTTTCCCCTTATTGCAACTTCCATCATCTCCCTCCTTTTCCTCCAGGACACGTGAAGCTGACCGACTTCGGTCTGTGCAAAGAGTCCATCCATGATGGAACGGTCACCCACACCTTCTGTGGAACCATCGAGTACATGTACGACACACGGTTACTGCTGAATGCATGAGTGAAGACTGTCCTCAACCTTACATGTACACGGCAACGTTTTCCAAGTCACGTCAAGTCAATTCACGTTTTCATTGCGAAAACAAACGGCACCCGCTAGTGGGGCAACATAAAAACTGCATTCCATTTCCTTGTAAACAGGCGTCGCTTTGAAAACGTTGCCGTTTAAGCGCAAAATGTTTCTGAAACTAAAACGCAGAAACGACGTGTGTCACTTGAAAAGCTGTCATGTAAACGAGGCGATGGTGTCGGCTTCTTTACGTCCTTCCTCCTCCTCCTCAGGGCTCCAGAGATCCTCATGAGGAGCGGACACAATCGCGCCGTGGACTGGTGGAGTCTGGGAGCTCTCATGTACGACATGTTAACAGGAGCGGTAAGTTCACGCCGGACTGTCTCAAAACTAACAAGCAAAACCAAAGTCTCGTCCCTGACCTGCTTCTCTCTCTCTTAGCCTCCGTTCACCGGCGAAAACCGTAAAAAGACGATTGACAAAATCTTGAAATGCAAACTCAGCCTTCCACCTTACCTCACACAGGAAGCCAGGGACCTCCTGAAAAAGGTGCGTCACCCCTCGCCTCTGGCTGTTTGTCTTTTATAAAGACGGAAAATAACAGCTTCCAATCGTTTGTTCTGCAGCTGCTGAAACGAAACGCCTCTCTGCGACTCGGCGCCGGACCGGGAGATGCTGCTGAGGTCCAGGTAGATATATCTGCTCAGAGCATGTGGTGTTTTAGCGTGCAGAGAGTTTAAATACCCTCGTCCTCTCTCCCAGGCCCACCCTTTCTTCCGACATTTAAACTGGGATGACCTCCTTGCTCGGAAAGTGGAGCCTCCGTTCAAACCGTTTCTGGTGAGTTCGCTGCGTCCCGCGGGACCGATCGCTCCGTCACCACTGACTGACCCGCTGCTTTTATTTGGCCCAGCAATCGGCCGACGACGTCAGCCAGTTCGACTCCAAGTTCACCAGCCAGACTCCAGTGGACAGCCCCGACGACTCCACGCTCAGTGAAAGTGCCAATCAAGTCTTCCTGGTGGGTCCTGCTGCTTCGGCTTACGAGAGGGAGCTTTGGAATTAAAGGAAGGTCGCTCAGAGTGATGCTCACTAGTTTTACTTGCTGAAAGTGAAATTGTTGGCGTCTGCCACCTGTCGCACACCAAATCAGAGCAGGTTGGAGTACTTCCTGGTACTCGTCCAGACCGAACACAGGGTGGGACAGACACCCAACCTCCATCCATGCCTCAGACCCTGTTTGAACAACCACGCATTGTTTTTTGCATTCGCTTTTCCAAAAAGTTTTACATTTAAACGGCAGCGTTTTGAAAACGATGTCCGTTTTAATGGCAATGGCGTCAGTGGCTTATAAGAGGAATAAAGTTTACGACGAGACAAAGTACTTTATTTATCCCCAAGAGGGGAAATTGAAGTTGTCCACCAGCTCACAATAAAATAATGATATAAACTAGACAATAAAAAAATAAATAGGTAAATAAAGAAAAATAGATGCACTGAAACTTCAATGTTTTTATTGAATGTTTTGAGGAATATATAGAAGTCCTAATTACGTGCTGAAGTTGTAATAATCTGAGGTTTTTGGTGGTGTTGTTTATCTGTGCAGCTACTTTGTAAGCCATTGTGCGTGCACACACACACACGCACACACACAGCGCAGCTTCGCACACATTGTTTTTGTTTTGTCTTACGAGAATCGGTTAACTCATCCCAGCTGCTTCCATCCCGCCGCTTTTCCTGGAAGCTTCACTCACTGTTTCACCGCATTGCACGATCGGCCTGAGTCAGCGTTTCGCCGCTCGCCGTCAGCTGCAGCTTGTTCTTTTGAAGACGCGGGCTCAGATCTCTCTCTCTCTCTCTCTCCACAGGGTTTCACGTACGTTGCCCCGTCGGTGCTGGAAAACGTCAAGGAGAAGTTCTCCTTCGAGCCAAAGGTCCGCTCGCCGCGGAAGTTCCCAGGAAGCCCCAGAACACCTGTGAGGTAAACGGCGTGTTGTTTCGTCCTTCCCACACCGGTGAATCATTTGCTGAGCTTGTAAATGTCGTCTGCTCGGTCAAACGTTTAGAAATCATAGTCGGCGTCACACCGCGGATCAAACACAGGGAAGATTTGAATCCAATCGGAGCTAATCGAGAACATTTTTTATTCCCCCTTGTGCTCGGATGTTTTCAATATTTCTCCCGTGGTGTTTTTCTTCCCCCGAGTGATGACGCGTGTTGTTAAACCTCGCTGAGGGTGGTAAACAGGAGCGTTGTTCTCTGCAGCCCGGTGAAGTTTGCGGGGGGAGGCGGCTGGCCGCGGGGACCCTCGCTGACCGGCTGTGCGCCCCCGCTGTCCCCCAGCGGCTCGGCGGAGCAGCCCATGGACGTCTCCGGCGTGGAGCACATGGACACGAGCGGCGGCTGCACCTCCGAGGCCTCCGCCCCGCTCCCCATCAGGCACCCGCCGGGCATCAAGGCGGGGCCTCACAAGAAGCAGGCCTACCCCATGAACTCCAAGCGGCCCGAGCATCTACGGATGAACCTATGACGCTCGGCTCGCCCACAGACTTTAGCTCTCTTTCAATTCCTCTTCCTGGTTTCCGTTCAAAAAAACTTGTAGACTTTTTCTTTTCGAATTACTGACACTGTGGACGCAGATCACCAGCTCTTCCAGCAGGGCCTTCCCCTCCTCAGCCGAGGCTCGTCATCACATGATGTGCCGGTGCTCCCCCCCCCCCCCCCCAATATCTCCCCGTCCCCGTTGTGTTTCTCCATCATGGTGAGAGGTGGAGAGTCTGGCTACAGACTTTGTGTTTGGATTTATTGGAACTCAGTTCCTTTAGAGGAAGCAATCTGATTGCCTTGGTCGCTGTATTGCAGCTCAGGAGCCGGCGGCCCAACAGCAGCTATAAAAAGACAAGTGAAGCTTCATCCGAGGGCGTCACTCCCACCAAAATCGATACCAAACGTTTCCTGTCGGAGGCCCCGTGCAGACGCACTGCTCAGATTCTTTGTGTTGAATGTAAACCGACCGTAAAAGCTTTTTTTTTTTTTTTGCGTTCCTCCATTCCTTGTATTCATGTTCACCCCGAATCCTCCGAGCCACGGTTGGCATCGCAGCCTCCTGGCTTCAGGCCGCAGTCACATCTCGGGTGCTTCGGGTTCACTTTTCGAAAATCCGCGACGATATAAAAACACCTGCATCCCTCCTCGTACTGCGAATCCTGGTCGACCCCCCGCATCCTCATTTAAACTGCTTCCTCCACGTCATCCCAACCGCAAGAATGCATCTGTGGTAGGGAGGATCCTCACAGTGGAGTTATGTCCTCCTACACATAGAGGTGAAACACAAAGAACAATCTGTTAAAAAAAAAAAAAAAAAAAAGGTGACGCTCATCACGGCAACCAAATTGCCATCTTTCCACATTTCATTCAAAAAGAAAAAAACCCCACCATACTTCATACAAACTACACGAGTCGCTCCTTCAACTACTTTCGTATCTTTGCAAGAGGCTGTGGGGGTTAGAGGAGACGTTTCACTTGATGACTTGTTTGAAATCTTCACGATTCCTCCGTGCGATGGAGAGACGATCAGCAGTTACCTGCTCTTTAATAATTCCCTTCATTCAATTGGTGGATAAATCAACGTTCTGTGAAGAGAAGAGAAATCTGCATTCCTCACGGTTACAACTCGCTTTCCCAGAGCGTAAAGCCAACGGTTTCTTGTTTTCCAAACACTCATCCTGCCGAGACCAGAAGAACTGTTGAACTTTTTTAAGACTTAAAACTTTCCAAGAAAGATCCAACACACCTTCCTCACGCTTCTTTTCAACTTCCGTCAGTGTCTTCTATCATTCCAGTACGACTCCACTTTATTTCTATTTATTTCGAGTGTGTCTCCACTGCATCGTCCACACTATGCAAACTTGTGTATTTATTCTGTATTAGTATTCCGACGAGGCCGCAGAATGTCTTCACAGTTACTTTGAACTTTTTGTGCAGTGGAATTTTTTTATTTCCTCTCGACTCGTCTTACAGCGACCTCAGTGCAGCCTTTTCTTTTCTACATTCGGTCCGACAGTATTTATTTGTGACACAGTCGTTCAGTTTTCTTGACTTGAACCTTGCGTTCCTCCTCCTCCTCCTCCTGCTGCGTTTGACGCGAGACTGTCGCATTGCGAGGAAACGATTGATGCGAAAACGAGAGTAAATAATGTTATGTTGCTGTGTGTCGTGGCGGGGAACAATCCCAATCCACGTACCGACGGTTCGACGTTCCTGTGAGAAGATCGGTTCATTGTTGAGGTTTACAAGAGAACCATCATATCAGACTTTCCTCGGGGGGGAAACATGACGGTCTGGGTGCTGGTGTGTCACTCCTACACCCAACCCCCCCTCCCCTCCCCCCTCCCCTCCAAGAATGCTAAGTTGTATCATGTACATATTAAAAATTTAAAAAAACTAATGAATGGATCTGGTTTCTGAATTGATCCACTGCAGCAGAACCCTTAAAAAACTCTTCACTGTATTTGCTGTCAAACATCAGCTCAAGGTCAGAAATTTAAACTTGGAAACTGTAAGAACATTTAAATTTATTACTTTGACTTTATCTGGCAGTATCCACAAGCTATAAAAGTTTTAGATGCACTCACCTCATAGCAACAAGTTTGAGTCTGCTTCTTCTGATTTCTGTCCACATTCCAAAAATCATGCATTTGAGGTTTATTTAAATGTTTTTTATTAAAATACTTAGTTTTACCCTGTATTTAAGTCCTTTTTTATTAAGATTCTTCTCAAAAGTTCTAAGGAAAAACCACCTTTGAACCATTGTTCAAACACTTGAGTGATAGTTTATCAAATGTGTTGAGTTCACATGACACACACACACGTAAAAAAGGGATCCCAACTTCTAATTCAAATGTAGACTTTATTCAGATATTTTATGGATCTAAATGGATAAAAATAACACAGTGAAATGATTTTTCATACATAAAATAGATGTTTCTCCCGGTCTTTGGTTTTTCTTTTTTTTTTTTTACAAAAACGGGGCTGCTTTCCCCTCTGTAGAAAAATAATTTATGTGTAAATCAATCTCACAAGCATTCTTTTTACCGGCTGCGAAAAGGAAAAGGAAAAGCACCCCCCCCCCCCCCCCAAAAAAAAGCTAAACACACACACACACCATCGATCCATCCCAGAGCGGATCACCAGCCACCCGCTTCTCACCTCACCAGCAAACATATTCAAGACCAACATTCAGAATTTAACACGGACATTCCCGAGTATTTAGAAATAAACTAAAATTGTATGGAAACGCTGTAAAAAGAAAAGAGCAGTAAAAGTAAAAAAAAATTGAACAAATGAAGGAAAAGGGGAAAAAAACCTGTGGCCTGTTTGTTTGATTATGAAAGTGTCAAATACTTCTTTCTTAAAATTCCCTTCCATATTAACAAGAGGAAGGTTGAATAAAAGTAACACAACACAAAACAGGAGGGAAAATACTAAAGGTGGCAAAATAAATAACTTTCAGGTGTGTGAGGGACAAGTCGGGCAAATAATCACTTTTACCGACTCCGGCCCGAAACCTACTAATCAAACAGTGTGTGCGACATAACGGGTGTTTGAAGGAAAATAAAGAAATCACATGTGACATACAAGCCAAAAGCCCCAAGCTCCCGGCCGCCTCCCCCTCCCCCTCCCCATCCCTCAGTAAATCTGCAGGTGAGGCGACGTGGCCCCGTCCCGCCACTTGTACACCTTCTCGGTGATGACGGTGCGGCAGAGCGGGCAGCTCTTCTCTCGGTTGAACCACAGAGCGATGCATTCGTCACAGAAAATGTGCTGCGAGGAGAACAAATTCATTATATCTTCGACGGTCAATTAAAGGAGCCATTTTCATGTTGTGGGTGTAGCAGAGCGGCGCGGCGGCCCTACCTGACAGATGAGCGCTCGAGGCTCCCTGTACTCTCCCTGACAGATGGGACAGACGTCCCCGGCCTCGCTGCACTGGCTCCTGGTGGCTGCCATGCCCGTATGCTGACAGCAGAAACAGAGAAAATCCTCAATACGGCGACTTCACAGTCTGAGCGTTGGTGTTTGAGCTCCTGACCACTGACCTCGCCCACTAGAAACAGCCTCACAGTTTTCAGTAGAGACGTACACTGGCCGTACAATCCCAAAAGCTAAAAAAAAACAAACGGGAACGTCTCATTTGCAATTCACCAGCGACAATGAGAAAAACCCAGTGAAGTGGGTCCCGCACCTTCAGTATGAGGTAGAGCAACGCCAGCACGACCCCCAGAGTGAGCTCGGGAGCCCCCTCGCTCTCCTGGTAGGTCACCAGGTAGCGGAACCACAGTGGAAGAGGAGCTGTGGCCTGGTGGACCTGACCCAGCTCCTCCGTCAGCATCAGCCAGCGGCCCTGGAGGGAGGGAGGGAGGGAGGGAGGGAGACAGAGGTCTGGTTAGTGAACAAGCGCCGCCACATTACAATGATTATATATTCTTTCTGGTTTGAACCAATTTCAACAGAACGCTAAAGTCACAACAGACGATGCAGTCATCCACTCATTACATATTTGTATTGTATAAGTCACTCAAATTACATGAAGCAGGTACAAAGAGAACATGCAGATACGCTATACTGCCAAAAGTATTGGCTCGCCTGCCTTCACACACACATTGACATCCCAGTCTTAAAGCACAGGACTTAATCTGATGTCAGTCCATCCTTTGCAGCTATAATCGCTTCAACTCCTCTAGGAAAGGTTCAGGAGTGCTTATGGGAGTTTTTGACCAGTTGTGAGGTCAGACATGGATGAGAAGGAGAAGACCTGGCTCTCTGCTCTAACTCATCCCACATGTGTTCAGTCGGGTTGAGGTCCGGACTCTGAGACGCAGTCCAACCGTCCCGTCGTACCTGGGCTCTGTAATTCACCAGTGCAGAGGGCAGCAGCAGAATAAGGCACTTGATTCCCATAAAGAAGAACTTTATGATGAAGTTGGTGATGCCGACTGCCCAGAGCGTCTCCCAGAAACCCAGCGGCTCGATGGCCGGACTGAGGAAGATGAGGCTGCAGGGAGAAGAACAAACTGTGACCGATGCATGCAGATCACGGAGCCTTTTCCTCTTTTCACCGCTCGCTCGTTGAGTCTTACCAATTGTAAAGTGTCTCAGTGAGAAAAGTGTAGTAAAGCAGGAGGCTGGAAGAGATCAGAAAAACGAGCTGCCACACGCACTGAAGCTTGGAGTGGCGATCCTGTGGAAGCACACAGGAACAGTCAACGAATCAAACAGCAACATTCATGAAAGAATCCAAATCTTGATCCTGACTCACCTGAAGAAAGACTTGAGTCTGAATGTTTTTATTCACATATAAAAAGGTTGTGAAGAGGCCCACTCCCACTGCGAGGCCTGTCAGAGGAGGAGAAACATGAGGAAAGTTGTTTTGCGGCGACTTTGCTTCGTGTGTGTGCGTCGCCAGTCCTCACCGAGAGCGTGCTGGATGACCAGCTTGGAGCACAGTATGATGAGGAAGGGCAGGCTCTTCTGGAGCCAGCGGAACAGACAGCGGAGCTCCGACAGCGACGTGCTGGCTTCGCCCGAGTCCGGGTCGGAGTCGCCCGGGTCCACCTCGGACTCGGAGCTGGAGTGGTGGTGCGCCCGGTGGTGTCCGTGCGAGTGAGAGTGCGAGTGGGAACCCACCCTGGACCTCCTGGACGACGCGCCTCCCGTCGACTCGCCGGGCCCGCTGGGCATGGGGACCCGCACCTCGCCGGCCTCGGGGCCGGCGGCAGCAGCACTGTGGACCGGCTGCAGAGTCAGCGATAAACCGTTTCCTGCATGGTCGTCCCGCTCATTCGAATGTGGCTGCATCACAGCAGGAGAGTCCCTCAGTTTTACTGCTCTTCTGGAATCACTCCTGGGACACAGACGATAAACCATTTAAGTCTCGACGAGTGAGTGCAGCATCAGGTGGGATTTACACTTCTGTTACTTCTGGACCGTTTAGAGTCGTCAAATGCATGTTTTGCTCTATGGGAGGAAACTGGAACATGCAAACTCTTAACAGAATGCCCCCTCCCCCGAGCCCAAGCCACACTGGATCTGGACACTGCAGCTTACAAAACACAGTAAGGTCCATAAATATTTGGAAGTAGAAACTATTTCTAGCATTTCAGCTCTGTAGAACAGCACAATCTATTCAGCATGAAACAAAGTACAAACATCACACACAGTGTATGAACAGTTCAGCCAGGCAAACGGTGACCTCCAAATCTTTAAAGGGACCAAAAGTAAATCGTCGTGTGGAAACGACCCTGACAATGAAAAAACTGAGAAGTCAAATATGAGCTTTCCTTTTATCTCCTAATACACTGAGGAGCAAATGTGTAGTGTGTAAACTGTACACCTAACTGAGATGTAAATATCCTCAAACGGCAGCAGAAAGTCTAAACCTAAAGCACATCTTCATCATTTAATTTGCAAACCATTGTGGTGGTGTATTTGAAAATTGCTTGATTTACCATTTTCTTAATTTCTAATAGTCTTTATGCATGAATCTTTTTTTATTATATCATATATATATATATATATATATTATATGAAACAGAAACGTATGGTGTCGCTTTAAGTATTTCTGTGGTCAGATTTTACTTATTGAAGTCTCTTCATGACTTCTGATTGCAGATCTACTGCTGCTGTCTTGGTCCTGGGATTTGATTAAATAGGACTTTCTTGAGATAAGGACTGCTCTGAGGTAATTAAGGGAAGAGGATTGACAGAGGAACTGAAGTTAGACTAAGACAGGCAGTGACTGTCGATCACTGGTTTTATAATAAAACCAAACAGCTGTAACAGATGTTTACCTACTGAGGCATCATTTTGACATTTTAGAGCTTAATGTCAGGCAATTTGATGAGTGTTTCAATTGACTTATAACAGAAAAAACTGTAATGAATCGACAGTACTCCTCCTCATCACGATCCTCTGGTAATACTCCAGTAATCCCCACGAGCTGTCAAAAACTGAAAAACACTTAACAGCTGATCAGAGGAGCAGCGGTTAGCATTAGCAGCTAGCATATTTATTCATTATTTCCAGTCAAAGCTTCGGCTCACCTGTCATTCTGCACCCGGAGTTTCATGGTAAGCCCCCGGTCTCCATCTAGTCCAAAAGCCGAGGCACCAAAGGAAACAAAAACAAACGAAAAAACAGAAAGAAGCTGTTAGCTTTCAGGCTAACACATTAGCTGCCCGATCAGACATCTTGACGTAGTGTGACGGCGGCGACTTCTTCTGCAGGCGGTTTTCCGTTCTGTTAGTGTAAAACGATACGACACCACCATCTCGCGGAGGGTCATGGAACTACACCCAATGGACAGATAATTTTAAGATAGATAGATAGATAGATATGTATTTTATTTACAAAGAAGGCTGTTCAAATAGGCCTCCTCTAGAGAATTAATATCATACAGCATATATCAATTTACAGATTTAAATTATGGCAGGGAAAAAAATGCAGTTCTCATTGCAAAAGAAGTAACAAATGAACAGTTTCGTAAAATCCAGTTTTAACAAAGTATCTCACTGATATAAATGATCAAACAGTAATTTGAGCACATTTTGTGAGTAGATTGGAAGCATTGCTGCTCCCTCTGATTGCAATGAAGTCAAGACAGGCTCCTGGGATTTATATCATATTCAACAAATTACTAGTATTTTGTGCAATGCGCGTGTCAATCTAAATGGATTTGTAGTAGCCCCTTGAATTTGTGAAATCACTGGACTACTGAACTTAACCGAGGCTGGTCCAGTCCAAGAGGAGAACCATAAAATCTGTCCTGACAGATGTCATGATGATGAGTTTTTCTTGGGATTGCAGATTCATTTCTATTGAGGTTGTAGTTACACGTCTGTCTTACTTCTAAAAGCCACTTCAGCTAAACCAGGGGCGTTCAACCTGCGGCTCTTTGTAGTGGCTCCCTGGATTATACCTTAATCAACAGTTGACCTTGTTTCCATCTTATTTATGCACTCATTCATTTTCAAACTGATTTTCTTTTTAAACTCTTGGCGAAAAAAAAGGCAGAACTAAATTGGATTAAAATGGGCGAGATAGCTAAAACTACTAGAAATGTTTGAAAAAACTGCAGAAAAGCCTCGAAAGAAAATCGCAAAAATGACTGGGATTACTAAAAGAATACAACAAAACAAAACTGCTTAAAGAAAACAGCTAAAATGCTGAAAGAAAAAAGGTTGAAACCTTTAAAATCAGGTATGAAAACAGCTAAAAATGTAAGGAAATGTTTCAAATCCAAAATTGCAAATTGAAACATCATAAATGCAACATAAGACAGAGTTTATGTTCACGTGGAAGAGCTGTTGTTTCCCCACGAGTCTCTGCTTGTGAACATGAGAGCTGATCAGTGTGTAGAAACACTCACTGTGTGAATATCACTTGCTATATATAAATATCGAAGGGTCTCCTCTCCTCAGCCTCTCTTTTCTCACTTTCTTCAGACTCGGCGCTCACAGTTGGCGCCAAGCCCACGCCGGTCAGTCAGATGGTGGCTGGTGTCCTGCTGCCGCTTCGTCTGTTTGGCCGGGCGGCGTGAACGTGTGCCCCACACAGCCGAGGTTCCCTCCGACGGCTCTTTAACTGCAGTGAAAGAGAAAGAAATAATCTCTTTAGCGTCTGAGGTTATTTGTCGTCATGTGAGGATTGAGCATCGGTTACCCCCCCCCCCCCCCCCCCCCCCCCTCCCGTTACCATTAAGCAGGTTTTTTGTGAAAAAATGTCCATGTTTGACTATATATTATCAATAAGAGTGGTCATATTTCCATATAAAGTTGTTTAAACATATTTGAAGGCACTTTCTGAACACCTCTTACATCTATGTAAAGTCGTACTGTGTGTGTGATGGTCCGCGTGCAAGTTGCTTTTTCCGCTGTCTGAACATTTTCGAAAAGTTCCACGTTGGAAGCCGTTTTCAAAAAGTTGCGATTTCAGAGGCCCCGAGCACGGTCGTCATGTCAACGGACCCCCAAAACGCAACCACATTTAAAATTTTCACTTGATTCTCACTTCCAAACGGGGCCTTGTCTTGTTCTCTGAGGTGATAAATGTGACTTGTCAAAAAAGTGCTTCAGACAGTTCCAACTGTTGGAGTCTGTTAAAGTGTCTCAGGAAGGCTGCAGATGAAGCCTCGTTTCCACAGTGCCCCTTGGTACCGGTGCCGGTCAGGTGGGGGTTGACTATCCGTAACCAGACCCGTATCAGTGCCGCGTTTCCATTACACGGGGAACGGTTTGAAATGCAGGCGGGGTTATGAACGGTTGCGTAATCATGCAGGATGTGACGCCATAACGGGAGGACATTTTCAAAAAAGTTTCCTGATTGCTGCAGAAGAACTGATTGGAAATGGCTGCTTGCTGGGAGAACAGCGGTCGTCATCGACCAATGAGCAGACGGCAGTGTTGAAGCTCCAGCACATTGTGCCTGGTACCCCAAGTGGAGGGGTAGCGAGAAATGGTTACCAATGGTACCGGTTGGTAACGGTTCTGAGTCAGTGGAAACGCACAACAACCGGTTCCGACCTGACCCGTACCGGCACCAAAGGGCACTGTGGAAACGGGGCTTAACTGGCTCGGCTTGCTCCCAACAGTTTTCCCAATGTGGTTGGTCACATTGTGTTCAACTCACCCAGATCTTCCCTCACGTGATGGACTTTGAACTAGTTACTGTCAGAAACAAGTTACAAGTGAATTGCTGTAATCAGGTTCAGACGTCTTGCGGGAAAGTTTCTGAGAACAATAATGAAAGCAGCAGAGGCGGAGGTATCCACGATTTTAGAGTTAAAAAAAGCAACAAAAAAAAAATGAAATAAAAGGCTGGTTTTCTAATAATGCCGCTCGGTAACATTGTTAATCACACCGGCATGGTGGAGGAATATTCAGTGATTCAGTGATTAGTCTCTTTCTCCACTCAGACGGCAAACTTCCGATGTGCGTGTTGTTGGTTTTCGTCCGCTGCCCGGTGCGTCCGGGCCTCCAGCCAGACGTTAGTTTCTTTTCACAGCTGCCTGCCTGCCTGCCTGCCTGTCGCTCTCCTGCGGAGTCCTGATAGGATCCGCTACTGCTTTATAAATGAGGGAAATCAAAGCTGGAAGGGGAAAGGGGGGGGGTGGCTACTATTGAAGGTCCCACAATCTGCTTGTGTCTTTCTAATTATAGTATTCTAAGTGCACCAAGTATTGAGAGTAAAATGAGACTTGTGACTGATGCGAGCTGATCAAATACATCAAACCAAGACGTGAGCAGTAGATCCTCTAGAGCAGGGCTGACAAACTACTTTCTACTAACTCACAACTTCATCTTGAGTGCGCCGGACCGGTAAAATAGAGCCATAATAACCTTTAGATTTAAACTGGGCTCAGAGTATACGTCAGGAAAATGTCTATATTTTCACAAAACAAAACGATTACAGGAAATGACAACAATCTAAAGATAAAGCCAAGTTAATATCGAATTTAGAAAAAAGTGAAATGTCCCAAAAAAAAATGCTCCGATAGCAATTCGCCTATAGCATTATATTCTTTTCTTGGTAGTTTTCTGGGCCGGATTGGCGCCTCTTGCAGGCCGGTTTTTGATGTTTGACACCCCTGCAGAAAGCCGTTTGGAGCTCAGTGTGGACTGGCCTTACTTTATTTTCCTTCAGGCTCCTATTTCCGTCAGTCCCTGTTGAAATGGCCCGAGGCGGTACACCTGCCCGATTCTCCCACCGCCAGCACTCCACTTCCAAGGAGTGACTGGGTAATACTCTGACAGCCAGGACGGTACAGTGGTGAAGAGGAGTGTCCTCTCACCTTCCAGTGGGTTGATCCCTGGTTGGGCTTGAGGGGGTTTTCTGTGTGGCGTTGGCATTTTCTTACATGTTTTCTCTCACGGTCCAAAAACAAACAAAAAAACAAACATGCCTTGTTAACTCTGATTTGTGACTGTGAGTTCCTGCGGTGGACATTCCCATTGCAGTGTTTCTGTCGTTGCTGTGTCAACAGACGTTTTCAAATGTGAAACTTTTCGGAAACAAAAAACGAAGCGTGTTCACCTGAAACGTTGTCTAGTAAACGGGGATTCAGATCCCTTATGAAACTCTGCTGCTGTTTCCCCCCAAAACTTCCTTTTTTTTCCTAATGTATTTTGATCAAATTTCGATCTGGAAGCCAAGTACAGACACACGCTCCTCATGCTGCTCGGCCTTATTTTAGTGGTTGACACATTCACTTATTAGTGTCTTCATTTTCAATGAAGTGGGTTTATCGGTGGGCGTTTGTTCTTACATGGTCCCCCCTCCCCAAGGCATCTGGCAGACGCTGAATGTATATGAGCGCATGTAACCCTGGAACCATGTCTTGTATAAGTCATTTGGCCTGATTAGGCAGAGTCTCTGGCTTTGAGGGTGTTTTACACCATCTTGGATAATTGCCAAGTGTTGAATAAATTCAAACATTTTCAAATGTCAGCACTTTCCTCAATCCTGATCGTGTTTTTCTGCATTGGAGAATTCATGGCGCCCTCGTGACCTGCAGGTACGGTCTCTTTGCTCCCGCAATCTAAACCAAATGCTTAACTGATTAAATGTCTATAAATCCTCTGCCGGAGCCGAGAAACTTCTCTCTCCTCGGACCGTGAGGAAAATATGAAGTTTCTGGTTTGGGAATTCTCTGAACAATCTTTAAATTTGTGGGTAAATGGCCATATCTAGATGATATTTAGTCACTGAGGCAACAGAGGACAAGCGTCTTAATGACATCTGTCCAAGAGGCTCATGGAGGCAAGGCTGCTTCTGAAATGGATGAGGTGTGGCTGTATGGCTCCGAGTTGAGTCACAAAACTCACCGCTGAGAATGAGTATCCAAAGCCTTCATGAGTGTAGCTCCTTGGATTATTTTTCTATATTTCTACTATTTATCCATTTATATATTTATCATGATCATTATTTTTTACATTTATTCTATCTAATTTAATTACATTTTTATATATTATTATTATTATTATTATTATTATTATTATTATTATTATTATTATCATTATTATAATTTATTATTATTATTAGCATTATTATTATTATCATTATTATCATTATTATCATTATTATCATTATTATCATTATTATCATTATTATAATTTATTATTATTATTATTATTAATTAGATTTTTTGTTTTGCCTTAAGTTTTGTTTTTAATGAGTGGGTCACTTGCTTCCCTTAAGGTGCAAGTAGAATTTGGGTGGGGGGGGGGTTGATTCTCAAGTTCCTGCAATAATGTGCATTATGCGTAATGACCTCTCTATGTATAAGTCTAGTTTAAATCTGTTACCTTTCATTTGCCGTAATGATGAAACTAGTTATGGTCCATTATTATGGCAACTCTTTGCCCGATGGTCGATGTTTGCAGCCTGTCCTCCAAGCATTCCCCTTATTATTAACCCGAGACGAGCGCCGCGCCTCCACAGACCAAAGTTTTAAGGCATTGAACTGAAGATGGATGCGTGCCAGTGGCGGGAAAAAGACTCGCTGTCAAGTCCTCTTGGCACGCTCATGCACACACTGTCAACTCCGTACACACACACACACACACACACACACACACACACACACACACACACACAGTGTCTCAGACTAAAGGCGCTGCACAGCTGCAGCGTGTGCAGAACAGCACGTGTCCCGCAGGAGACGTCCTTGTTTGTAAGTCAGCTGGCCGGCCTGTGTTTCAGTCGCACACAGTGCTGCAGTTACATGCACATTGATGAAACGAAGCTCAAACATAGAGGATTCATAGTGACGCTTGAAGAGAGGCTCAGTGTTGCTTCCTGGATTCTGCATGTGTGCTGTCGGGTTTTTTTTTTTTATTTATTTAATATGCTCCCAGCTACTTCCAAGCAAATCCTCATTCATAGATAGTTGTCCCTTTTGTTTCTCGCGATGCTTTTATCGCGTGTACTTGTCGTAATGGCCTCGTTGTGCTGCCGTCGTGTCTTTAGACTTCCAGTCTGTTCGTCTCGTTGAAAGAGAACAATGCAGAGCAGAGCCGCCACCAGCCTGTTCGGCTTCTCGCTCGCAGCGACAGACACTGCGAGTCTTTTCACCCTCAAGCAGTTTCTGACGTGAGGAGGCCAACTTCCCGTGTCCCGCTCATTCTCTGTGATCCGCGCCATCGTTGTTTTCATACTTTACACATCATTAGGATTTAGGGAAAGCTTCTGGTTCGACCTCGTAAACATACAAGCAGCAAACGTTTCACACGGGTCTAATAGGATTTTAATTTTACGTCATTTTTATGGATGTCCTGAGAGGATTGGGGCCAAATTGGCCGAATTTCAACAAATCGAGCTAATGAGCTGATTTATTTAGGTTTTTTTACAACCGCGGCTGTAAATCAACCACCGTTTGAGGAATCCTGCAAACCTGCGGTGTCAAACATGAGGCCGGTGGCCCAAAACGGTCTCACCAAGATAACAGATTTTATGGGAAACGCTATTCTTGAAAGAAGCATTTGGACATTTCAATGTATTTTGCACCAGAAGATTTAATTAAAATTGGCTTTATATTGAAGTTGTAGCTTTTTTCAGCCATAATTATTTGGTTTTGCATAAATATAGACATTTTCTTTATGGTAAACTTTAAATTGAAAAGTCATTTTTATGGCACTATATACAGAGTTTTTGGTTCGAGTGCACTGCTGCTGTGTCTTTGTGAAGGCTAAACTAAAGGCTCCCGTCGTCCGCTGAGTAATGCAGATGACTTTACAAATGCAGATATCCGCAGCACACAAGCTTTGTGACAACATACACACTCCTTTCAAACAGGAAGTGAGCACTACTAGTTCTGCAGCAGACATCTGGAGCTCTGACGTTCTCGTCGAAACATCCCTACATCCTGTGACACCAGCAGGCAAGTGTCTCATTGACTCCAAATTAATAAAAAAAAAAACTGATTTCAATATCGGTCCTCAGTGAAAGACCAACACAGAGTCCTGGAAGCAAAGATGTGCTTTACTGAAAGTATTGAGAGACAAAAAAGTCTAAAGAACAGAGTCCTCACTTTATTGTTAATCCTTACCTATTGTTTAGTTTGAACTCGAGTGGGATTTGTATGCATGTCTGGAGCTTGTAACTGTTATTTTGGGATTTCGACTTCAATCTGAGTTTGTGCGGGAGGCTCGTCTTCTGCCTGCAGCCTTTCCTCTGTATCCAGGACCCGTCCCCGGGTCGCAATACTTTCATACGACTAAAATAAGGCTCCTATCTCCAACACCTCCAGCCAATTTTTCTTTATTTAGAATTTTTTTGCAGCTTGACTGAAAAGGAAGGAAGGCTTTCACCACGGATAACACTTGTTTTTATTATATAGCAGGAAGAGGTTTTTAAAGCACCTTAATTCTTAAAAAAAATAATAATAATTCAAAACACACCGGAGTCTGACCTTGCTGTTGTTTCATTTTTGACCCATTTCTGTTGAGGTTTTTCTTTCCTCCGAGGCGTGCCTTTGCACCGCCGTGGTAAAAGGAGGTTAATGTACTGCGGCTGCGAGAGCCGTTTCGCCGGCTCTGTAATTGTGTTATTGCACTATAGAATTGTCAGCGGAGTTGCGCTGCCCCAGTCAAGACATCCGAGCCAAGTCTGTGGAGGGAGGTTAACCTGACGTATAAATTGCTATCTGCCAAGATGAATGGGGCTCGGCAGAGAGCAGATGAGGAGAGCAGCGACCTGACATCTCTTCTGACAGACGTCGTACATCCCCAGTCATCTTCTTCTTTTTTTTTCCTTCTGCTCCCTTCCTCTGTACATGGTGCCAGCTGCTGCCTCCTCTGATGTCGTACTGGGGTTGCCAGGGATGTGCTCGTGGTGCCATCCTGCCTCTTGTAAATGCATGTGTTGTGGGCATCAGACGCGTCGTGGTTTTGCACTACCTGCACCACTCGACACCATCAAACGCCACCCTAATCAGTGTGGATCACATCTCGCCGACATCTGTAATAAGTGTACTTACATGTGACATTATGCGAGCGCAGCGGCTGCAGCTTGTTCCGTCCTTGTTTCTTTATGCACCAGTGGCTTAGTAGTACACTGATCAGCTTCTACATTAAATCCACTGACAGGAGAGTGCAAAGAAAACTCTGATTATCGAAACGCTGACACCTGCCAAGGACGCGGGATTCATTAGGCTGAAAGTGAACCGTCAATATGATGTGATAGAAGCATGAAGAATAAGTAGCGTAAGGATGTGAACAATCCGACAACAGCTGAATTGATTGCTTAAACTATACCGATTGAATAGGAGGCGAAATGAGTGATATAATCAATGCTATTTAAAGAAAGTGAGTACTTACTATTTAATCTCACGCTCAAGACGTGTATTGATATTTGTTATGATTCTGAAGATTGTGTGAATGTGTGTTTATCTGTGTTATGGACTGGTGGCATGTTCAGGATGAACACAGCCTTATCTTCCTCGTTCGGTTGACTTGCATCTGGACAAAGGAAGCATAAAAGATGAATCAATGGATGGATGGCTCTCCTCCCCGGGCCTGTCTGAGTTATGTTGATGGGAAAGGATTCCTGTGAATGTGTGGGAGGCTCGTTTTTTTTTTTTTTTTATTCCTCTGCCTTTTATTTTTGTCTGTATATCTCCAGAGGACTGGTTGGTTTGTTTTTGCCCAGGTTAAGAAAGCAAATGTTCTTGCTGGCATTGCAGCTCTGGTAGGAAACTGCCTTCAATGTGAGCAGCAGGTTTTTGCTTCTGTTTAGATTTATTGCAGGAATCATTGTGTTGCATCGTGTCGTTTCAGCAAATCAGTTTTGAGGAGGGAAAAAACTGTGGCTAAAAGTGGTTAAGAAACTTTACTTATAGGCCCCGTTTAAACAATAACGTTTCACATGACAACGCCTAATCCGTTTAAAAAAAGGAGTGCCTTTACACTGCAGCAGTGGACACACAGACAACCATGTAGTTAGTATGTCGGGCCACGGGAGGGCGCTGTTGCTTGATTTTGTAATGAAACCACACAGACGCGTGCAGAGAACAATAGGCTATAAACGTGAAGAAATTGGAGAGAACCCGACATTTTTATGGACTGATGACGCATCGGATGCTATCAGGGGTGAGTCTCAACTATAAAACTACTGATATAGACGATAAAACTAGAATAAGGACTGCGACGGTCCGCCATGTTTGTTTACAACTGGATGAGCAGAATGAGGGGGAGGAGACGTATGCGCATGCGCAGTAAAGGCACCCCACAGCTTCTGGCACGTGTCTGCACGAGGGGTTAGAGACCATGAAAGAATCTTTCCACCTTGGGAGCCGGGATAAAAACTTCGCGGACACAGTGGATCCGCACAGCGGTGTCGTGTAAACGGACCCCCCAAAAGTGAAGGGTGTTTTGCGGATACACTCGTATTCGTTGTCGTGTGAACGGGGCTTTAAAAGTGCGTCACATTGCTCCAGCAGTCTCGAAGCACTTTAACTGGTTACATTTATCCACACAGAACACCACTGAAGAATGCTGTCATGCAGGGTGTTCGACCTCCATCAGAAGTATTTTCAGTTCAATTTCTCGCTGGCGGACACTTTGACGTAAAGATAAAAAATGAGGTAACAAACCACCAATATTCACATTGAATGACTCGTTCTACTCAAAACCCTAATTTTGTCAACATGTTTCCCCATACACACATTCATTTAATCATTTTTGAAATATATCGTACTTTTTTCCCCGGAGAAAAAAAGTATTATATGTTTTGTACAGTTAGAAAACCTTTCCTCATGAATACGTCTTGAACAAAATGCTTCTCATTCATTAGATTTGGAGAAAATTTGATGTTATAGATATGATGGTAGTCAAAAAGACTGTTGAGGCAAATTACCAAAATAAATGAAAACTGCAGAAGTCATTCCACTATACAACACGGGACACCAATTCACTAACTGCAGGTCTGTTTCTTTACGCACACAATTTTCTAAACTTTTAAAAAAAAAATTACAATTTACTGACAAACACAAACTGCTTCCTAAAAGCCAATATACATTCAGATCACAAAACAAGAATAGCCTAGTATATTTCATGTTTCCTTTAAGGTTCTTGGGGATTTTAGCAATTCATTTTTTTATAGTACAATTTAGCATTTCTGCTGCCTTCCTCCTATTTTATTTTAGATACTTTATCTTTCTTCCTGTGCATTACTTATTTGTTTGTTGCTACTGTAACCTTACAATCTATACTGATTACTGGAGAATCTACTTTAATACATACAAGAAGATTTATTATGCATAAAAAACAAAAAGGGCAAAAATAGACTGATTGTATTTATATTTAATTCTGGTACAATCCTGCCTTTCAAAATGCCAGCAGAATTGATGCGCCATATGAAGGACTTTCTATTTTATTTTTTATCTACAGACTCCCTAAGGGGCCAGGGACAATTTATAGCGTTGCATACAGACATAAAAGGGAGTGTCACTGTGTGCAGCAGCATCAAATATTACCTCAAGCCTGGCATATATATTGTATGCATCATAAAGGTAGAACTGCGGAGCGTTCAAAGACACTGAAGGACAAAATTTACCTGACACTTCTACAGTGGAAAGTTTTTTTTTTTTTAAATTATTATTTTAATGACCAGCAGGTGGTGCTGTTTGATAAATGATAACAATATGCGCTCTTGTGATTACAGCATGTTTGAATATTACATGACTAATGTAAAATAAATCTAAAAACTACAACTCAGTGGTGACTTCAGTAATTATGTCTTTACTGATAAGTTGTGGGGGTTTTCTTTATATGATTGGCTGCTGTTACTCAGCCATTAAAAACAGAAGCATCTCGAGGTTTACGTGGCGGCCCAAGCGCAGACATCCATAACGCAGGCCGACGGGAGCATTAATGTCGTCCCGTGCTCTTGGCACATCCCCACATCACACCGGTGGCCACCAAGGTGAGAAGAATCGTTCCACGGTGACCTCCGAGCCTCGCCGCTTATCCAGAACGTGCCCCACCTCCCCTGTCCTCCACCTCCTCCTCGCAAGTCTGTGGCACTTTTTGTTCTTTTCGTCATAATAGATGGGCTGCTGTAGAGCAAAAAAACAAGAAAAACAACCCGGCCTCATCGGCCACGACGCGGCCCCTCAATTGTCAATCTGATCGATGTGTGCCGGCTGGATCTAGGCCACCGCGTCAGTCGTGGAGGCTCCGAGCTGCTCACCGTGGATACACATCGCTGCTCACATCTTGTTGTTGCTTCGGTGTAATTGTTTTTGTCATTGCGGCTTGGATTGGGTCTAACGCGGCGGCGTCCATTTAAATGCTCAAATGGCACCAGGCAGCTTAATGTTCATGTCCCGATGCGTTCGCCCAATGTCACCATGACCATCCACTCAGACGCTTCATTCCCATTTATTGAAATGGCTTATTGACTTTTCCTATACCGAGGAGCAGGGCGTGGCCTCGCCTGCGAAAAACCTCTAACAGGTACCCGTGACTGTGGGAGAAGGAGGCACCACAAGGCGCTCGAGAAGCGTCCACGGTCCTTTTAAGAGGCGCCATGATGTTTTTCAATTGATGGCATGTAATATCTCAGCAGAGGTCCTCCTCCTCCACCGCCCCTCTCCTGCTCGCCGGAGGCCAGAAGCCCGGGCCGCCACGCCAGGCCCAATAAATCCTGGTCTGAGAGTGGCGGCGGCAGCAGCAGCAGCAGCAGCAGCAGGGCCTGCATTCTTCAGGAGCCAGCACTTCCCCTAATCTGCCCCGGAGTTGGAGCAACAGTTGGCTTGGCTGGCGGGGATGGGAGAGGAGGAGGAGGAGGAGGAGGGGGGGAGGAAGGCTCTCCCTGGTGACAGGAGCATGATGTGTTTGTAAAAACACTGGGAATGTTGGAATTGGATACGCTCACACTCTCCTCCCTTAAGCAGGCTTTGGGTGAAGAGATACAGAGGCTGATTTTGGCAGATGTGTTCATTTTCTCCCGCGCAGACAAACACAACACATTACCCTACCTGACACATTACATTTTTTATTTATTTACCAAGATGTTTGAGACTTTCATCCCCTCGATGCGTGTGCACTTGTGTTGGAGCGGGCCAAAGCAAGAAAAAGAGAGGCAGACATTTAGTGAGGCACTGGACAAGGAAATGTCTTGCAGATGTGTGCAGCTATGTAGCCACTTGTGTCAGGCAGGGGATTTTTCTTTCTTTCTTTCTTTCTTTTCTTTTTTTTTTTCCCCCAGCTGAACAATAATCTACATTGTAAACCGCCGTGGATGATTTCATACACGACATGGACCCGCGTCTTCCTGCGTGTGTGTGTCGTGTTAACCACACAAAGGTGATTAACAGGCTGATTATGTGACGGAGCCGGGTCAATAGGCACGGTTTTGTGTAGGTTTATCGCTGACACAGCCCGCGCAGTCTTTATAGAGGAGATCAAGCCCTATGAACGAATTCCTCTCTGCTGGTCTCTAGTTTCAATTGATTGCTTTAATTTGGCCTATAATGAGTAGGAGGCCTCCTGCCTGCAATTAGTGCACAAGTGAATGTGTGTACGTGTGTGTGTGTATACTTGTGGGCTGTGTTTAATTACTGCAGTGGATGGATGCTGTGTGGCCCAGCAGGGTCCTGCAGGAATGGGAGGATCCACAACTGTGCTTGGCATGCGCTGACACTTCTGCAGACAGTGTATCAGGGCCAGGATTTAAGTTATGCCTTCCTGTCTGAGGGAAGGAGCCAGCTTCTTCTTTAGCTTAATACCACCAATCCCACAGTTTGACCCCGCGAACTGAGATCTGATAGACTCGGGTCGAGAACGGGGAGGGATAAAGTGTGCTTTTCCTTTCACCTCACTTTTCCAATTGCAATGCATTTGAGGAAAAAGAAGTACGTCTATCAGAGTACAAATCTATACAGCAAGTGAGAACATTTGCTGAGCGCCTTTAAATAGAATGTGCTGCGCCTTTATATCTTCCTAGAAGTCGTTCAGACTTTGCAGAGGGATTGTGCTTTGGTAAACCCGCCTTGTTGTTCCTCTTGGATCTCAGTCAACACGGTTGCCCAGAAGGAAATGTGGTACCCTCTGATGTTTTAAGCACATCAGCTTGATGAACTGTTTGTCAATGCTTTGAAATGATGGATCTGTCAGCATTAATGCAACTGAAACGATAATCTCTTTTAAATAATCAGTCCAATGATTGTCAGTTCAACCCTTCATATCCACCTGTGCATGTGTCTACGTACCAGTGAATGACTTGGAAGACACTTGACAGTATACAACAGCTAAAACGATAAAATAGAGATGACTAAAGACAAATCTGAAAAGATAAACGGAATAAAGTGCCATTGTTATTGATGATAATAAGGTGCATTAGTTAAGACTTTAAAAACACAAACACTGGCTGATCGCGGCTCACTCTTTGTGAAGGGGTTAATGTAACGGCGAAGAGCACTTTGGGGACCGCTCAAGCTGTGGAAAAGCACTTTATGAGTGAAATACAGGAATAGAAGGTCAATAGACTCAACCATTTCTGAGTTGAGACTCTGACTCTTTCTGAAAGTCGGTAGAAACATTTTTTCCACCCCAATCTATTGTGATTTCGATGTGAAGTGCATTTGCAGTTTCCTGTTCTTCGCTGACTGGAGACTGTTCCTTTTACTTCTTCTTCTTCTTTTTTTTCTGTCGCTGTGTACCATCATTTTCAACGACTTTTGGCATCTACAAGGCCCTAATGGCAAAACCCGAGTAGATGAGCGGCTTGTGAAAGACTCAAAGCGACGACCACGCCAAGTTCAAAGTCATTTAAATCATGTTTCCTTGCAGATTCGTCTCTTTTCACCATGGCTACGAGGCTGAAGGCATTGGGTGGCTGTCATGTCGTTGGCTCGTTGCATATTTCTGTTAATGAGGAGTTCAAGAGCTGTTAACATAGAGGAATTTGAATATGAATGTGTACAGCAGTTTACCACCTAAGTGGCAGTTATGATATAAACTGATGAAATCTATTGACAGAGTCAGAAACACATTTGAAAGCCTCACCTTGATGGTTTCAGGAAAGAGTTCATGTCCTAAGCATTGCTACCCCCCCCCCCCCCCCCCCCCCCCCGCTTCTCATTTGTCTCGTTGTTGTTGTTGTTTTCTAGTCTTAATAAAATCATGCTTGCTCATCAGCACAGGAGGCCGGGCGTCTCTTCTTCCCAGGCAAGAAGAAGAACAGGAGCAGCAGCAGCAGCTCCCTCGAGGGATGGGGGGGGGGTGGTGGTGGTGGTGGTGGTGGTCTCGGTTCGTTGTGTGCCGCGGCTGCCGGTCTGTAGTGAATGCAAATGAGGCCCAACTCTCCCTGATAAACTCTGTGTATATACCCAGACACTATAACTCTATCTCCCACTATCGCGCTGTCTCTCATCCCATCTATCTCAAGGTCCTGAGGGTGCACACGCCATCCTCCACCTTTGTTTAAATCATGATAACAAGGTGCTCTTAGCACTTAGCTGTCACGCACCCACACCGCCAAACCGGTGCCTTTATTACGCTGTGGCTGTGCGAATTAGAAATGGATGCCAGCTCGTGATCACACTGTGACGGAGACGCACGCTTTGGCTCTGTGTTGCATGTCAGGTGTCTGCAGTCGGCCTCCCAATATGTTATTATTGACTAGCAGACGACTGAAGTGCTTCGTTCCGATTCATCCAGTTCAAGGGTGAAATCCCCTCTTACAGGGCGGCGGAATGCCCCCCCCCCCCCCCCCCCCCCCCCCCCCCCCCCACACACACACACACACACACACACACACACACACACACACACACACCACGCCTCTTTACCTTCACTGGAGTCCTTGATTGGATTTGAATGCTTCTATTAGCTGAGAGCAAGTCGACCTCTCAAGCATGACTGGTCCTTCGCAGCACGTGGAAAATATATTAAACTCTGCGTGATTGTTTATGCCTCATTAATAACAAAGCACAATTATTTGTTTAAAAAATCTATCTCCGGTAGGACTAACCTCCACCTCAACTTAATTATCTTTTCTGTTTCATGCTAATTTGGAGTGTAAAGCAGGCGTCTTAATGATGTTGTGCGTTTGATTGCTCTTAAGCCCCTCCGCCAGTAGGATGGATACCATTTGTTTTTCTCTCTCATTAAGCAAATAATGTTATGTTGATTGCCAAAAGCTAATTACACTAGCCACTGCTGGAGCTGTCTGTCTGTGCGGTAAGGAGTAAAACAGCTACACAGGTAGAGCATACAAGCTTTTAGCACCCCCCCTGCCCCGCCCCCCCACCCCCCTATTCTCCATATTTTTCTCGATAATCCTCATAAATTTTCCTCATTGTTTCCAGCAGAGAAGGAAACCTATACAGCATATTTATTCCCCAGCGCTCAGCGCCGCAGACTTGATTGACCTTGCATCCTAATGTATTTTTATAAGCTGATCCCATAAGACCTTTGTGCCTTGGAAGATTAAAATAAGAATCATACAACGCCAGCATTATCAACTATTTATGGCCTCAACAGGATCTGTAATACAAGATGACACAAGAAAAGCAGGCGGCAGATGGAAAACCTTGTTTTTCCCCCCCGAACTGCTGGTTATTGAAAGCATACATTATAGGCTTTGAAGAAGTATAACGGCAAACAAAATCCTGGCACTGTCATAATTCACAGAGGGGCTTGTCCATGTGTTATGGTGAAATTCAGAAGATTTGTTGGTGCATGTTTAAACGATTCAGGTTCTTTAGACGTAGGAATATAAAGATGTAATAGACTCTTTTTTTTTTTCTTTTTCTTTTTTGTGTCCTTATAAGCTCGGCAGCATTTTAATGCAGAAAACCTTGGGATTTGAACCCTTCAGTCACAGCAAATGGTCCTTTATGCCTCATAAGAAGTTGAGTCAGCTCTAAAATACGACGCCGTCCTTGTGCAGACGATGTTCCTCCACTCCGCTCTCGCAGGCCGGCAAAATCGTGGAATTATGCGTGACCTCCAGCCACACCTGCAGCCGCCCCTCCAGACGCGTCACGTGGGGAAAGGAGAGCGACGGAGATGAGGCAGCAGCTCCTGTTGCATCAAGCCCGGGGAGGAAAAGCTGAGGTAACCAGAGTGTGTCGTACATCCGAGCACCGCTGCACAAAATCAAAGCAATCTGCTCAGACACGGTTGGATCAGAAATTCTTAGTGCTCAGTTTACACAGATGAGAAAATCTGTGGCCTGTGATCCTCTCTGTTATTTAATTATTTATTTATTTATTTTTGCTTTCACCGTCAATGTAGGAGGAAAACGTTTCGGCATGCGGTGAAATCGATGAAATAAACTGTTGATTCCTCGTGTGTGGAGATGTATGGATCGAGTGAAGTTGGTCTGGGAGATTAATCTGATCAGCTGCAACATAAAAACTATATCCTTTATATTGCATAGGTTGGTCCTGTGCCACCAGATACAGACTCTGGAAGTTGCGTGGTGGAACCTCCATAAATGGCACTTGATTTTCCAAAAGATTGAGATTTGAGCAATTCAGAGTCAACTGGTGCAACTCTGATCAATATTGCCCCCAGGCAGGGTGTATTATTATGCTTAAAGTTGCCATTGTAAGGAATGTAAATCAGGGATGTCAAACATAAGACCCAAAAGAGGTCTGTAGCACCGCATTATATAATAATGGTGCAATATGTAATGATTTAATACATTTTCAACTCATTATGGAATAATTTCAAATAAACTTTCCCACGTTTTGTAATAGCTTGTTACATATTGCACCAGTTATTATAAAATGTGGGTCTCTTTTCTCTCTTTTTTGCCTCTTTTCTTAAGCAAACGTAATAATTTAGTGCCTTATGTGATAAATTTGGCCCTTTATCCGTATGCATGGTTCCATGTTTAATAATAATAAATGAAGATTCAGTTGGTCTAGAATTCTTTGTCACTCTATGTCACTTTTTAGATCACCTGCCGTTGTGGCTGGTGGATTTTTTAAAGTTACAAGACAATCAGTATTTCCACCAGCCATTTCTTTTTTCTTGAAGAAATGAAACCAGATTGTAAAGTGCCACTGAGTGCCTTTAATCATTTCACCCACATTCTGTAAAAACTGCTGCATTATGTGACAAGTTATTATAAAATGCAGCAGAATATTACAACAAAATGTGGCGTTATTACATAATGAGTTGAAAATGTATTCCGTTATTACATTTTGCACCATTATTACATGATGCGGTGCTACAAGGCCCCAAAAAGTCTCCATAAGAGGCTCCAATCCAGCCAAACCAGGAACCAATGTAAAGATTTCAAAGAAAATACAGTTGTGTTTTTTTTTTTTTGACATAACGCATCACTGAAACCCGAGCCGAGATATCAGTGATGCAAAGATATGAAAGACAGCAAACTGGTAATAGCCTCAAAGTGAGTTTGTATAATGTAATATCTATATGAGAAGTTAATTGGAGATTTCGCTGCATTTTGCAGAAATTGTCATTAAATGTGGCTTTATGTTAAGACGTCGTCATTTTTTGTAATCTGTTTTTGTGAAAATACAGACATTTTCATCAATGATAATCTGCATGACAACAACAAAAAAATACTTTAAAGTTTAAATGTGAAGATCGTTATGGCACTAGTTTACCACTGTGTTTGCTACTGCTGATGTAGATCATCGTCCACATTGCCAGAAGGATTTCTATGTGTGAGAGTAACTTCCACGTGAATTCAAGGTTTCTCAGCTCTTGCTGCTTGCAAGCTCCCGATACAAAAGATGGCGCAAACCAGATGTAATAAATCAAGCTGCGGTCCTGTTTTCCACCATGTTGTTGTGGTTTGACTCAGTTTGGTATCTCCTCTGTTTGATCACACCACACAGCCCAACCTCTGCTCATCGTGCATCAATAAGCCTTGAGCTCGCCGCTGTCCTGCAGCAGGCGGAATTTGGCCGCCGTCAGAATTGCTCGGTTGCATGGCCTCGTTCATTTCCTCCGCCTCTAACACATATTCTGATGTTATGTGAACTGACTGTCCACCTGCTGCCTTATACGCCCCACCTTTTGACAGGGGGCCTTTCCTGAGAGGAAATCAGCGTTACTCACATCAGCTGCCATTACTTTTCATGTTACGGCTGATCAGGAATGAAAGTCTTCAGTTATTACACGGAGGGATGTTCCTGGCAACTAATTTTCATGGTTGTGATGAGCTGCGTTATTTTCAGAGGCCCCATTTACAAGGGAAAAATGGAAAGATTTGGGTGTTCCAGGTGCACACATGTCACTACAAAAACAGCACCCACTAGTGGCCCAACATGAAAACTGCATCGTTTTCACCGTCCCTGCCTTTTCCGTGGAAACGACTCGTGTTTTCACTGGAAACATAGTCGTGTACACGGGGCCCTGGACAGATTGGGATCTTTGTGCGTCTTGGCAAACGATATCAAATTGTCCTGATCGAGCACAGCTAGCCTGAGTTGATTGTGTCCGCGTTGCGCCAATAAAACGATTATGATCCACTTTCTTCCACATGCTCCCCTGTGTTCACTTTCTAAATTAATCTACTGTGAAATGGCACTCGTTTTGCCAAAGCACACCTTTCCAACATCCCATCACACAGTTTTTACAACTGAAGTTCACTCTCGACTCTCCTGCTGTCTGACGGCTCTGTAGCGCCGACTAGTGGCAGATCGTTGTGTGACGGTTAAATCATTAAAAGTAATGCCTTATCATCCAAAGCAACATGGTGAATGACACACTGAAATGCAAAACGATAAAGGTTTATTCAGAAGTTCCCACTCAATATGACCCGTGTGTAATAGCTGGCATCATGTGACCATCACTCCAATGTTATATACCCTGAGATCAATACGCATTGATTCTGATGAAATGTGAGTTTTGTGCCGTTATGTTTTTAATCCTACATAAAATTTGCATAAAGTGAGCGTGCTGTTTTGACACATTCATTGCGTCCCTGCATTCAGGGTGTGAAACAGTGAGCCACCAGCATCTGTTCTGCCTCCCGTGGTCCTCCTCGAGTGTCTGCGGTTATTTCAGGACATCCACTGGCAGCCATTCATCTGGGGGAAGCCATTGTTACTGCTCAGGCACAAGGCAGACACTTCTAACCTCTCCCCGCGTCCCCATTTCCATCACTCTGTTTGTATATCATACGTTTTGTCCCCGGCCTCAATCCCTCTGTGTCCATACCTTTTTTCTGTCATAATTGTTGTTACTGCCCTTGGCTTCGGCTGTGGTGGCAGATATCTAAGATAACAGCTTACTCGATCTCTCCCGCGCTGTCCTCGGGGGACAAGCGCAGACGGATGCTCCCGGCCCGGGAAAACAGTGGCAGTAGCAGGATGGTTAACACTGGCTCACCTCAGGTTCAGATAAGGGCTACTTAGTGTATTTCTACTGTAAGATGAATCACACTAACTAGAGGATTTGGAAGGCATCCCAGTAACTGAAGAGCGAGGATAATGCCTCCATGCAGATTAACTTGTTGTGCAATGGGATGCAGGTATATACAGCACCGCTGCACTGCCGAATAAATAGTCGGAGGTTGTGTTTGTTGCAAACGAGCCCACACAGCAGAAATTGAGCAAATTAGGCGTGCTGTGTGTGTGTGTGTGTGTGTGTGTGTGTGTGTGTGTACTCGGGCGATCTTGTGCATATACATTTCTCTCTGCACCTGCGTGTGTGTGTGATTGACTTTTCTTGCCCGGCTGTGTTTGTTTAAGCTGAATGTTTTTGCCTCAGAGACCCGGGCCATCCAAGCGCCTCCAGCTGTGGGCTTTCACCAAAGTAGCTGTGGGCAGCGTGACCCACCGCATCCAGGGCATGCGTTGCATACACACAAACACGGGCGTGCATATTGAATCGCACATCTTCAGCTCCAATTTATGCAATCAGTGCTCTTAATTTGCATACATTACCATAGATCCTACATGTCGACGCTGCTCGCAAGGTCACTGCTGAACGGAAATGCAGGATAACGCACGATGGCTGCAATAGTGCCTCATTGATTTACTGGAGGAGTTACAGTCACTCAGATTCCACGAAGCGGCATGCGCCGCGCTGCTCTAAGTCCTACAACCCCTCAAGACATGTGAAACACACAGACCTCATTACCACGTAATTGCAGGGTGCACCGGTGAGGATGTCTCTTAGTATAAGAGCCCTTAATGCTAAACAATGGGCCCTGTGTCTCCTCTCTGGAGGTACATAATGGCATGTGTGCTGTCAGAATAGTGTGGCGGGCTGGAGCCTGTGATGTCTCTCTCACCCACCTCTGCTTCCCTGGATCCGTCCCTCCCCTTCCGCTAGTTAATATGCATTTCATTAGACGGCCTGCTGTTGGGGAAACCACGCTCTTTTGGCTTGTCTCTTCCACTCGCAGTTTGGCTCCCTCAAGGATTGGGGCTTAATGCTTCTCCAAGATGGCAGCGGGTCCGAGCCCGCTTTGCGTTTCGCATCCAGCCACGGGGAAGGCTCCGGATAATTCACCTCTCCTCAGTCCCCTGTCCCTAACTGTGATGGATGCAGATGAGGTTTTCTATACCTCTTAGTGTGTGTCTGTGCGTGTGTGTGTGTGTGTGTGTGTGTGTGTGTGTAGGAGGAGGAGGCGGTGTGCCTTAAGCAAGAAATGGATTGGTCTGTGTCTTTCGACCGGCCCCGGCGAGGCAGGCGGAGAGTATAATCTGATTTAAAGCATGTCAGGGATTGTGAATAATTTCCTCATTACCCCCACCCCTCCCGTCATTTTCAGGGCATATTTAATTTAACAAGAAGAGGGGGAAGGTGTGTGTGTGTGTGTGTGTGTGTGTGTGTGTGTGTGTGTGTGTGTGTGTGTGTGTGTGTGTGTGTGTGTGTGTGTGTGTGTGTGTGTGTGTGTGTGTGTGTGTGTGTGAGATCTATGCTGCAGACGGTCTCATATCTTCCCGCTCGAGGAGGAAAGAATTACTCCTTGCATTCTCTCTCTCTCCCTCCCTCTCCCCCTCTCTCTCTCCCTCCCTCTCTCCCTCTCTCTCTCCCTCTCTCTCTCTCCCTGCGTCTCACTTTGCCTCCCTCGCCGACCCCCTGAGAGCTACAGCTGTCACAGTGTCACTTTTCCCATCCATAATTGAGGAGTGTGCACTGCACAAAGCCCATGAAACCATGTCAACCACTTCCAGTTGCTCCTGTTAAATAATCAGGCAGAACCAACAGTGCCAGGGGGGACTGTGCCTGTGCAGCTGCCTGTATCGCTGGCTTGTGTAATCAGTCCTCTCTGAGACCCCCCCCCCCCCCCCCCACATCCCGCCACAACTCACCCGAAAAACACAAACACACACACAGTAACCCCACTGGCCCAGTTGCCAGACTTTCCAGGTTCTGTCAAAGTGTCATAATGAAGTCGAACGTCAACTTTGATTGGTTCCGGGAGGAGGGAGTGGGAGTGGCTGTCCCTCTTTCACTTTGACCTTTCGCTTTTTTGTTTCACC